>NC_137698.1:41625345-42038310 GCF_964034855.1 Anser brachyrhynchus | reverse complement strand
GGCTCAACAGAGAGTTGCGGCTTGTGCTTAGCAGAAAAAAGAGGGTTTATAATCTTTGGAGAAAAGGGCAGGCCACTGAGGAGGACTACAAGGATGTAGCGAGGCTGTGCAGGGAGAAAATTAGAAAGGCCAAAGCTCATCTGGAGCTCAACCTGGCTACTGCCGTTAAAGACAACAAAAAATCCTTTTACAAATATATCAACGCGAAACGGAGGACTAAGGAGAATCTCCATCCTTTACTGGATGCGAGGGGAAACCTAGTTACTAAGGATGAGGAAAAGGCTGAGGTGCTTAATGCCGCCTTTGCCTCAGTCTTTAGCGGCAATACCGGTTGTTCTCTGGATACCCAGTGCCCTGAGCTGGTGGAAGGGGATGGGGAGCAGGATGTGGCCTTCGCTATCCATGAGGAAATGGTTGGCGACCTGCTACGGAGCTTGGATGTGCGCAAGTCGATGGGGCCGGATGGGATGCACCCGAGGGTACTGAAAGAACTGGCGGAGGAGCTGGCCGAGGCACTTTCCATCATTTATCGGCAGTCCTGGCTATCGGGGGAGGTCCCAGTTGACTGGCGGCTAGCCAATGTGACGCCCATCTATAAGAAGGGCCGCAGGGCAGACCCGGGGAGCTATAGGCCTGTCAGTTTGACCTCAGTGCCAGGAAAGCTCATGGAGCAGATTATCTTGAGGGTCATCACGCGGCACTTGCAGGGCAAGCAGGCGATCAGGCCCAGTCAGCATGGGTTTATGAAAGGCAGGTCCTGCTTGACGAACCTGATCTCCTTCTACGACCAAGTGACGCGCTTGGTGGATGAGGGAAAGGCTGTGGATGTGGTTTACCTTGACCTCAGTAAGGCTTTTGACACCGTTCCCCACAACATTCTCCTCAAGAAACTGGCTGCTCGGGGCTTGGACTGGCGTACGCTTCGCTGGGTTAGAAACTGGCTGGATGGCCGGGCCCAGAGAGTTGTGGTGAATGGAGTCAAATCTGGTTGGAGGCCGGTCACTAGTGGTGTCCCCCAGGGCTCGGTACTGGGGCCGGTCCTCTTTAATATCTTTATCGATGATCTGGATGAGGGCGTCCAGTGCACCCTCAGTAAGTTTGCAGATGACACCAAGCTAAGTGCGTGTGTCGATCTGCTCAAGGGCAGGAAGGCTCTGCAGGAGGATCTGGATAGGCTGGAGCGATGGGCTGAGGTCAACTGTATGAAGTTCAACAAGGCCAAGTGCCGGGTCCTGCACCTGGGGCGCAACAACCCCAAGCAGAGCTACAGGCTGGGAGATGAGTGGCTGGAAAGCTGCCTGGCCGAGAGGGACCTGGGAGTATTGGTTGATAGTCGGCTGAATATGAGCCAGCAGTGTGCCCAGGTGGCCAAGAAGGCCAACGGCATCCTGGCCTGCATAAGAAGCAGTGTGGCCAGCAGGTCTAGGGAAGTGATTGTGCCCCTGTACTCGGCTCTGGTGAGGCCGCACCTCGAGTACTGTGTTCAGTTTTGGGCCCCTCGCTACAGGAAGGACATGGACGTGCTCGAGCGAGTCCAGAGAAGGGCGACCAAGCTGGTGAGGGGTCTGGAGAACAAGCCTTACGAGGAGCGGCTGAGGGAGCTGGGCTTGTTCAGCCTGGAGAAGAGGAGGCTCAGGGGCGACCTTATCGCTCTCTACAGTTACCTTAAAGGAGGCTGTAGAGAGGTGGGGGTTGGTCTGTTCTCCTACGTGCCTGGTGACAGGACGAGGGGGAATGGGCGAAAGTTGCGACAGGGGAGTTTTAGGTTGGATGTTAGGACGTACTTCTTTACCGAAAGGGTTATTAAGCATTGGAACGGGCTGCCCAGGGAGGTGGTGGAGTCACCATCCCTGGAGGTCTTTAAAAGACGTTTAGATGTAGAGCTTAGCGATATGGTTTAGTGGAGTACTTAGTGTTAGGTCGGAGGTTGGACTCGATGATCTTGAGGTCTCTTCCAACCTAGAAATCTGTGATACTGTGAAAAATGCGTGGAATTTCAGTTACCTTCATCTTCCCTTCCGCACCTTCTTTCATCTCAAAGCTATTGCAGAGCAAGAGTTGTGAGTGATTTGCTACTGGGAAGGTCAAGAAAAATATTTTCTCATGGATATATAAATAATTCCTGTTGTTATTTTTATTTTGTAACTTTTATTATTGTTTTTGCCTATTTCTTGTTTTCAGTTAAGTCTCATGGTGAGACCTTAAGAGCTGAGGTGGTCATTCCAGCTCTTATCTGCTGAAGACTAAATGCACCTGTGTGCTCTGAGTCTGGCTGAGATGGAGTTCATTTTCTTCATAGCAGCCCTTATGGTGTGTTTCAGCTTTGTGACTGAAAGCATGTTGATAAGACACCAGTGTTTTGGCTGCTGCTCAGCAGTACTTGCACAGCATCAAGCCTTTTTCTTGTTCTGCCCAGCTCCCTCAGCATGTAGGCTAGGGGCAGGCAAGAAGCTGGGAGGGGATGTAACCCTAGGCAGCTGGCCCAGGTCATCCTAAGGGATATTGTATGCTGTATAAAGTCATACTCAGCAATAAAAACTGGGGGAGTTTTTTTGGGTAGCTAACCATTGCTCAGAGACTGCCATAGGGCATTGGTATGATGGTGGGAGGTTGTGAATGATTGTCTTTGCATCACTATTTTTCTTTTTCTTCCTCTTTTCTTCACTTAAACTGTTTACGTCAGCCCATGAGTTTTGTTGCTTTTGCTCTTCCTATTCTCTCCTCTGTCCTGCTGAGGGGAAAAATGAGCGTGGTGCTTAGCTACTGGCTGGGGTCAACCCACAGCAACCTGCCTATTTTATAAAGCTGAATCTGGAATGCTAGGCTCAGAAAAATTTTGGACAAGTAAGTTAGACTCTGGACGCTGCCTGATTGCAGTCTTAGGACAAGACCCCAGCCTGTATGCTTAGCCTTTTATGAGAAGAAAACCTAGGTATATAGGTCAGAGGGGAGTTGAAGTATGCTACAGGAAGGAATCTAATCTGGACAATCCTTGATCCATGACCTTGAAGCACAGTAGCACAAACCCACTGCTCAATGTGGAAACAGGTGTGAGGTACCTAATAGCTAGCCCAGATGACAGTAAATGACACAACTGAGCTTTACAAGCCTTCCTGTCATTTCTTGTCCCAAGAAATGGTATTAGCAGGAGATTTATGTAAACAGATTTGTCATACAGGGTGAACTATCATAATCAAAATGAGCATGTACTACTGGAGAGGTGTGACAGTCTGGATTTGTCTCAGGCACACCTGCAATGCTTATTTTTCTAGTGACATAGGGCCCATAACTACAGCTTTAAGTGGGCCCCTCGCTACAAGAAGGACATGGAGGTGCTCGAGCGAGTCCAGAGAAGAGCAACGAAGCTTGTGAGGGGTCTGGAGAACAAGTCTTACGAGGAGCGGCTGAGGGAGCTGAGGTTGTTCAGCCTGGAGAAGAGGAGGCTCAAGGGCGACCTTATCGCTCTCTACAGGTACCTTAAAGGAGGCTGTAGAGAGGTGGGGGTTGGTCTATTCTCCCACGTGCCTGGTGACAGGACGAGGGGGAATGGGCTAAAGTTGCACCAGGAAGGTTTAGGTTGGATATTAGGAAGAACTTCTTTACTGAAAGGGTTGTTAGGCATTGGAATGGGCTGCCCAGGGAAGTGGCTGAGTCACCATCCCTGGAGGTCTTTAAGAGACGTTTAGATGTAGAGCTTAGTGATATGGTTTAGTGGAGGACTTGTTAGTGTTAGGTCAGAGGTTGGACTGGGTGATCTTGGAGGTCTCTTCCAACCTAGATGATTCTGTGATTCTCTGAAGTATATGTGTATTAGTTTTGGAGAATGCCAGGAAATACAAACACAGGTTGTTTGCTAGCCTCCTTTCTCAGCCTTTCATCCAACAGAGAAAGCAGATGATCAGGAATGAGAAGTTCCTACGTTGTTATCTTTTAATTTAAAAAAGAAATGGGAATCCTGGCAGATCATGTTTTGCTGAATGGAAAAAGTTAGTTGCCATCAGGTATTGGCAATGAGGTGACTCATTTTGGTTTTGTTTCCTTATCTTTAGACTATGTTAAATCTAATGATGGCTGAAACCCTTGTAGAAGTTCAATTTTTAAAGATTTTGGCCGTAATACATTGCTACTCTCACTGCACTGGCATTCCTGTAAATCTTTTAAAAGAGGTTCTACTGCCTTTATGCAATAATGGTGACCAAGAAGCCTTCTGAACAGTGCACACCCACAAATGACACCTTTCGTTGCTCCTTTTGTGGTTTGATAGGTCATGTGGAAGGGGAAGGAATGAAGTAATCGTATGAGTCTGCTTTGCTTACATTGGTCCCCTTTAAGGCTCTTTTCTTTAAAAAAAAAAAGATTGACACTGGTAAAAGTCTGTTTTGTGTTTAATGCTCTAGTTCTTGATGTCATTGATATCTCTTTGAAAATGCGTTTTAAAACTGTTTTTAATTACAAAATGTAAAAATGTGTATTTCAAGAAGATCTTAAATCGTTCTGGCAGAGAATTCTGCTCTTTTTTTTTCCCTTTGTTGTTTAACCCCCTGTGAATTCAAATGATTGTCATAAAGGTGAGCTCACCCTTGTGTTGGCATAAGCTTTTGACCTGGCTTGTTGTACAGGTAATGTCTATTTTATGTTTTGTTTGAAAGAATGTGGTTAGGCTGTGGAGAAAGCAGCTGCCCCTATATGTGTTGGCTAGTGCAGAAAGGCTTTCACAGAGTCCTCTAGCAGAAATGGGAAATGGGAACACGTTCAGTTCTCTCAACAGAGAGTTCCCTGGAAGAAAACTGCTTCTTACTTCATTAATACATTCACAAAAGTAGCTGTTGAGAAGTCTGCATTATCACCTATAGGGAGCTCTTAGGATAAAGGCCAGTATGGTTTATAGAATGTAAGGCAAGAAAGTCTAGTTTGTCTCCTCTTGTTCTGTAGCCTGTGCAACTTCCCCCACATAGACTCATTTGGAGACCAGTGACTTCTCTATTTAAAGCATATTTTCAAAAGGCACCCAGGTTTAACCTGAAACTACTGAGAGAAGGAAAATGGCTTCAGTAGTACCAGTAGTTAATCACCATCACTGTTAAATATTTATGACTTATTCTTAATTTGAATTTGTCTGGATTTAATGTCAAGCCCTTTCTTAATGCTTGGCCTTTCTCTGCTAGATTTGAAGAGCACTTTAGCACCTGATACTTTCTGCCTGTGAATGTACTTACACACTGGAATAGAGTAACTACTTAGTCTTCTTTTTGATAAGATAAACAGATTGAGTTATTTCACTCTCTCACTGTGAGATGTTTTGTCCAATCATTGAATAATTCTTAAGTTTCCTTGTTTTTTGTTTTTATTTTAACACCATCTTTAATTTTTCAATTTCTATTCAAAAAGTGAACATCAGAAGGGGATACGATATATCAGTGTTTATCCCAGTAATATTTTATTCAGAGATAAAATTACCTTTCTACTCCTTTGTTTATACGTAAGCCTTGCTAGAGTATGGCCTGAATTCTTTTTTACCAGAAGTATTTAACTGTAATAAACTGTGCTTGGTTTAGAAAGTCTACTTTACCCTGTGTGCTATAAAACAGAGTATTTAAAACAAGTTGTTATGGTTTATTTTATAGTTATATGTTTATTTATATGCCTTCATGGTGACAAGATTCTGTAAGTGTATTTTGGAAAATATTCTTGTGAATTAAATGAGCTTCAGAACTAATTTATAAATATTGCTGTTTAAGTAATGTAATATTTTGCATACAGCTGTATCAACAGGTAATAATAGTTCTTATGGTATGCAAATACTATCGCTGTTCACAGAAATGTATTGGATGAACTCGATATATGTATCAAGATATATTGATATCTGTAGTCAAATATACTGCTATAATCTCAATTATTATGAATTAAGTACATAAATAAAACAGGTTGAAAATCATAACCAATGTTATAGAAATAGCTCCTGATCTTGTGTAGTAGTTAAGATTTTGCAATTCTTCATATCCCATGGCCTCTCAGTTCTTAAGTTTTAGCTTATGCATTTGTGAACTTTTCAGTTGGAACTGAGTAACTTAGTTTTTTGAATAATTCACTAAAACAAAACTTCTGAGTTAAATGAGTATTTGTCTTTCAGGTTCATATGCAACATAATTCTTTTTCCTCTTCTGAAAGTATAAATATTCTGAAGTATTTGAGATGATGCATGGCATTGTTTTTTCCATTAAAGAAGTTTTCTTTGAAAAGATTACAACTTAATGTTTAAGTCAACTTAATGTTGAAACTACTTTTCTGTTTTGTTCAGTTCCCTGAGAAGATCAAATGAAGCTGTTGAGTTGATCAAGCACCAATTTTAAGAATGAATTATTTACAAAATGTTAATCTAATGCCGCCTAACCTGTTTGCTTGTCACTCTGTATCTGTCTGATGTGTGATGACTGCAAAAATATACACCGTTCAACATAGAGAAAAATTAAAATGTGATTTGCAAATTGCAGTACATCCTATAAGGAAACTTGAAGTTAACATTTTATAGAACCTGCTTCCTTACCAGCCTGTTTATTTATTTCAACAACATATGTTACCAGAGGTTCTCAGCTAAGGTGAATGGTATTACACGTCATCACTCTGGCGACACAACATAGCATCATCTTAAGGCAGAGGAATGCAAGAAAGGGAGAATAAAGTTTAAGGAAAAAAAAAATAAAATCAATTGCTCTAAAAAAAAAAAAAGGCAGAAGGCCTAGAGTTAGCTAAATATAGGGATTGATGCTGTGTCTGCCTTGTCTAGAGATGGGATAAAGCATATCAGTTTGGTTCTTTGCCATTATTCTAAATTGAACCATTGCTGAATCCTAATTGAAAGCAAGATCACATTGGTGGCATTCCCAGAAGTTTTACTGTGTTCTTGGTCCAGTTCCATGCCAATTGTAGAGCATATCAAAAGTGTTTATCAAACCTTTATCTATTCCTGTTACACTGAGAGTAATAGTGGAGAGGAAAAGGAAGGTCCAGGGGGATGTAGTTCCTCTGCCCTTGCAGACCTGGTGTAGGTTCATCTTCTCTATGAAAGGTAATTAGTAGCTGGACTTGCTTTCGCTTGAGAAAGTAGAAGAAACTGAAACTGTCAGTGGACATGCTCAGACTAAAATAAAAATTGTACCTTTGTTTAGTTGTAGTCTCTCTGGGGAAAGATAAAGAACCGAGCAGCCTAGAGATTGTTCTCACCAGTTAAAATATGATACTGACAAAGCAGTGCTGTGACATGTGGTCCTTAGCTTAAAACAGAAAGCATTGGCGTGTTAAATTTTAAGAGTCATGGAAGAAGCATGGGAACTTAATAACAGCATGGTAGGTAATTGTCCATTCCTACTCACCAAGGCTTTAAAAAGCCCTCAGTGGCCAATGTATTTAAACCCAGTGAAGGCCCCATGAAATGCAATAGCTCATCCACTCATCCAAATTTTTTTTTTTTTTGGGGGGGGGAAGTGGATTAAGAACCCCAATTTTGAGCTAATACGTTAGTAAAACAATAAATTAATTCTGTAGTTTAATCATAATGTACTTTGCCTGATGCGGGAAGTGGAAAAATGCATTTAGTAACCTTACTGGGTAGCCTAGCTGATGGTAGAAAATGTGCTATGAAACATTTCTGAAACATTAAAGCTTGAAGGTATAAGTGACTGCTTATCTACTTATTTATGGATAACTAACCTGCTGCAGTATTTGGATGGTAGTTCACCAAAGGCTTGTGTAGAGCCCCAGTTTTCCACTGAAACTAGTTTGAATTACGGTCTTTTGAAAATGTAGATTGGTGCTTGATTGAAATCCTCTCTCATCCTGATCACTTGCCCTTTCAGTCAGTTTCTGCTGGAAAGAAATCTAAATTTTGAAGTTCAGAGGGAGTCAGAAACTCTCCTAAGGATGAGAAATCATCTTCCTGGACTGAGGGACCATGGATGCCTTGCATCCTGCCACGTAGTTTAGATGTGACCTTCAGGACTTAATACATGTATATTTATGAAGTAGTATTGAGATTCTACTTCTGATGATTTCTTCTTCACATTTGGCAGCTAAGAGTGATAATTAACCCTAGACAAAAACTAAGCAATTGAATCAACATCCACATAAGATACATGGATTAGAGAGAGGAAAAAGGAAAGAAAAACTGAAAGCCCTAGCCCTAATAAGATAGCCAACAAAGCTGAAGGATTACTACTGGTAGGAATTTATGCTGCTTGCTTTAAAGAGTTGCCAAAATAGCATTGAGATGTAGCCTTTTCACCACAGTGGTAAAAAAAAAAAAAAAAAAAAAAATCTCTGTTGTGTTCCATTATTGTAATGGTGCTCGGAGCATACACCAGCTCCTTGCAATGTGACAGTAAGCTGAAGCAGAGTATGTGGAAGTCACTAGAAATAAACTAATTTTGAACTATTTGACCTTCTCAGGGAGATTTCCTTTTGCCTCCAGCTGCTGGGCCCTCCTGTTTGAAACATTAATCTGGAAATGCTTTCAAATGCTGAATAACACAGATAATTTGGGAAGTACAGCATGGCAGCCAATAGGTAGATTAAACAGAAAGGAAAAAGAGGCAACAGGGAGACAAGTAACTCCAAATTGGTGGTGGGGGGGAGAAAATATAAAGGAAGAGAATCCAAATAAAGAAGGAGTTAGTGTGACAGGGAGGAGAAAGGCTCAGGGGAAAGAAGAAAATAAAATAGCGGATCAGAAATAGAATCTGTGAGTTAGGAACATTTTCAAAGCTCCATGTCCTCCCTTAATCCTCCACATATATTGCTTTGAAAATATGTCCATTTGATCTGTTCTCTTAAAAGTTTTTTTGGAAATAAAACATCATTTGACCTCCCTAAAAAAGAAGCATGCTGATATCACTAACAGTGACCAACATTTCATCTTCTGTGAGATGGGACCTGTGTCTTGGCCTTCTAATTTCTGTTTACTTTGGCAATTTATGTATGTTTTGTACCTCTTTGTTGCGTCTGTTCCCAGCATTTGTCTTATTTTATTTTTTTAATATTTTGTTATTGAAGGCAAAAATTTTATCTTTATATATATATATTGATACTACTTTCTAGAATAAGCTATAATATAGAAAATCAGTTTATATTTTGCAGGCACTACTATACTGATATCCTTCAGTTCTGACCTGCAGTGGTGAATTTCCCTGAAGAAATGATGTTATCCTGTGCCAAATAGTCTTGTGGTATCAATTAGTGTTTTATAAAAGAAGAGTCTCAGAATAGAAAGCTCATTGAAGAAAGTACTTAAAAGGGATTAAAAAGTTAGAATGAAAACAGAGACCAATCTGATTCAAGCAAAGATCCCCATAATGTTGATAACAAAGGATTTTAATATCTTAAATGTATTTAAAAATCGTGAGATTGTAATCGTGTATTTTTAAAAAGTAAGTATGCTTCTTGGGCTTAATTTTGGCAGAAATCTTAGGTCACAGTTTAATTTTGCATATTACGTGTGCAGTAATTTCTAGACGTTGGAATCAATGGTAGTTTTGCATGAGTAAAAAATGCTGGTTTGGTCCCCCGTGATTCATTGATAAGGGTATTACTTCTGACATTAGATTCAGCTAAGGGTAACAGACAATAACGTGGCTGATTACTAAAGTAGAAGATGTAAATTCTTTCACATTTCTATGCATTAAAAAGGCTTAGAATTCCTGAATTTTAATATAAAATACAATGAAGTGTATCAAATAAGATTCCCCTATCTTGCTTTGTAATAATAAATTGCAGTGTGCACATTCAAAGGGTGAAAAATGGTTTTAAAGAACCCTTGCCTCCTAGGTTGAGAAAATACCTTATTTTACCAAAATCTCATTAAACAGTCTTACATTTTGTGTGTGTGATTGTATATTCCTTTTCCTTCTTTAAGTGATTATATCCAGACTTTCATGATCTTATTAAAACCAGCTGGGCACAAAGTAGCTGACTGCGTCTCAATCAGTGAAATAATTGGTATGCCTATATATGACATTGGCTAACAATTATAGTGAAAGTACAAACAAAAACACACAATCTTCTTATATGGGGATCCTGGAATGCATTTTCTACTGTGTTAGTTATTTTGGAGCAGGCTTCACCCCCTTCCCTTCTTCCAGGCTTCCCCAGCACCCTTTGTTCCGCTGCACTGACAGTTCAGCCTCTCAGAGCATGGAATGTCTTTGGTTGGGATGGATTTGAGTTCAAGGAATTTAGCCTTTATACATGGGCTTGAAGTAAGTAGCAATCAGAACCTGTGTGAAATAGTGAGATTTTGACAAAAATACATCTACACATTTTAGAATTGGTGTATGGGAGGGAGAAGAGAGTAGATGCCAGCTGAGGCACAGAGAAGAGTAGATGCAGCCAGGTTTGTTTGTCAGCGCAGGGCCAGTGGAGTCCACCCCCACCACACACTAATAACGTCAAGTAACAAGTTTCACTGTTTCCCGCTTAGGCTAATGGTTGCATTCATGGATGCACTAGCATCAGAACACACTAAAACAGAAAGAGTGCTGCACTTGAGCAGCTATGAGTTGTAGTGGAGGAGGATTGCCACCAGCTGAAAATTATTAGAGCCTCCACTGTATCAAGGATTAACTTCTTGCTGTGTATGTCACAGAGAAAACAAAATGAAGATTCAAATCTTTTTCCAAATGGAAGTCTAACTCAAGTAGAATAATACATTTTTAAATTTGAGTATTCAGTGTGTAATTATCCTGAATGTTGTATAATGTTCTTGGTCACATCCCAACAAAATACATTATTTAAAAAAAAATACTTTTATGTTGAAAATATTTTCCAAATGTCATCTTTAGCAAAGGTGACTATAAGAAACAGGCTTTTCAGTTTCTCAGAGATAAAATGATGTTTGTCTCCTAAAATAAGATTTTAAGAACCTATTGGCAATAGAAAAAAATCGGTATTTTGAGCATGTAGTTTCCATAATGTCTAAGTGTTCTGGGATCTCTGCTGCCAGCTCCTGTTCTTGTTCCCTGAAAGTGTATGTGTTATGGTGATACAAAAAAATAGAAAAACAAAAAGCACCAACCACCACCAACAACAAAAGAAACCAACCAAACAACAACAAAAACACCAAAATGAAGGCATGCATCAAACAGGGTCTGCTATATAAGAAATAAAAGAAATAACACTCTTGAGTTCCTTTTTTTGAAACAATTACTCATTTAAAATAACTTTTACTGCAGCAGATTTTTTTTTTTTTTTTTTTTAGCTTGAAGAATATGGCAGCCAGCATCAGGAATTCACTGAAGTTCACAGAATTCATAGTGATGATTGCTAAAATACTGCATAGTATCATGGAAGGGTGAATTAGTTTGGAGATCCCCAGTTACAGAGTTTTCTTGGTAAGCATTAACGAATCATTGGGATGACTTACATTGTTGCCTTTTTTTTTTTTTTTTTCATGAAATGCTTAGTCTCATGTGCATGTATTTGGCTGATTACTGTGATCAGTGCTGACTGTATTTTGACATGATCAAATCTATAAGAAAAATTATGGTTTGACTGTATCTACATAAGTGTACAGAAGTTGAGTGATCTTCATTCAAGTATTAAACATTGTGAAACTTTCAGCGTTCATACATTGTACAGATGATTCCATACAAATTACTTAGCCATTATGTATTTAGCAGCAAAGGGAAAGGACAGAAGAGTTGTTTTCATGAGCGATCTATAAATGCAGGAAAGTTGTTTTTAATAGAGCGTTAGCTTTCCCAAGCTCTAAAATAACATTGATAGTGTATTTCCGTTACCAATAGATGGCAGCATAGCTCTTCGAGAGAGTACTGTCAAGTACTTAGCGATTCAGTGTTAATGTAAATTACTTCGGCAGAAAGTTATTATGAGTAAATGTTTTTCTGCTGCATTTTTCCAAGCTCTTCACCTATTTTTGCTTTAAAATAGAAAGGAAGAATACGGGAATGAAATAAAAGTTAAGACTATATTTTATGACTAAATATATACTAGAACAACAACAAAAATGTTTGAAAAGAAAAATGCATTTAGTATATACACGGATATATTTTTCAATCCCTGTATATTAATTTGAGCTAAGAATATTAATTATATCTTTTTTTGCCTATGTCAAGAATAGCACTTCGTTTGTGAGGGTAACAGAACCCAAGCCAAGCAAATCTAAAAATAAAGTTCAATGAGTATTCTATGTTGTAAAGCCTAAAGGTTATTGTGTGAATGACACTATGTTTAAAAGGACAGATTTTTCTAAAATATACTCCAAGAAAATGCTGTTATTACTCTATTCTTTTCCTGTTTAGTCCCAGAAGTAAAGATCTGATCTTATGTGGTCTTGTTGAAGAATAAATTAATCTGAAGTTCTGTTATTCAGTCATCCACCAATAAACTATTGGTGTTTATGCTTACTGAACGCTGACTTTGGCAACGGGATGGGAAGACGAGGGGAGGAGCAGGGCAGTGAAGGAAGGGAACAAAACCACAAAGCTTTTTATAGTACCATTTCTGGGCTTAAGCTTTTCAGAGTCACCTCTTGCCATGAGAACAAACATGTGAGACAGAATTCTTGGAGGGAAAGAAAAGAAATTCATGAAGGGCACTTGAGGTTGGCAGTAGCTAGAAGCTCTCTGCTGAGATGCAGACTGTGTTAGACAAGAAGGCAATCGGATCAGGGGAAGCACAGCTAGCAGCTAGCAAACAAGTTCTTCCATTCTCAGTTTTCAATGCTTTGGGGTATAGAGTAGTACATCTGTGCTTGGAAAAGATCTGCTTCTCAAAACACTGTTCTACCTTCTGGTTTAGTTCACTATGCACTAATTTCCATCATACGTATAATCTCTGTTTTCTGTCTGAAGCTGGTTTTGTTTTTATTAATGTGTTTGGGTTTTTGTTTGGTTGTTTTTTTGGGCTGGGGAAGAATTAGATTATCCTTTCTCTGTTCCTGTAGTTTAGCAGATTACATGCTTTCTTCCTTGGTTAAAATTATTTATTAACATATTATTTTTTTTTTCACATTAAAGTATTCAAATATGTTGTGCAATAACTGTGGGAAGCTCTAGAGCCAGTGCCCATATCATGTTTTATATTTTTACTGTAGCAGGCTCATACAAGATAGTTTATCCATTAATGTAATTTATATTTCTGAGGGGGAAGAGTGATATTTCTGAGAGATACTGCAAGAGAGGGATTAAAGCAATAGGAAGATTAACTTTTTTTTTTTTTTAATTTCACGTGTCCTTACTGTATCAGAGTATCTCTCATTTGTGCATCAATTTGTATGGTCAACTCTTGTTTCTTTTCTTTCATCCCAGGGGAGCAAGTGCGCAACGTTATTTTAGCAAGTGGGATTTTGTTGTTGTTCTGGTTGCGTGGTTGTTTTAGTTTTAGCAGTATGTGCTAGAGACATCAATGAGATGTGTCTTACACTTGGAACAGAGATTCATAATTTTTCTGATCAGCCCACTTGATTGCTTGAAGATGTTAAAAATTACCAGGGAATGTTATTCCTTGTAGTTCTTCAGAAATGAGATCTTGCAAGGAAAATATAGTTTCCTATCAATATGTTTTTGGTAGGAGCCCTAACAAAAGGAGCTCAACTTCCTGATGAATTACCTCTACTATGAACAGCTGTCACACAAGACACATCTTCTGTCTTGTAGGTGTCTTGTATCAGATTGTATCTGCAGGTATTGAAGGATGAAGGTGGATTTACTCAGTAACAGCTGACATTGGGCCCAGATTTTGTACTAGTTCCTCGTTATTCTTCATAACAAGCCAAGTAATATTTGTAAGTCCTGGAATTGCTTGGAAACACATCCGGAATTTGAATTTTCTTCTGCTAAGCTACTAACTGAAAGCAAGGAGAGATGACATAGCCTCTCTAGGGGGTCTCTTTCTCTTTGTTGATTACAAGGAGGACAACTCTAACTTCAGTTGCTTGCTGCTCCTAGGTGATTAAAGTTAACTGAGGTGTATCATAACCTCTGTGTTCTTACGGTGGACACTCATTAACAAAATAATTCCTGATTTCCATAATTTGAGGTTGAAAAATGTGATTCAGTGAAAGCTAAACATGCACCTGAATCTTTTGATGTTTTTTTTTTTTTTTGTATATTTCCCTTGATTTTCTGTTTGGCCATCTACGTTTGAATGTCTGCTCATTTCATCAAGTACAGAGGCTTCTTAGAAATTAGGGTAACCAATGAGGGAAGCTAGGACATCAAGGTGTTGGTCTAATATAGAATCATCATATGTTGATTCAGTAGAATTTTTTTTGCGTGTGTGTGTGGGAATATTGTTCTTCAGTAGGCATGGGATTTGTTGTTTGTTTGCTTTTGAATCTGAGTCTTTGAGGGTCATATCAGTCATTGTTTTTGTTTCATGTACACATGAGGGTGGCCTGTTCTGTAATGTTCTTGACAGCTAGATGAAATGTTGGAATCTTAGTGCATTCAGCTTTGGGGCTGGGTCTTGGTGATGAGGGTAAGTCAATTTGTTGCTGAGGAGGCTGTATACTATTGGCCAGAAAATCCTGAACTGATCAGCGTAGATGGTAGTTCATGCTGCATTCTGACATTTTCTGTAATTTTCATTTAGTTTGGAGCTCTGTGCAGAATTTGTGGGTTGAATTCATTTCAGCTTTTAATAGTTAACTGTGTTCTATGGGTAGTGATGGATTTCTGCTAAGGAAAGATGAATGGTTGTTTTATGTTATCGTACATCCTGAGAAAAGTTGTTCTTTGTAGAATATAACCCTGCCTTTCTTAGTAAAACTTTTTTAGAGGATCACTTTTTTTTATATATATATATTTTTGTGTTTTTTAAGAAAAGCCCACGTAAACGATACTTTTATGGTCTTTTGCATTTAGTGTCTTCCCAAAAGTGCTAATAAGGACTACTTTTTTTTTTTCAAATAAAACAAATTAAAAGAAAACTTGTCCTGTCAGTTCAAATTCCTGAACTTAACGTAATTTAAAGTGCCTCTATATTTATTCCATCCATCTAGTTATTGTTTTAATTTTTGGATCTGCAAGTCCCTGAAGAATCAGTTATATCCATGAAACACAATAGATGGCCTCCTAAGCTAATTTATCTGATTTTTTCACTTTATGAATGTACAGTAAAATGTGGTTTTAAGAATGTGAAACATTCTCAAACTGTTTCCCTCTACCCTCACTCAGCTTTGTAAGATGATTTATGATAGATAATAATTAAAGTTAGTAAGGAGAGTGAACATGGAAAGAATATAATCACCAAGAATATATACTGCAATAACTTACAACTATCTTAAATGTGATGAGAAAAATCTTTCCAATGATGTCATATATTAGCCAGGAAGCTCCCCATAGTGGAAGTGCTTTGAAACTGAACAGTTGATATACCCACAATCTTGGCTAGTCAACATGCTAATAAATAGTACACTGTAGGGGAACTTGTCTTTGATTGATGCTGGATTAATTAATAGGTACTTTATATGTGCCTTTTTCTCTCCTAAAGTACTTCCGTTCTGTATGTAGCCAATTAGACAAACAGCGATCATAAGTCATGTTATTCTAGTTTGCTATTTAACCAGTTTTATTAGGGCATGCAAGAACTGTATGCGCTTTGAAATAAATTTACATACTATTAATGTCTTATTAATCTCAACTATCTTACATTGTATTCTTCAAGATACCTAAACAAAAAACAAAATTAGACTTCAAACTGGAAAAGGAATGCTCTGAATTATGCCTTCCAAGGCATAATTTTTTTCTGCATTTTTCCGAAAACAGCTTCAGCACATTCCAAAACTAACCTATAGTAGATGTTAGATAAATTTTGATTACATGAGTAAATAGCTTGAATAAAACTCTTTATAAACAGTACAATCCTCTGCCCTATTGTAATTTATCTTAGTGTGTTCTGTTTTTCTTTGTATTGGAATGCATTTTGTGGAGAGTCATGATCTAGGTTTTCTTAGTACGTTTTACTTAGATACCTAAAACAGACTTGCGCCTTTAAGTTGTTTAGGTGCTTTTGAAAATCTCAACCTTCAGAGCCTAGTTTTAGATACCCAATTTGGAAACTCTCAACTCTAACAATCAATACAAAATGTACATTTTGAAAGCAGATGATTAACTGATATAAAGGTCACACTGTTCTATCAGTTGTTGCCAAATCCAACCTAGCCTGCTACTTGGAACTATTGGAAAGGTCTGCAGAATTTAAAGCCTAGTCAAGGTGAAATACCTTGACGATCCTTGAGTGAATGTGAACTGGCCATTCTGCTGCAGTTTGGGTTTCTGGGATGATAGCACTACTGCCTTGATCATCTTACTATCCTGATCCTGAAAAATGTTTTGGCTCGACAGACAGAACCACATCCAAAGCTGAGTAAAGGTTACAAGGTTCAGAACAATTACCAAATGTGTTTGTGTTGTTGTTCTCATGTGCTGTATCAGGCTGATCCTCTCAGATGGGAGAATATATCTTTCCTACTTAGAGTTCTGGGAACTAAAATCAAATCTAAGCCTCAATGGCAGTCTGGTTGTAGGCTGGTGTAGTTAGTTTACATGGCAAGGTTTTGGTAGCAGGGGGCTGCAGTGGGGGCTTCTGTGAAAAGAATCCAGGAGCTGACCCATGTTAGATAAGGGCCAGTTTCACCTGGCTCCAAAGGGGGGGCTCCACTGCTAGCCAGAGCCGAGCCAATACGCAACATTGTTTCTGCTTCTGTGAGAGCAGACTGAAGAAAGGGGGAAAAAAAACTGCTGAGCAACAGCAGCTGGGAGAGTGAGGAGAACCAGCCCTGCAGACCCCAAGGTCAGTGCAGCAGGAGGGCAGGAGGCGCTCCAGGCACGCAGAAGTTCCCCTGCAGCCTGTGGAGAGGCCCCTGGTGGAGCAGGCTGTCCCCCTGCAGCCCATGGGTCCCACAGGGAGCAGATCTCCACGCTGCAGCCCGTGGAGGAGCCCTCGGTGGAGCGGGTGGATGTGGCCTGGAGGAGGCTGCGGCCCATGGAGAGCTCCCGCAGGAGCAGGCCCCGGGCCAGAGCTGCAGCCCGTGGAGAGGAGCTCATGCAGGAGCTCAGGGGGAGCTGCCGCCCATGGGGGACCAGTGCTGGAGCAGTTCGCTCCTGGGGGATCAACCCCGTGGTACGGAGCCGTGTGGGAGCAGTTCTTGAAGAGCTGCTGCCTGTGGGAAGCCCACATAAGATCAGTTCAGGAAAGACGGCATCCCCTGGGAGGGACCCCGTGTGGAGCAGGGGCAGAGAGTGATCTTGTAGGAGGCAGCAGAGATGAAGTGTTAGGGACTGACTGCAGCCCCCATTTCCCCATTCCCCTGTGCTGCTCAGAGGGAGGAGGTGGAAGAGGGTGTATGAGGGGAAGGTGTTTTTAGTTTGTTGTCTGTGTTTCTCACTTCTCTGGCTTGTTAGCAATAGGTAATAAAGTTTGTTAATCTCCCTATGCTGAGTTTGTTTTGCCTGTCACAGTAATTGTTGAGCTATCTCCCTGTCCTTATCTCAACCCTTGAGCCCTTTCCATGGTATTCCCCCCTCCCCCCCGCCCCTTTTTCCCTTTGAGGAGGGGGAGTGAGAGAGTGATTGTGGTGGAACTCGGCTGCCCACCTGAGTAAAACCACCACCGCTTGTGATCCAGATGCTGTAACAATGTCAACTGTCAACAGTACGTAAAAAGTTTATAGATAGCTTTGTAGGTCTGCAGAGGATGAAACCTGGCTGTTCTTCAGTAGTTGCACAACTACTGGATTTTCCTGTTCTGTTTTCAGTTTCTGGAACCATTTAGAAGTCTAAACATCAGTACTAAGTGTTTGTATCTTGGTTGCCTAATGTACTTGAAATAAAATTAAAAAAAAAATGCTGTTAACTTGTCAAATACATAAACTATTACATCGGATAGCAAGTTATATCCGACAGCAAGGTGCTACTGAACTTTAAATGAAATGAAGGTCCAGCTTCGGTGCCTTTTGAGGTGCCATCATACTTTCCAAGGCTTTTCATCTATCTCAAGTATTTATGGAACAGAGATGTTTATTAAATAAGTTTACTTATTTTTCTTTCAGTGTTGTTCTACTTGGCATGTATCTTTTCAAGCATTTCACAGTAACTGCTTATCAAAAGAAAGAAAGAACTTTCACTTAGTCTTACATGCTCATACCCATATGTACAATCAAAGATGAGTATACAGAGAGGATTCATGTTTAGTTCCTTGTCACATGTGTGTTAGTATGTTCTGGAGTAGCGATGGCAAAATCCTTGCTGTCTTCCTCCCATATACATCTATAGAGCCTTAATAGACTGTTAAATTATTGATATTGACAGGTTTGAAAGCCAGATAGGGATCTTTTGGTTTGTTTACTCTGATGTCATGCATAACAGAGACCAGGGATCTCTACATCAGAATTTTTGGGGAAACCTTGCTAATTCATGACATCATTGTCATTGAGGTTTCTCTTGTACTGCAGCACACAGCAATGTGTACTCAGTAGTGATTATTATTATTTTTTAATGGTGCCAGTGCTTCAGCATGTGAATGGGAGAAATGGTATTATTTTCCTGTTTATGTGAAAATAATATTATCATGTCTAAAAAGGTCTCTTTCAGACAGTGGCCAACACAACATTCTTTTAGAAGATGAAGGATTCCCTGTAGTTATGAAATAAACACTTATGAATTAAGTTGTTGTTGTAATTCTGGATTCCTTCATTATTTATGTGCATTTGCCTTATTATTTTTAATCTTTTTAACCACTTGGCCTTTGTTATACCTTGTGAAAAAGAGATTTCCAAAAGCTAATTGCATTCATGTTGATAAACTTTTTCTTTTAATTCTGTTCTCTCTCTGGCAGTTTTGCAGGATGCACCATTCTGGTGTTTTCAAGTTTTAAACTGAAGTTCTAAAACTAAAAAAAAATTTAGAGCAATTCACTAATTTGTCAGATTTGAATCACAGGATCATGTAGGTTGGAAGAGACCTCCAAGATCACCTAGTCCAACCTCTGACCTGACACTAACAAGTCCTCCACTAAACCATATCACTAAGTTCTACATCTAAACGTCTTTTAAAGACCTCCAGGGATGGAGACTCAGCCACTTCCCTGGGCAGCCCATTCCAATGCCTAACAACTCTTTCGGTAAAGAAGTTCTTCCTAACATCATTCCTAACATCTAAACCTCCCCTGGCGCAACTTTAGCCCATTCCCCCTCGTCCTGTCACCAGGCACGTGGGAGAACAGACCAACCCCCACCTCGCTACAGCCTCCTTTAAGGTACCTGTAGAGAGCGATGAGGTCTCCCCTGAGCCTCCTCTTCTCCAGGCTGAACAAGCCCAGCTCCCTCAGCCGCTCCTCATGAGACTTGTTCTCCAGGCCCCTCACCAGCTTCGTTGCCCTTCTCTGGACTCGCTCGAGCACCTCGACGTCCTTCTTGTAGCGAGGGGCCCAAAACTGAATGAACACAGTACTCGAGGTGCAGCCTCACCAGAGCCGAGTACAGGGGCACAATCACTTCCCTAGCCCTGCTGGCCACACGGTTTCTGATACAAGCCAGGATGCTGTTGGCCTTCTTGGCCACCTGAGCACACTGCTGGCTCATATTCAGCCGACTATCAACCCATACTCCCAGGTCCTTCTTGGCCAGGCAGCTTTCCAGCCACTCATCTCCCAGCCTGCAGCGCTGCTTGGGGTTGTTGTGGCCCAGGTGCAGGACCCGGCACTTGGCCTTGTTGAACCTCATACAGCTGGCCTCAGCCCATCGCTCCAGCCTATCCAGATCCTCCTGCAGAGCTTTCCCACCCTTGAGCAGATCGACACACGCACCTAACTTGGTGTCGTCTGCAAACTTACTGAGGGTGCACTCGATCCCCTCATCCAGATCATCGATAAAGACATTAAAGAGAACTGGCCGCAGTACTGAGCCCTGGGGGACTCCACTAGTGACCGGCCTCCAACTGGATTGAACTCCAGTTACATTTAACTGGATTGCAACAGCAGGCGTGTTTCTAGCCACGCGTGTCTTTTTCCAGAGAGAAAGCCGAAGAAATTGGCAAACGGCAGCCGGCTGCACCTTGAGGGGCAAGGGCAGAGCAAACCCCGGGCTGGCACAGCCGGGAGCATCCCTGCAGAGAGCTGCAACGTCCCTGACAGCAGTTTTGTTCAGGGGGACCCGGGGCCACGTGGGACAGCCTCGGCTGTGCCTCCCACTGCGCGCTGCAGCCTCTCTCGCCTCCAGATCGGTCACTGTTCTCTGCAATGTGCCGTGCCCTGCAGCACGCTTTCCCCCTCTTTTTCTGGGGGAAGAAACGTCTGACTTCCTCTTACACGTTTGGTATTTGTGGGTAGGGAAAGGAGGAGAAAATACAGGGTGCTCTGTGTACGAGTGCCTTCTCTTCCTTACGGGGAGGCAGCAGGCCATCCAGGCACTGTTCCATCATCCCCAGTACAACTGCCTGCTTTATTCTAACCTGGCTCTCCGCAAGAACACGGGCTGAAGTTCCTAACAGCCTGATGTGCTCATGCAGCAACATGGAAGCTGCTCTGCAAGCTCTGTGCATTTACTTATGGTCAAACGAAGCCAAATACCACTTTGTCCTTGTAAGCGACCAACAAAGGTCACTGACGTCTGTCGCTGGGGCTGGGGCCCCACTGCACGGGCAACCCCGCTGGCTTCAGCAGAGACCCCTGCATGACGTCAGGCAGAATTCTGACCCAAAATTGGACTGATTTCGGGCACACCGAGACTAAAGGTCAGACTGATCTTAACGATGTCCTTCAGAGTTTGCTTTAGGAGTATCTTTTCTGTTAAGGGAAGTGTCCCTGCAAATGACGTATAAAATCAACACCACTTCAGCTGCTTGCATTTTTAGTAGAGTTTTGGGATTTCTTAGCTTTTCCTTAACTTTACTCTTTAGCTGAAATAAAGTTCATTTCAATGAACTCATTGCACCTTTGCTGAGCAGCTGCTCTTGCGATTGCTGCTACAGCTACTTCATTCCCCTCCCCAGAATCAGAACCCGGGGCTTTGGGCTTTTCAATGTTTATTGTTCACTTAGTTCTTCCTTCGTGCTTCCACGGTGGGCACGAACAGACGTGTCCCCCTGCGCAGAGATGGGGGGCAGCCGGGGGGCTCCCCTCTGCTTGCCTCTCCTCTTCCAGCCGCACGCACAGGCAGCGACGGGACCGAACCGGGGCACGCTCCTGGCCTCTCCCCCTCGGCGGGGAGCTCTCAGAGCTCTGCAGGGCAGGCAGCACAGCCCCACCCGGACCCCAGCACGCTCCCACAGCCTGCTGGCACGGCCCCGCAGCCCTGCGCACACCCCTGGGCGCCTTTTCCACCGCCTGGCCCAGGCCTGGGCTCCGCATCCCCTGCTGCCCCCCCCCCAGTGATGCACCGCCCATGTCACAGCAGGCAGGGGGTGCCCCATGGCACAAAGGGGCGGGGACGGCCTTGGCCCCGGAACGCTGGCCCCAACGGCAGCTGGGCAGTTGGGCAGCCCTGCGATGGCTGCCCGTGCTGACGGGGAGGCTGCTCGGCTGCCTGCTCCTGCGGCTCCAGCCTCCGCTCTGGACACAAACTCAACCAGAGGAATTCAGCTCCTCTCTCCTCAGGCCCTCACCTCAAATGGCTCTCAGCGCCCTACAGGACACTGGCCGAACTAAACCACCGCACGCTCCTGGCCGCTCCTTTCCAGCACTGTGCCGGACAATTGTCCACGCCCTACAGGACAGGTAAGATCGCCCCAACCCACACCCACTGCTGTCTCACAGCAAGCAGGACGGTGACACGATCGGGCCAGGATGGCAGTATTCACTCCATCAGGATGACGGGACACCGACGGATGTGGTGAGACGCTCGAGACCCTCAGGCAGAAAGGCAGGGGCTGTCCGTGGTCACAGGGGGATGCTGCTCGGTTTGTTCCTTCTCTTATTAAAGCCAGACACACACAGCAATGGGACTAGACCACGGCACTCTCCTGGCCTCTATTCCCTTGAGAACTCAGCAGGAGAAGATGCCAACACTCTACAGGACAGATAAGACAGCCCAACCCATTCCCCACCACAGTCTCAATGCCTGAGAAGTTGGCCCAACACGGCTCACTCTTGGCTGTCAGGCAGACACAGGAAGGACGGCCTTCGAGTGAGGCTGGGAGAGCCTTAGGCTGGAAGGCAGTGGCTGCTCCTGGCCACAGGGGAAGGCTGCTCCCTTTTGGCTTCCTCTCTTACAGCTGGAAACACACACAGTGATGGGACCAGACCACGGCACACTCCTGGCCTCACTGCCCTCGACCACTCAGCTGGAAGGAAGAGCTGCCACCGCTCTCCAGGACAGGTAAGATCGCCCCAACCCACACCCACCACGGTCCACAGCAAGCAGGAAGGTGACACAATCGGGCCAGGACAAGAGTGACCGCTCCATCAGGACGACAGGACACCGACAGCCTCGGTGAGATGCTAGAGACTCGGGCAAACAGGCAGGGGCTGCCCGTGGTCACAGGGGGATGCTGCTCCGTTTGGTGCTTCTTCTCTTTCAGCCAGAAACACACAGCGATGGGACCAGACCATGGCACAATCCTGGCCTTGCTACACTCGACCACTCAGCTGGAAGGAAGAGCTTCCAGCTCTCTACAGGAGAGGTAAGATCGCCCCAACCCACACCCACCACACTCTAACAGCAAGCAGCGAGGTGACGCATTTGGACCAGGATGGCAGTGACCGCTCCATCACGATGACGGGACACGGATGGATGTGGTGAGACACTCAAGACCCTTGGTCAGAGAGGCTGGGGCAGCCTGTGGTCACAGGGGGATGCTGCTCGGTTTGCTCCTTCTCTTATTAAAGCCAGACACACAATGCAATGGGACCAGACCACGGCACTCTCCTGGCCTCGCTCCCCTTAAGAACTCAGCAGAAGATGACAACACTCTACAGGACAGATAAGACAGCCCCAACCCATTCCCCACCACGGTCCCACCTCGCTCAGTGGGAACGTGACACGGTTGAGCTACAACCAACATCTCCTGGACTTCAGGAAGATGCGAGTTGGACGGCCTTGGTGTGAGGCTGGGAGAGCCTCGCGCAGGGAGGCAGGGATGGCTTCCAGTGCTGGCAGGGGTGGCTGCTCGGTTTCTCGCCTCCTCTATTACAGCTGGACACACGGACAGTGACGGAATGAAGCCATGGCACACCCCTGGCCTCTCTCCCCTTGAGAAGTCAGCTGGAAAAGCTGTCAGTGTTCTCCAGGACAGGTAAGATCGCCCCAACCCATTCCCCACCGCTGTCTCACAACAAGCAGGATGGTGACGTGATCGGGCCAGGACGGGAGTGACCGCTCTATCAGGATGACGGGACACAGACAGCCTCGGTGAGATGCTAGAGACTCGGGCAAACAGGCAGGGGCTGCCCGTGGTCACAGGGGGATGCTGCTCCGTTTGGTGCTTCTTCCCTTTCAGCCAGAAACACACAACGATGGGACCAGACCACGGCACAATCCTGGCCTCGCTGCGCTTGACCACTCAGCTGGAAGGAAGAGCTGCCAACACTCTCCAGGACAGGTAAGATCGCCCCAACCCACACCCACCACGGTCCACAGCAAGCAGGAAGGTAACATGCTCGGGCCTGGACTGGAGTGACCGCTCCATCAGGATGACGGGACATGGACGGACGTGGTGATATGCTGGAGATCCTTGGGCAGAGAGACAGGGACAGCCCATGGTCACAGGGGGATGCTGCTCGGTTTGTTCCTTCTCTTATTAAAGCCAGACACACACAGCGATGGGACCAGACCACGACACACTCCTGGCTTCTCTCCCCTTGAGAACTCAGCTGGAAGGAAGAGCTGCCAACGCTCTACAGGACAGATAAGCGATCCCCAACCCACACCCCACCACGGTCCCACAGCATGCCAGAAGATGACGTGGTTGGGCTATGGTGGGCATCTCCTGGCTGTCACGGAGATGTGAGATGGACAGCCTTGGAGTGAGGCTGGGAGAGCCGCACCCAAGGATGCAGGGGCTGACCCTGGCAACCGTCTGGGGCTGCTCTTTTTGGTCATTTTCCTTTCTCACCCCAGCACAAACCCCCGAGCACACCAAGGTCTGCCACTGTCCTTTCCCTCCTCTGCCCAATCCCTCCGCGGCCACTGAAGGCTGGTGCAGCTTTCTACAACCACAGCCACCGGAGGAGCAGGAAGCACACAAGGACCCCGTCTGACCCCGGCCATGGTCCTACAAGCACACCAATGGGCCCCGCGGCTATGGACAAAGAGAGCTCGGCACGCCTCCACGCCACCCCACCCCACCCCACGTCACTCTCAAACATTGCTCAAATAAAGGTTCTGATTCACAACCTCATCGGCTGCTTTTTCCTGCCCTTCTTGGCGAAACCTCGTTGGCCTTTGCCTTTTGCAGAAGGAGCAAGTGCACCAGCCTCTGCTTCTTCAGATGCTGGCATCAAGAGAATTTCAAAGCAGATTAAGTGTCCTAATCTAAGACCAGATTCTGCAGGCGTTTCAGAAAAGTGTTTAATGATAAACACTTATGCAACTCTGGAGGAGAGTAGTCTACTGTGTTCTTAATTTATTCCTGCAGATGGAATACAGCATTACATAACACATCTTAACAGCAGGACCAGAGATAGCCATTGAAACCAGAATCTATTTGAGCATCAGAGAAAGTCTGCATAAACGACTAGAGTCACTTGCAAAGAACCAGTAACGACATCGTAAGAGCATATATTCCTTCCTGTCTCAAGTCACCAGGGAGACTTCTAAAACAGCATCATGAATGTCAACTCCACTGAGGCTTCAACGGAGTAAACTAACGATTCCTCAAACTTCCAGCAAGGCTTACAGAATCATGTTTTGAAGCGTTAAAGCAGGACTTTTGGTACAGACAGAAATAAAAGTTTATGTAAATGTTTCTCAGCTCAACACCAGATCCACTCCTCAGATGCCTTAGTTAAGATCACCTGATAAGTGACTGGTGTGTTAGCTTCATCTAAGGACAAACTCCCCACCCAGCCACTCCCTCACTCCCCTTGCTCAGCAGGGGGCAATACCAACACACATCCAAACACCACACACATCCAAACACCACCCCAGCAGTGCCACACGACAAACAGGAAGGAGAAGGCTCATGGGTCAAGATAAAAATGGAGGCTGTTTACCAATTACACCAATGTTGTGGGTAAATTCCTTGATTGCCAATTAAAATATATTAGGATAACGAGGTAGGGCATACGGTCGGCACACAGCAGTTCATCTCTCGCTTCCCTCTCACGCTCTCCCTGCTTTGGCCATGGCTCTCCAGGGCCTGTGGTGAGCTTCTGCTCCAGCACCTGGAGCACCTCCTCCTGACCTCGGTGCTCCCTCTGCTGCTCCCTGCTTTGTTCCCTCCTCTCCCTGTGGTGTTTCCCACCCTGTCTGACCTTTGAGGCACTTACCTTCGTGCCTGTGAGGCAGCACAGACTCCTGCTGGCGCGTTCGGCTGTGCTGCCGGTGGGGCTGCTGGAGCTGGCTGTGGCCAGCACAGGGCAGCCCCCTCCCTCTCCTCCCACAGGAGCCCAGTAGCCCCCTGCCAGCACCTTGACACATAAACCCAATACAGGTGGCAAAAACAACACTTAACTATCTCCTGAACAGCAAACAGTGGAGACCAGCCTCCTGGCACCCTGAATAAAGAGAACTCGAGCTATGTCTTTGCTGTATCACCAATTAACCACCTCATAAAACAGATCCTGTGTTCTTCTTCGTGTGTTCTGTGCACAGCTCCATGTGTTCATTGTCCCACACAAACAGAGTACACGCATCCAAACACCACGCTAGCAGTGCCACATGCTCAGGTCCTCTTCCATGAAGCCTTCCGTTACGCCTCACATGGACATATCCCGGGCTGCACCTAGAGGGCCCCTGCGCTCAGTACCACAGATGTCCTACAACAACCCTCTTAGCGTTGCAGGGAACTGCAAGCACTCTGTTCATTATGTTCAGATTTTTAATGTCTACGTCGCATTGTGCTAGCCCATAACAGAACCAAGCACCCTCAATAAAAGCATAGCTCTCTGTCTACTCAAACTATCCTGGGACGTATTTCTACAGTTTAAAAACATACCCATAAACAAATCCACCTGATGCCCTAAGAAACTAATCCTCCACATAAACAGTAAAATTCTGCAGGGAAGTAATTTCACATGATTTTTATCCCTTTCTTCTCCCCATCCTAGAGGAAGAACTCTCTAACAGCTGCACAGTCACTGGAGTGGTTCATTCCCCTCTACTCACTGCTCTTCATGTTTATGCCCTCTGAACTCAGCTGAGACAACTGCATCAAGACCACCTCTCTGACGCTTTTTTCTGGTCCATTCATGTTTTCAGACTCACGGCTTCACTTCTATGCCAGTTGCTGGCATCATTTCGTCGTAAACTTAGAGGCATAGATCCTTACAGCTGAGAACAGTAAAAAAAAAAAAAAAAAAAAAAAAAGTAATTTGAGCAAAGAAATTTTATTTATTTGTTTCAAAATGTACCTGAAGTTAAAACAGATTAGACAGGAGCTTTGCAGAAGAAGCACTTTTCCTCAGCAAACAACAGCTGATAAATGCTCTCAGTTCGGGGAAATCAGCTTGGTTATCTTTTCTATTCACCAGAAAGATCTAGAAATTATATATTACTATATAATAATATTGCAAATAACAAGTAGTATATATTATACGTGATTGGGTTGGTTTGGACAAATATATATAATTTGTTTGGCTTTGGTCAAGCTCCTCACAGGCCTGTCTTCTCTTCTGCTGTCAGGAAGTTTATTTAGAACTGCATAAAAAGAGAATAAAGGGAGGAGATGCTCTAAAGAAGAAAATGCATGTCATTAAATCTGGAAGATGTAGGGAAAAAATCATCTGCAGTCTGAAAACTTAGAACCTTCAGTTTTCAAAGTATGAGAATACACATTTATATTCACACATTCTGAAATCTGTACAAGGAGACAGGTAACCAAAGGCTCTTCGATTCTTGCAAACAGAACAACAAAAAGATATAGCTGTAAGGAAAAAATAATATTTATTCCATGAGGCACTGTTAAAGCCTCAGCTGAAATATTGCCCACAGTTTAGTCACGCATGGTTGGAAAAGATTAGAGATAGCGAAGAACCCTGAGCAAGGGCATAGTAGACTTACCTGACATGAAGAAACCTTGCCTTGATTATTTTACAAGAATGAGTGCAGCCATTAGTAAGAGCAAGCAAAAACTAGAAGGCCACAAACAGAGTTAAAAAATAAATAAATAAAAAATAAGCTAACTGTGAAAGGAGTGCTGATCAAAAAAGTCCTTTAATATAATCAAAATATGATGTCATCTTAAAATAAAATACAGTCTACGCAAGCATTATGAAATAATAGTACATACAGCAATTGAACCCAGCGACCTGCACTGCTCACATATACTGCCAGGCAAACATGTTAGAGGCACCGTATAAGATTGCGTCACCACTTTCTCATACAATATTTTAAATATGAGTGCTCTTCTCCTTTCCTCCATGCTAACTTTGTATGATGGTAATAGCGAATATTAAAAGTTAAACGCAAAGAGAAATTTCACAACAGTAAAAATTCCAAGAGATGCCATTTCAAAGTCACATCATAACTTCCTGATAACTTGGGGAAAAACACCACACTCGTAAGGTATTAACACTTTAGTATCTTTGTTAGAACAGAGATAGTACAGATGGCTAGATTTTTAACGTAAAAGTAAAAAATGAACAGAACTATAAGGATCAAAGTAAAATTACAGAGGGTCTAACTGTATTATACCAAACAAGGATCAATGAAGAATGAATGAAAACTTGAAAAGATCCCTGTGGAATGGGACCAGAAAAATTATAGGCAACTGTGATACATAACTGCAGGGATTTATTTTGGATGAAGACGGCCAAAATACTGTGGCCAGTGTATGTAGAAGAAATGGGCTAAGGCTTTCTGAATTTGAGCAAGCTTTTTGAAATCAAGAAGCTTAGTCTTTAGCAATTGATCTTAATTACGTGTTTCTATCCAGGTGTTTAATAAAAGGACACCTGTAAAAAAATCTGACTACGCTCAGCAAGTCAAGAAGTCCTCAGTTAACAACAGAAGAAGCAGGCGGACTGCCGCTGTGCTGCACTTGCAGTGAAACTTAAACGTGCAAGTGATAACTCTGTAGGTTACCCATTACACAGGATTAAGTACATGAGGACTGAGCAAATGCAGAGGCAGTTGAATGGTTTCCTACTTTTGAAGGTGGAAGAGAACAGAGCGGCACCTGGAGTTTTTACAGCCTTCTCTAAACCTTGCTTTCTGGAAGCCTTTGCAAAACGGGACCACACGAGAGAAAAACAAAGAATTAAAGTTCTGCAGAGTATCTCCAAGCCTTCTCCCCCTGCACACACCCCCACATACCCTGCGTGTGTTCTGCAGAGTATCTGCAAGCCTTCTTCTTCTAAACGCACACACACCTACAAGCCTTCTCCCACTACACACCACATACGCCTGCCGTCCAGCTACACAGGGCTGCTTCACAAACAAATACCTGTAGACATTACTGAAGCTCTAAAGTTGTTTCTTTTGATACAGCCTGAAACACTCTTCAGCTGGTTGGTTTTCTTTGAGTGGGAACATTTCAGGTTGGGGTTTTTCCCTTTTCCACCAGCAAATGACAAATTGACAAACGGATGATGTTTCAGGCAAAGGTTTTAACACCTTATTTCTATAAAGATTGAGAAAAACAGGGCTGTCTGTTTTGAAGAAAAATTTAAAAATACAGGGAAATAAGAGCTTTTCATAGAAAACTTTGTATTCCAGGAGAGGCTGGTATATCAGTAAGATTCAAGTAACATTTTTCAGGCAGCAAATGTCTTTCAAGCCTTCATTTGAGCTTCAAGCACCCCACAGTGCACAGACTAGGACTTTACTTGTATCCCTACTAAATTTCTAGAAGCTTTTTATGTATGCATGCATGTGTTACCTGCAAATATTCTTAGACCTTCTCAAAAACAATTCTGGCTTGTAGAATAGCACTGCAAAATGGAGGATACCTCAGCCTGACTTGAAGGACTGTCTGTCTCTATTTCTAGGAATATAAGAAACCAGGTTTTACTGCTTTGGATTAACCGTGTTTTAGTTGTACTCCCCGTTGTAGCTGGAAAGTTGGGGCAAGGGGGAGTGTTTCACAGAATCATCTACGTTGGAAGAGACCTCCAAGATCATCTAGTCCAACCTCTGACCTGACACTAACAAGTCCTCCACTAAACCATATCACTAAGTTCTACATCTGAACGTCTTTTAAAGACCTCCAGGGATGGAGACTCAGCCACTTCCCTGGGCAGCCTATTCCAATGCCTAACAACCCTTTCGGTAAAGAAGTTCGTCCTAATATCCAACCTAAACCTTCCCTGGCACAACTTTAGCCCATTCCCCCTCGTCCTGTCACCAGGCACGTGGGAGAATAGATCAACCCCCACCTCGCTACAGCTTCCTTTAAGGCTACAGCTTCCTTTAAGGTACCTGTAGAGTGTGATAAGGTCACCCCTGAGCCTCCTCATTTCCAGACTGAACAATCCCAGCTCCCTCAGCCACTCTTCGTCTGTCATCCTTCACTTATCTTCTCTGTATATGAACAGCCACATAGATCCTCTCTCTTAAAATGTGTTTGGTTTCCTGCCTGGTTATTTTTAATGTTTCTTATCATTCCTGAGGAATCTTTTCATCTGTTGCTATGTCCCGATCTGGTTAGCCAATCATCCTACCTGTTCCCAGTCAAATCCATGACGGTTCTTGGAACTGTGCCTTTTCAAAATTGTGCCCTGCTCCATTCGTTGTTTTGAAGTACAGTTTCCTGAGTACTATAAGACAATGTAGAAAAATCACCATTTGTTCCTCTGCAGTGATTACCAGATCCCAGTCCTGAGTTACTTAAATGGAGTAAAATAAAGAAATGGCTAAAAATCAGTCATTTCAGTGTATATGTTAGTCTTTAACAATGTATTTTAAATATAGCTTTCTTTTTAGCATTTCCAAATACCATTCTATAAGAAATAAAATAATTTGTTTCTCTGGCAGCATGTCACAGCAAAACCAAAAACAGTACATTTTGCTGTGTAATCATATATTGTGTGTATATATCATCATGAAGACAGTACTACGTTGTCAAATGATCCCAATCAAGTTCAGAGGAATGTATATGTGTGATTCCATTTTTACAGTACCGTATATTGTGTGTAGCATATATGTTAAAAATTACTATTTTTCCAATTTGATATTTCTCATTGGTCAGTGTCATAAGAGGGTTCTCTTCTTCTTTTCCAGTTCTTATAGATGAAAGTCTGACATGAGATACCAACAACTCTTGAATAAAAAATATTTTTGCAAACCTGCACTCAGATTTGAACCAGAGATGATTACTTATATACATAGTAAAGCTGTTTGTTAGCCTGCTTTTTTCATCTTTGTTTCACGTGTTTTTAAGCTAGTATAATTCTTAGATGATTTTTATTCTCCATCACACTTGTGATCATTTTTAATATTATTCAAAAATGTTTGGCATATTCAAGTGTATAATTAATTAACCAGTCTAATTTGGAAAATTAGTCTGCCATTCTAGTCTCATAGAACTACCATTATATTTTAGTATGTAAAGTCTACTAATTTTCATTCCTTTACAGTTTTCTTCCTCTTGATCATTTTCTACTTTTAGCAGGGTATTATTTTTTTCTGAAGACGTTTACAAAGAATGATATTCACTGGTCATGGCAAACTGTCAATTAACAGACTTTAATGCAGTGTGTATCATTATCCCATTATCAAGTCATTCTTGTCTTCATTGCGTTTTCAAGTTACTTATTGTTGAGAAGTGTTCTACTCTCATTCTACTAGTGTTCCTTAAGGTGTCTTTTCAGTGTCTCCATTTACTCAATACCATCCTGTACAGTGACTGTCATATTTCAGAAGTATACATGGTTTTGTTGAATAAAGCCCTAAATATAAACATATTTTAACCAAGAAAACAACCCAAGGCAACTTAAAAGAACCTTTATAAAACCTGTCTTCCTTTTATTCTCCTTATAAAATTTTCATGCAAAGTGATCGCTTTAAGATGTAAAATCAATCATGACGATAATACTAGGTGCCAATGGTGTGCTAGAGCTATAAGAAAAGATGCTTGTTCTTTAAAAGCATTAAGTGCTTGCATTTAATAGTAAAATAATTTTACTTAAACATGACATAGAGCATTCTGTAGTCTGCTTTGCCATCTCTTCCAAGAACTCAGCCCATGCTGTGAAGTGGGATTTATGAAGTTAGCTTGTCACAGATAAATCTGTTTACACGTTGCTAATTAGCAAGTCATGACGTTTTACAGTCATCAGAAATTAGCTTAGTACAATGGCCTTTTTGGCTCTCAGATGGCCTTCCTCAAGATTCTATTTTTGCATGTGTGTGTGCTTATATACATACTCATGTGACGGAAGTATTTGCTAGAATGGTTGTCCTGTACATATTTACCCTTTCTTTCCCCAACATCTAAAACTCAAGGTATCCCTCAAAAAGTCCAAATAATGCATTATAGAAAATCCTTTTTTAGGAGGAAGACACTGGCAAAGATTACAGCAGTGTTCATCCTTATGCCCTATGGTTTTAGTAGTGTGTTTCTACTTGGTCTTAATTTGTGCTATCAATAATTCTTATTTTCTCAAAATGATGTTAGTGTTTTTTATTTCAATTTGTCCTGTAGGATAGATTCTTTTTGACTTGATGAATCGTTGGCAGTAGAAACATTACAAGAGTTCAAAGGGGAGGAAATGTTTTGGTAACTCCCTAAACACGTTGAAAGTAACATTTTACATTTTGTTTTAAAATACATTTTATTTGTTAAGAATATTATTATTTAAAACTGAGAATAAATTTTAAGGCTACGTTTTGCTTTCGTTTCTTTCTCTCCTCCCAAGAAAAGCTATGTGGGAAACAAAAATACTTAAAGTGCTTCTTCACATAATAATGCCTCCTTGTGGACTCTAAATGCTTGGTATGTCTTAATAGCCTGCTCTGTAAGTTAACAGAGGTTAAGAGAAATAGCAATGAAGAATTTAGCAGAATATCAGTTACACGTAAAAATATCAATAATAATTTCTTTTTATTTTTGTATCTACTTATGAAGACGTAACTCACTTTAAATTGTAGAGCTCTGAAAGTTCCTCAGATTTTAGGGTGGTATAATTAATGACAAGTTCTATGGTTAAAAACAGAAAAGGCTTTAAAAAAGCAGATTAAAAACAACAGCAGTTTCCCTAAGTGGAAATTTCAATAAAAGCCAACAGAGAAATCTTTACAAAGTGAAGTACTTATATGTATTATTTTTATTGTGGTCTAATAGGCACTTCTTAGTCACTAATTGGTCTCTCTCAATTAAAACAATTACAGAATCAAATATATGAATATTAAACTAACATTTAAATTGATATTTTATTATACACAAGTCAAGAAATTCACAGTTAATTTCTCCCACTACAACTGTATATTCATCCCCCCGAGTGTATGAATTGAAATGAAGGACTTTATTTTACAACTATACCACATGAATGCATAAATATTAATATATATATATATGTACAAAAAATAAGCTGAAGTTATATTTAAAAGATTAATTAAAGAACAACTCTGCTGGTTGCTTTTTTTTATTTGTACAGCAGTACAAATAGCTCTGAATTTTAACTACTGAACACCTAATAGATTATGAACACTTCTGTGTAAACAGGATGCTGGGTTTCCTTTGAGTATGGTAGTCACTGTTACATTGCAGAGAACAGTCCTTCCCTGCTCCTTTTGAAAAGTATGCATGGTAACGGATGTCCCTGAATAGTTTTCTGTAGTTTTGTGGGTCAAGAGTCCATGAATCAGTGAACTTGATAAAAATTACGGGGGAGTTAACATTGTAGTGATATTTAAAAATCATGGATATTATAGTATGTATAATTAGAAGCTATTAATATTATACTTGTACGGCAAGTAGATAACATTAAGTGAAGTAGTAAGTCATAAAGTGAAGCTCTATAAAATTCTCGTGAGCTGAGAATTCATTACTTCTGGTGTTTGATGTGCATTGATGTATCACTTTTTAAATGACATTAAAAATAAAAATTATGGCAAGTACTAGTATTTGAAAATTAAGGTAAACTTATGCACTTAGTATGATGCTTTGTAAAAGCTTTCTTTGGGAGAAATTCTCAGATGATTTTTAATTTTCATTCTATTGAATGAACTTACCAATTATGCAATATTATGGTGATGGGTGGATATGCTGAAACTTTTCCATTTCATATGTGTAAATATTTAATATTGAGTAGAGGCTATTACAGGATTGGCAGTATGCACTCCAAAGTCAATGGGAGAGCTTCCATAGATGTCATTAGTATATAACTCTTCTATAAGAGGAACCCGTGCTTGTGGGCTGCATCATACAAATGTGAGGCAGCTCTCGCCCTATCTAAACACTTGGGATTAGACTAACTGAGAATCCTTGGATGAGGAAAGTGATCTTTTTATACCCTCAAAACTCAGTTCAGTCGTTTGCTCTTCAAAATACTCCAACTAACTCTCTGTTCATATACTTGCTCTGGACTGAATATGGATTTAGGATTTGGGAAGGTCTCTTAAGGCTAATGAGGCAGATGAGAGCAGAGAAAAGAAACTGCGCAATGTCACACTATATAGTATTTAAGTGCTGAAGGCACTTTCCAGTTTTGAAATTAAAAGCCTAAATTTTGCTCAGTCAATGAAGCACAGTAGGATTAACAATGAAAGCAGAATGTGGCCCACAATTAATTTGACATTATTAAGGCTTAAAAAATGAGATATCTGTCTTAATAGAATAAAATAGAATAGATTCTTAATAGAATAAAAGCTGTATATGCAGCCTACATTTTTTTTTCCCCTTTTTTTCCCTTTACTCTTCCACCCCTTCAAATACTCCCTCTCCCTTAAAACAAACAAAACAAAATCTATCAATGCAAACATCTGTAGCGAGATCAAGCATGAGAAGTTTCAGCACTAATTGTTATTTTCTAACAAAGTAATAGCAGGAATGGAAGCACCATCTCAGCCCTAACTTGAGTGTTGCCACAGCTGTGACATTATAATCACCAGTTTTTAAGCTTACTTTTGTCTGGTAGAGCAGTTTTGAAACTGCAGCCTAGCAGGCTTAAAACTTCCAAATGAGGCAGAGAGTTAGAGGGTTTTCTCCTGTCTGGTTTGCAGAGGACCGCTTACAGTTACGGTAATTTGCTGGCTACAGAAGTCCAGAGAAAAATTCAGCTTTTGCACCTGTGTGTGTAGTTTATATATATATGCCTTATGATCATATATGACCATTGGAAATCACCACCTTCTCTTATTTGATGGAGTGCTATTCAAACTTTCCATGCCTTACAGCTGAATACGCTTAACTGTAACTGAAGTATAACCCCAACGTTAAAAGATAGTTAAAAAGTTTTAGTCTGTCAAATGCCCTGATAGATGTTCAATTACATAATAATACCTATCTCAGGATAGGCTCATCTCATGCACTTCTTAAAAATTTAGTCTATTCTTCTGAGTCTTACTTTAAATATTTCCATTTAATTAAAAGTGTATGATATCAGGTTAGAGCTAAGCAAAATTACTGGCTTTCCATTTAGAGATGTACTACAGTGAAAATAGAACACAGTGGCAGTACAAAATGTTGCCCCTGAGACCAAGTTTTATACAGTTTGGTATGTCCATGCATCTCTAAATTTAAAATGAGTTAATTCAATGCATACTTAGGGGTTTAGTCCTTGCCCTCTAGTCTCTAATGTAATGTGTGTCTGTGTGCAAAGGGGAATGAGGTTAGAAAGGGTAGAAAAAGAGCCTGCAGGAAGGCTCTCCTGAATGCAAGAGCAGAGAGGCACCAGTGGATGCCTTTTTAGTTAGTCGACTGCTGGGGTATAAAGCATGCACGTGCTTTATTCCTGAAAAATAGTGTCACATGCATGCTTTCAGGAAGGTACAGCACTGCCTTTACAGGCGGCAGAGGGGGAGGTGTAATTTATGTAGACTAAATAGGCATTTGACAATCTGTCATTGTTTCACTTCATTGACACTGTTTTTGAAAGATGGGATAATAAACTCTGTCCACTGTATTAAATGAGAATAGAGATAGTCAAAAAGTGCTGTGGTTTTGCAGTGAGAGCATACGAATGCAGGTGATCAGTGATGTTCCTTAACAATTTTTAGGACAATGGAAGTGTTTGGCTTCTTCTAAATTTTTTTTTTTGTAGTTTCTATAAAGAGAAGTGTCAAAATATGCTGGATATCTGTATGTAATTTTTCCCTTGGGCTTCTTTATGTGGAAAGTCTGTTGAATATAAGGGAGTTTGTGTTTTAAATGCAAATGATTTGTCAGTATTAGGGATTTGGTACTTCCTGCAAGGAAGCTGTATGAAGGCCTCAGTGAGAGGGAATGTCACCAACCTAATCTTTTGTTATTTGTCACTTAAAGAGTTGAACTGCTCATGGTTTTATTTGTTTATTTATTTTTATTTTTGATAGCAAATGCCTAACTACCTGTCATGGATATTTTGGAGATCTACATTAAAAAAAATCCAAGTGTACAGATTTAAACATAGAATTCTGTGATTAAAAAAGATTGTTAAGGAGGCAAGGAATATGAAATGTGCTGTAGCTTGCAGACCCTAGTCCTTTTATGCAACTTGGACAATACAAAGGTGTTCTGAGTTAGCCGCTGAGGATTCCGCTTATAGATCTTTATTCCTTCCCTTTTTCATGGTGTAGTTATGCCTGGACAGATGAGACTCAGGCAGCGTGATTAGTCATCTCTAACAAATGTTAAGATTCAACTACTCCCTGGCCTGGTTAATGGCAGGGGAGAACGAAGCAGAAAATTTCCCCTCAGGCTGTCAAAATGGCGTGGTTAAGAGGCAAACGCGAAGCTGACAGTGCTCAAATCCTTTCCATAAGGAATCTAACGAGGACCATAGTTGAAGATGTTTTACAGTTTCATATATGTGAACACAGAGATAAAGCATGATCAGAACTGAGCCTTGTCACAGGTACATACTGGTACTAGTATGTTATTTAAGAAATATTTTCCCGTTCTGTGTATATTAATGGAAATACCGTGGTATCAACTATCAGATAGTAGCTTCTGTGTAGTTGTATCCAGTCTTTGTCTCTTATTAACATGTTGTCAGGATGTTTCCATGAAAGAGTTTTAATGGTTTTGTACTGCTGTTACTAAGTGCATTTTTGATGATGTTCAAGGTATGGTACATTAGGTAGTACCTGTGTTCCCTTGTATTTAGATAGCACTAGTAGGCAGCTTAAAAAGGTAACTTTGAGCTTCCAGCACTCTCTACTAAATATGCCTTTGCTTTTTTCTTTTCTGGGTTGATTCAAGAAAAGAGATGTCCTCCTTTTTCTTTTTTTTTTCTGTTCTCCTAAATCCTCTGTTCCATTCTTTTCTTTCTTTTTCTTTCTTTTTTTTTTTTTTTTCCAAGGGGATGTGTGAGATACTGAGTTGTCTGTAGGTGATCTCCCTCAGCGACACAGACATCAGCACTAGATGGGTTTAGATGACTGCAAATTAGATTCTGCAAACTGCATATGCAGTTTTCTATTACGTTTATATAGTCAAAGCTGACATTTCAAAGACAGCAGACCTGAATCAATTAATATCATCTGAGTTTGTCATGTAACATCTAAAACTGCTTTATTTTTTCCTTAAACCATGATGTGTGTCTTTCTTCCTTCTCTCCTTCTCAAATCTGAGTTCTGCTTCTGCCTTACAAGCAGAACCTACTATAATTTATTGCTCTGTGGTTATGTCTTCTGGCTGTAAATAGCTATTATGTTCTTAAAGAAATGAGTGTGTTTTTTTTTTTCTTTCTGCTGGTTAGTCTCTGCCAGGATCTGAATGTACTAATGAAATGATATATTGAGTTGTTGAGGCAACATAAAAGCTGATAGTAAATTATTAAGCTCTGTACATGCCACTGGTACTGCATTTCTATTTTAAATGCAATATTTTCATAATAACAGAAATTAGAATCAGAAAATACGTATTATGTCATTCAGTTCAACCTCGTCCACTCCAAGGGTGCCTTGGTATATTTAGAATGAATATTTCCTGGTGCTTTGTTTTTAGCAAATTAAATGATGCGGTTTTCTTTATCTTGGTAGACAAATCCAAAGCACAGTTGGTCCCACTCTTAGGAAATTTTAGAATTTCTCTTCTCTCTCTCTCTCTCTCCACACCCCTCCCCCCCCCCCCCCCCCCCAATTTTTTCCTAATCTTTTTAAAGCCTCATTTAAGCAGCATTTCCAGTTTCCTCTCAAAATCCATAAACTGTAGAGTATTACACCTGTTTTTTGGTTTTTTTTTTTTTGGATTTTGTGTTTGTTAATAAATAAGATAGTGGAAATATCACCACTCTTGATGGATGTATTGCTCAGGAGTTTGAAATGCACACTTCTTACTTAGAGGTAACTTAAGTTTACATGTCTTGATAGCTTAACCTGAAGTTTGAATTTGGGCTTATATGTTTTTGTTTGTATTTTTCTTTAATACAGTCTTTCTAAAAGGGCTTTATTTTAACCTTTTATGTAGAAATAATTCCTGAACAAAAATTATTGATAGGTGTCTGTTCCCTAAAATGGAATAGTTTCTTCCCTTAAATGCGTGACATATTTCATACCTATAGTGTTAAATATATGTGTGAGTAGACAGTTGCTACTTTTATTTATTTTGTAAATACTCAGTTTTGTATTCGGACATAGCTATCACTACCTATCCTAAAAGAGGCTATGCAAGGTACTAGAAATTCTTTATATCTTTTGGACATACTACCAGAATAGTGAGGAAAGAGAAGTCATTAAATTGTGCCCCATAAGTAGCACCGACTGGGGAGATGCATAGGCTTAAAATGCGAATATGAAATACTATTTTTTTTCAATAAATAACTGATTTTTGTGAAAATACTTTGGGTGGTCATGGGGAGGCCTTTGAAATACGTATTTCCAAATGCTCTTCTGACTATTTTACTGTATAGTGAATTACAACAATCAATGCATTCCATTTGCAACAGGACTCTTTCTGAGAGCAAATACACCTCTAAGTTCTGTAAGTTCTATTTTATTTAATTCCTGATCATGGGATCCTGTAAAGGTAATGTCTCCGAATGGGTTTTGCTGCCAATAAACCAAAAGCTCTTCTGGAATAATATAAATTCATATGTTTTTCATTTCTCAAAATATTCAGGGCATAGGTTTATAGAAAGAGGGGCAAATACTGTCCAAAGTAGGCTGTGTTTTCTTCTGTAGGTTGTTCCCAGATTTCCCGTTGCATCTTTTTTCCTGAAAATTGCAGAGCAGGCATGTGAAATTCAAAATGATGTTGTTATAAACGTATTGAAAAGTCACTTACCAAAACACAGCACCAGTTAAGTTGTTCTGTGGCAGAAAAGGGTATGAGGTAATGGATGAAGAATAATAAGTAAAGAATTGTTCCACACATCTTTGGCAACTAGTACTTTATCTGGGATGACGTTCAGCACAGGGTTTCCCTTTTTTAAAGGATGCTAAACTGTATCGAAGCTGTTCCCAGAGGGCTTGCAGTAGGCACTGACATCTGTATGCTTTGCAAGCACCAGTTAGTCTCAGAAGTGCATGCTGAAATTCTAGACCCACTTGGAAACTCATGAGAGAAGTTTTGATCTAAAATACAATGAAAGACTACCTTGTTAGTGTTAAATTTGTACTTAGGAGACAAATGAAACTACCTAATAATAAATTATCATACATAACTATTTTATTGGGGGGGGGGGGAAGATTAAAACAGTGATCATGAAGAAACATCAGATTTTCTTTTGTTCATCCTTTCCTTGTCCTATCTATTGCTCTTCTGCTTAAAATTCTTTATGCAACAATATGGACTTGATTACAGCAGAGTAGATTATGATTTTCTGTTTGAAAGGATATTTATGTTCATTATGCAGAGATCTTTGTGTGCTTCTGATTGTCTCCAGTGGTTAGGCATTTGAACCTCCTGGATAGCAGTTAGTATAATCCAGCTCTAATAAAAATGTAGTTTATGCGTATCTCAGGAAGGTTTAAAGCAGCTGTGAGCTATTCACACTCTCTCCTCAGGAGAGGTCTGAATTTTTCTCCATTTTAAATAAAGTGCCTTCTTCCAGTTAACTTTTAACTGGGAGAAGAAAAAAAAAAAAAAAAACAACAAAACATACATGTGCATGCACACACACGCGCACCCCCATCGCCCTACTCAAGATGTTTAACTCTGGACTTGTAACAGGACCATCCCTTTTTCTTTAGTAAGGTAATCCTTTCCCCTTGCCCAACAAAAAGGAAACCTAATCCAGTTCCCTTTTTGTTGGGCAGATATTCAGAACGGGAAGGATTTTGCTGGGAAAAGTCTGTGGGATGTAACCAGACTCTTGATTTAGGTTCTATTCCAAAGTTAAGAAACTATGCTGGATGTTCTTTGTTTCCTGGTTATTGCTCTTTGTATGTGTTTTAATATAAATTACCAACTTAGCTGTTTGCGCCTCTTTATATGTCTAAATCTAAAAAAGAGGGGTGTCAGGTATTCGTAGGTAGTGTTCAGGTGGCTGTTTATTTCAGTGTTCAGATGTAGCCTCCAGGTTTAGAAGTTTAGGAATGACTGACTGCTGGAAGCATTTAGCAAGGAGCATGGCTTATGCTCTTTCCTAATGTCTGACACTTCTTGCTGCAGGAGCTGTGACAATGAACTAGGTGGGCCCTTGTTTTGATCCAGTACATTCCTATGCAAGTGAACAGATATCTGGACAGCCCATTTGTGGGTAATGGCTTAACAGTGTGTTTTTCTTTCATGTGTCTTAAGGAGAAGAAAACACACATTTTATTTATTGAAGGAAAGTTTTCATTACTGTTTGTATTGGGTGCATTAAGTCCTAATGAGTACAGAACCAGAGCTGAAACTGCTGCCTATGGTTAGTGAAGCAGATCCAAAGGCAGTTCTCCCCCAAAATAAGGACAGCTCTGCCTGCAGTAACTCAGGCTTGGACATGTGTATGTACTTTCTAGATAAATACATAGCTTATGATTCACATTAGGTCTTGAAAAGCACACCTTTGTTAGTGATTAATAAATCCAGCTTGATGTATTTATAACAGTGAACTCTTCTAGGACCAAGGTGGTAATTTTCTGTGGCAGTAGACTACACAGCATCATGTAGGCCTAGTAACAGGAGTCTTTACTGGTTTGGGGATCTCTGCACCTGTAAAACGTTCCCTTGCTTTTTATTTCTGCTCTCAGTCTTTCCCCAAGACTGAAAACAGAAGTGCTGGATGTGATCTTTTCCCATTCTAAAAACTGACATCAAACTCAACAATTCATATTATGTATCCTCATGAAACAGACATCAGATAAAACTGATTCAAGGCCATCGCAGCCATGATTTGGTACTGAAACCACAGCCTATAAACAAAAAAACCTCTAGCCATTAGCAAAATTTTGAGCTATTCAATGTCTTAAAAGCTAAGCAAGATAATCTGATGTGTACCACGGTTTGTCCTCCTTCGATGTCAGAACAACTGAAAATTCAAACTAGGGAGCCATGAGAAAGTGAAAAATAAACCAGGGACTGAAATGAGTTATTTATCTAGTTGAGGAAGGAAAAAGAAAACTGAGGGAGAGAGGGAAAGAAAGAGAATGAGAGGGAGGGAAGGAGACTAGAAAACCCTCATCTCTTTAAGGTACTGTTCCTATAATTACTGCTGCTGTCTAAGGAAGAGAGAGTGGGGTAAGAAGAGTGTTGAAACATTGATTGCGGCAAACAGGGAAACAAGAAAGATGAGTCACCATAAAGGGAGCTGTAAAAGGTGTGATATTTTTGATAAGCATCTTAAGGCTGAAATTGTTATCTGAAGTTAAGTTCTGAAGGTTCTCTGATCGTTGTTGTAAATCCAGCAAGACTTAAATGGGTGTAAGTACACTGTGTAGAAGCTTCAATAATACTTCTGTAGCTATGCACAAATGGATACAAATCATTTTGCCAATATATATTTCTCTAACCAAGAATCTGCAGCTTCCCACTTCATGCGAATCAGTTAGTACCTTGCACAGAGATCTGTCTTTCACCCCTGCACTGGTTTCAGTCCATCTTTTCAAAGAGAATTGTGATATCTTTCAGAGCTTGTTAGATAATTTTGTTTCAGGTAGAAAGAATCAGAAAACCACTCATGCCTGCAGGTGTACAGAGCATGCTGAAAAGATCAGATTTGTAGTCTTTCTGCATAATTTAGAATCTAGGTAGAACAAAGGTCAACATTTTGAATATGAACTACTAAATGAGGACTCAAATGCTATTTATCTCAGGCTTATGTTTCTACAGTTTTACAATATCAATGACTCCTTGATAAAGTAACTGCCTTACCTGGATGGCTTTTATTTTTATAGAAAAATGTATTTATAAGTGATAGGTCCTGAGAAGTACAAAATAAACCTACAGATACATGAATCTATATTTTCTTCTAGACTAGATATAAATTGTGTGCAAGAGAGATGTGTGTGCATACCACATACATCCCAGATAGCTACTTAGTAGCTGCATGACACTAGTACATCAGAACCTGACTTGTAAGAGGAAACCACCACATTAGGAACTATGCGCATACATGTTTCCAAAATAGCTACAAAATAGACAAAAAAAAAAAATATAGTGTTTTAATGCCATTTTGCAGCAAAGGAATGGAAAGAAAGATTAAGTGACCTGCTTAATACAAAGCTCTGTACTTGAAAAAAGGAAAGTGCGTACCACCAGGTTTTGTAGACTTCACCTGCAAATCAGTGAAGAGAGCATTCAGAAGGCATATTTAGATAAACCCAAGCAGATCCCAAGAGAGAAGTCCTGTGTCCCTGCCACTACAATGAAAACTTTTTGTTTCTGTGCCACCCCCGTCTGTCTCCCGCAGAAGATTGGCAGCACCAGCCTTTGGACCCTGGAGGGCATCGCAGGGGTGAGCCAGAGAAACCCTATAGAAAACAAGGTAGCTACCAGTAAGAGCTTCTCTATAAAGCTTTAAAATTCATTTTTAAGTTAACTGAGGCTTTTCTGCATTTACCAGTTAAGGTGGGTTCCAAGTGTATGTATTATGGTAACTGAACTAATAATAGCTGTTTGTCGTTGTATTTTGAATAGATCATTAGGACTTAAGAGCAATAAATTATTGGTTCCATATACATGGTATGTTCTCCTTTGATGTTAACAAGTTTTTGAATGTAAAAATGTGTGCTGTTACAGGACAAGAAACATGTAAGAAACATTAAGTGTAAATCACAAAGAAATCAGAAGTGATTTTCTTTGAGTATAGGGTACCCAGTATTTTGCCTTGTCTTAGATCCTTTGAGCTTTTCCAGTACAAAATAATACAATGTATGTAGTAAGGTACCACGATTTTCATTAAATATTATTATTTGTGACAGAATGAAAAAATCAAGCATGAAAGGTATATGTATATGGCAATTTTTTAACTTTAATAATAAAGAAAAAATATTGTTTAATTACTGCTTTCCAATAGCTTTTAATGAATGCATTATAAGATTATTGGATTACACAAAACAGAACCTTGAGAGCATTGTTGCTCAGATATGAAGAGTGGGACATGACAAAGAAGGAGGAAAGCTAAGCCAAAGCTGCTGCTATTTTTGTATCAGTAATTAACATTAGTTTAATCTGAGGTCTGTATAAACCTGGGCAGAATACTGTTATTGAGTTCATAGTCCATGAATTGATGCAATTACTTTTTGAACATTTAAAAAGATTTTCCAGTAAAAATACTGTGCTAATGTTTCTACAAACAGTTGTAGAGTATGGGGAAAAAAGTTTCCTAACGCTTAGGCCCATTTCGTCAAATGCCAGCTAATTTTTGTATTACGAGAACAGACTTGCCATCCCCTCTGTAAATCTTTTAAATGTTTTCTGCAGTCATTCTTTTGCTGGATCTAAAGCTTTCTTGGCTGTACAGTGTTCACAGTTCACAACCCATTTCTCGTGCCTTATTCTGAGAATTGTGTTTACAGAGAGGGCTCCCTGAGATGATGGAGATGATAATGGCAAGAAGTTCACTGAATAGTTACTTTAATTAAGGTATGACAATAATTAGGCAACAAAAGCATTTCTTTGTAGGTCAGAGATAGAACAGTAACAAAATGAAATAAGGGGAGTACAGGTGACAGCAAGAAAAAATGACCATTTTTAAATGCCGATTTTAAGTTGTGTATTAAGTTGGTAGAATTTACAAGATTTGCAGGCGGTACTTCAACTGATGCTGAAATAAATGAGGATTTTTCCTTATCCTCACATACTGTATTCTTTCTTTTGACTAAAACTTCTGCTGCATAGAGTTTAAATGGTACTGCAAAATCTTTTAGAAGTGTGAAAAATACTCCATGCTGTTGATGGGAATTTCCTCAACAGTATGTCTAGTAGCACTATTAGATTCCCAGGCATAGTGACACTGCTTGAATAATGTCTTTTTTTTTTTTTTTTTTTTTTTTTTTTTTCTGTTACTGCTTTGGTTGTACAGCATTTTAGTGGTATAGAGCTTATCTGACTTTCCCTTTAGCTTTTTAGACATGTGTATGTGGGAATCCAGCCTGCAATTTATTTGTAACTGTCACAGAGAGGCTCAGGGAAAAGAATTTGCTAACGAAGTCAGCACTTGAGTGCTAGAGGGGTCAAGAGCTTTCTCAGTCACCTCCTTTGGTCATAATCAGGTGAACGTACTCTCACAAAAAAATTGTTATAACGTTGTGGAATTAATTGCATACAAAGTTAGTTTTGTTGTTTAATTTAGAATCATGCATCATGGTCCAAATTTTTAGAAGCCTACATACAGAATCATTAAATGAACAATAATCTAAGTGTGTTTTTTCTTCCTCTTTAACTAGAAAGTAATTTTAATATGTAAAACAGCTCAAATAAAAATGTATGTCAAAATGGCATTGGAGTTAAATAACAAAATGTTTTGTTTTTTCTTTTCTGTGCTATATAATTATGTTTTCTTGAACTAAATAGGCTCTAATTTTCTTCAACATCTCCGTTTTGGATCATCTTGTTCTAGGTTTTCATATTACTAATTTCTTGGTTAACAGGCTTCAGACCACAGTCTCTTATTACTCTGATCAAAAATGATCACAGAATTCACAATCATCCTTTCCCTTTTAATAGTGTGATTTTTTTTCTTGTAAAAAAAGAAAATAAAATCTTATTTTGCAAAGGGATTTTGCTTGGGTGAGCATTTTTTTATGTTTAACATATGCATATATTCAATCTTTTAGTAAAGAGGTGTTTTAGCATTTGTAATGACAACAAACCATTGAAATAATGAAGATGAGATAAAACTCAGCTCTTCTAGTTGTCAACCCTGAATAAAATTTCTGGCCAAACCTCTGGAAACATGGAAAATATTTCTGGATGATTCCTTATTCTTGCAATTTAAACTGTACTGTATGTAAATTGATCGTGAGGAGAGCATACTCTCTCTATGTTGGGAGGCCCATAAATTTTACTTTGTAGCAAGGATCTGGCATTGGCAGAAGTATTTATATGTAAGTATATTTTGTGTTCCATGATGGTACAAACCCAATGATTTTATTTTGGGTTTGAGTTTCATTTGTTTTTGTCTTTTTGTTGTTTGCTTGGTTGGTTTTGGTACATAGGTTTTGTACTCTCTCAAAAATAAGGATGTGCTTTGCAGCCTTGGGAAGAGGCAGAAGCAAAAATTGGCTCCATATTTATATTGTTGGTGACACCCTGATATAATAAATCTGTTTACAACCTGGTGTTCTTAGAGGACACTATTGTTTGTAGCAGCCTTTGCCCTAGAACACCACCGAACTTGGTGGCAGTTTTGCATACACAGCAGCTACAGAATTGTAACCTCAGTAAAAGTGACAAGGTAGTATTTGCTGCTAACCAAGGGCTCCCTAGAAGGCTTCAGGAAAGCAAATATATGAGGGCTGTTTTTGCTAGAAAGAGCAAAATGACAAAAGAGGAGATGAATGCCTCTTAAGAAGCCAGATCTCAACTTATTTTGAAGGAGCATAAGGAAATAAAACAAGCTAATAGACTTTAGCCAAATGGAAATAAGAACAGGTTTATTGTCATTAAAAAAAAATCTATCACAAAGCTTTACACTTATAGACAGAGGATGAAATTGAGTACATAGAGCTTGGTACACTTGTTTCTTTTATGCATATTATCAACAGAAAATCTATCTGTAGATAACACTGGTGATATGAGCAATTTTGCAAGACAATATAGTAATTTGGAATGTGGGCACACCAGTCAGTTAAAAACAGGGAAAAGTGATATTCTCAGGGGTCATGAAAATATCAATGAAAATGATAAAGGCTTCTTCAGGTACGTCAATGATAAACAGAAGAACCCAAACCGTTTTATGATTCTATGAAAGTCCAGTTTTCTCACAAATGCTTGCAATGAAGCCTTTTCTGTAAGCACATTTATTATATGCAAATATACTTTTTTCTGATTGAATATTTTTGTAGAGATGCAATAGTAAATCCTGTTCCACTGACAAAAAACGTATCAAATTCAGTTGGATTGTAGAGTTTCCCTTCCAATTTAGGGGTTTGGCTGCTGAATCAACAAGGAAATCCTCAAAATTTTGGCTACGCATTCCTGAACTCTTAATGAAAGTTATGTGATAACTGCGAGAATGACTTCAGTCTTTGAACATAAAAAGCAATAACTGAAAAATATACTATTTGTACATATGTGCAAGGTAGTTTTCAATAATGGTGATATATACTCTTAACCACATTTGATATGTACAAATCAAAATGTACCTATCCTTCACCGAAAGATGATCAAATATATTCAGATGAAAATCAATTTCACTATATTGCCCAGACAACATTTAGCCTTGAGTGAATATTCACACTTCCGCCAAATGTAATGTAATTCCTCCAGAGGTAACCTACAAACAAATTAGTTTTCTCCTCCTAGGTGTACTTGAAATGGTTGCAGGAGAGAGTGGAAGATCAGAGAGCATATGTTATTGTTCAGTAAGCCATGCAGTAGATATCAGAAATTAATGAGGCAAAGAAGGCAAGCAATGCAATCAGCAGCAACTAAATTTAGGAAGAGCTTGAGTGTTCTGGGAGGCAGGAGCCTAAGTGTTCTCTCCTTTTGCTATGTGACAAACCTGAAAACATGGAGATGTGAATAAAAGTGTTAATGTTGTTATACATTCAGGTAGCCATCAAAGTTCAAAACAGAGCTGGAAGTTGCTAGTGCTATATAACAAGAATAAAATGAGCAAATAAATATGACACAAACGGGTTTGTAAAGAGTTTTAAATAGCTGTCTTCTTTGTCTTCCCATAGAAATGTTTGTGTCTTCTACCAAATGGAAGCACATCTTAATTATTTTTGCTTGGATGTGGAATATGGTGAATTTATCAATGCTTCATCAAAAAGAATAGAAAGATACCTTCAGACCAGAAACAAAACATGGGAGGAGGAAGAGGCAATCTACCTGTTCTTTCTGTGGCACACTGAATGTCCAAACTGAAGACTCCAATGGTACTAAGAGTTAAAATTCTAAAATTACACATAGTGCATGGGTGAACTCGTTCAAAGTATACAGGTGTAGGCATTTATGCATTTTTTTGTCCTCCGAATTCTGAGTAGAATTCTGAGTAAAAGAAACCCTGTATATTTAACAGGCAGTGCTACACAAAGAGTCACAATTTTTATTTTTATTTTTGGTAAAAATAACAACAGAGCTTCTTAAACAGCTTCAGTTTTGTCTCTGTAAATATAAATGATACATGAGGTTTGTGGTTTTACTGGTATTTAAGTGGGCTTCACTGCACAGGTATAAGGTGATGTTTCTTAATTCTGGTAGCGAATTCTACCTCTTTGTGCTTTTCATGTTTATAGTTTCAAAGTGAGCCAATTTCAGGTATAGTTCTACACGCCTTGAAAAAATATTCCACTTACATTATAATAATTTGGAACATCTGTATATCTTTGCAGAATTGTTTGATTAATTCAAGAAAAAGTCTACCAAACTCTCTTTCCCTTTAAGTACTTGGTAGTTCCCAGCTCTTTGTGGTGGCTGACAAAAATTCTAACTAAGCTTCATTTCTATGTAATAAAATAGCTCAGCTTTTAAATCGGTCACCTTATTGATTTTAGTAGCAAGGGATTTGACTGCATTCGCTTTGTAGGCTGTAACTTTCCCACTTTCAGAATCCAATCTGCTGTTGTGACTAGTGAATTAAGCATGCAGATATTATGATAATTGGAGAATATGAAGTGTTCACACTTGGGATGTGTCTCTGAAAAATTGCATGGAATATCTTTTCTGAAGCCTTTGTCACAGGAAAAACATTTCAGCCTAGATTATCCTACAGCTGTGCTCTTTTTCATGTATAACTTTTGGAAAAGATGTGAGGAAACTTTAATGTTTTAATTATTTTATTTTTCTTACACGTGGACCTTATAAAAAGCAGAGTCATTTATGTGGTCATCCCATTCCATCTTCTTCTATGCTTTTTCCTAGTTAAAAATCTTTGAATATGTGCTATTTATAATAAATGCAAAGTGAAGGAAATATTCTAGTACCCACCAACAGATATGTTAATTGAATTACTGCCAGCAAGTCAGGCTATGATACTGGTCATGCTTTCCCTAAGAATCAAAGGAGATAAGACTTGTTCTTGTGTACCCAAATCATCTGAATCATGCATAATATCCCAGCCAGGGCCATGAGACTGTGGGAAAGAAATGTATCAGTGGGTTTGCTCCTAGATGGTTGATTGTTGCCCTCTTCATGGAGGAGTTCTCTTTTAATTTGTTGAAGGTAAGGGAGGAGGGAAACAAGGACAAAACTTGCTCTGAGTCACAGCTCATGCACTGCCTGCTGTGCTCTGGCCCCATACCACTTGGTCCTTGGACATACACAAACGGGAAAAAGAAAAAAACAAACAAACAAACAAAAAACACTGAGCCACATGAGAACTTAACCCATACACAGTGGAATTAAACTATTTAGATAATTGCTTTTTTTCAGAACAGTTTTATCCTGATTATCTAGAACTTCTGCATGTTTAATTCCAAATTTGGCTTTGTAGATAATTTTCCATAAAATTAAATTACAGCAGTTGAAGAAATAAAATCTTATTAGACTATCTAGTCTAAACAAGCACTAGTTTGAAATTATTGTGCAACATTAAGGGATTCTCATTCATTAAAGGCTGCATCTGATTTTTTGCCTTTAGATATCCTTTACATTTGCATACTGTTTCAGGCTTACAGAGTTGTGCAGTAAACGTGACTAAATCGTTTTCATTGATACTATCTATTTATAATCTATAACATAATGCTATGAATATTGATTTTTAAAGACAGCACTTCTGAAGTAAGGTGTTGCAAATTTGAATTAGCATGAGTCCAACTGGCTGTGGTCTTGAGGTTTGATGCTTACCTTTTCTGTAAAAGAAATAGTATAAGTCTGTAAGATAAAATCCAGATCTTAATGCAAATACATAATAAATAGGTTTCTTAGAAGAGGAAGGTCAAGGAAGGTACAGTCAAGCTGCAAAATGGGAATTGAGACCACATACCTGATGACAAAAATCTTTGTTTCATTGGAAACAATAAAAAGGGACTTATGGCAGTGTTATTAACATAAATACATTTATGAATGTTGTTTAGGTTCATCTAGGTGTTTTTAGAAATAGCTTTCCCCTGGAAAATGGAACACCAGAATGAAACTGTCATATCATAAAGATTTCCTTTGTCATATCTTGAAACTAGGATATTAATTATTTTGGAACAGATTTTAGTTTTTCTGTGTTTGATCAGAACAGATCGGATCTGTGTCCCTTCTCCTACTATCAATGCGATTCATTTTTTGAAGGTTTAGGTTTCAGGAAATTGGTGTGTTTTTTTTTTTTTCCTATCAGAAAAAATAGCCTAAATTCCCAACTAAACTGAGGAATCAGGTATTTCTATGCAAATAAAAGTAGTAACTGATACAATTCCTGTTTGACAATGAGCTTTTTATGTACATCTCTTAACAAATTGCAATTTTAGCTATTTTACCCATAAATCATAAAAAAAAAAAGCCATAAAAATTTAGATCTCTTAATCAGTCAACTCTAATTTATACAGCCTTGTGGGTTTTATGCCAAGAGGAGCTTTGCCAGCTTTGTGGGGAGTTCAGATACTTCAGGTACTGAATCTCTCAGGATAAACAGAGAGAATTTCTGTTGTTTTATGCACTGGTACATTCTTTAAATAGAAAACAAAAAAATCAGAAAAAGTATTCAGTGTGCCAAAAGGCTGAATAATTCTATACTCTTGCAGTGATTAAATAAATGGGAGGATGACAGTCAGGTCTGATAAGTTGATTGCTTGATCTCAGCATAAGCCTTCTCTCCTGCTTCAGTGTGGTTAAACTATAGTGCTCTCCTCTGTCAGCAGGGCAGCACAAGAAAACTGTATTAGTATATCAATCCATAACCTTTAGAAATAATATTTGTACAGATTAAGACTTTGTACATAACTAAATTGAGCGTCACCAGAGCACAGGCTGTTAAATGTAGATACACATTTGCTTAAGTAAATGACAGTGCGTATAGTGTTCACCTGCAACATGACTGTTTTCAAGTGTGTTGACTGATGATCAAGTGGCATTAATTACAGTTAAAGAAGAAACTTGTTGTCTTTTAAGTGCAGTGTCTGACCTTGCAAGGACTTGTGAAATTGCTTGAAGAGAATAGGAAAAAATAAACTATTTCTTAGTCTTCTTATCTATATTCACCCTGAATAATACTTAAAATAAAATTTGGGAAAGAAAACAGTAGCTATTATGATGAAACTGGCTGTAGCCTTTTATAGCTTTTTTATTTTTTTTTTATCTTTTATGACTGCTCTGTTCCCTGCAGTGTATCTGTGAAGTGCAGAAAGAGTTCACAGCAGATGATTATACTAAGGTACCAGAGCTAGTGAAGTGTGAGATAATCTTTTGAGCTGAGAATTAGTGTCTCAGGCAACCAAGCGAGAAACGAAAGGGGAGTTATTTCTTCAGTAAAGTTTAACATCTAAGACGCACCTGAAGCTGTAGCTCTTTATTACTCTTCAAGTCAATACTTTTGACCATCTGCTTACATGTTAATACAGTTTTTTTAAGGGGAGGAGATTGTTTTGACAGAAGACGGATGCTTTGCTTGAAGATCTTATTTTGATTTTGAAGTTCAAATTTTTAAATTTCTAATAGAATTAGCTAATACAGGTAATAAAGCCTTTACAATTTTGTTTTATACACTCCTCAAATGTGTGTGTGCAATACATTCATTCCCATATTTTCCCTGTTTAAAAAAAAAAAAAGATAAAAAAGAAGGGGTGAGTGTAGAAATTTCAGTGGATTCTGGGTTTTTTTCCTAGATTATATTTCTAGTTTTTATTTTATTTTAATCACTAAAACTAGACATTGTACCTTTAGCACAATATAGTGGAATTATGTGAAATCATGGGTTAGCAAGCAGCTAGCAGTTTTGAAACAGAGGCTGTTGACGTATCCTAAGTTATAAACCTGTGATAAACCATAAAAATGGTTTAAGATAAACCATCATAAACCTGTGATGATTGAAACATACCTTGGTTCAGTAGAAACTATGAAAGCCTACTATGAAATATGTAAGTTAGTATTGATATCTAGATTATGCCAATTTATTATTTTTATGAAGCAGGAGGTAGTCTCAGGATAAGTTTTGTGTTTCTCAATTCACTGATACGAGACTGAAGAGTTGAGAGTGGGGAAGGATGGGGATATATCAAACCCATGGGATGGGCTTGAAAAACTGCAAAAAGGAGGGGAAAAAACAACTGATGTCTCTGCACAAAATAAAAAATGCTCAGCAATGTGTCTGAAGATGATGAGCTCAAATGCAAGATACCCAGTTTCTAATACCAACATAATTTCAGAGCAATATTGCTTTTGCTCATGTTCTTGTCAACTGTATTGGCCAAAACATTAAAAAACTAATAAAAATTCCTCTACCTACTTTTTTAAGGTTCTGTGAGCCTTATATTGGGAATTATTCTTTGTATTTTTTTGTTACCCTTTTTCAACCAGTCTCTTTGGCATTTTCAAAGCAAGAATTGACATTAAATGTACTCTCAAACTTTAATGCATCAGGCCAAAGATGGTTAGAGTTGTTAAGTGCTAGTAAAACATCTGGCATTACAAATAGTCCTTAAATAAAGCACATATGCCTACTTTGTAGGTATAACTGACCCACTAATTATGTGTCTGTGTTTGCGTATGATGCTGCTGTGTGACTTAAGTGCTCACCCCTCATTGATTTTTGAAGAACCATAAATAGGATAATAAGTAATGATTTAAGAAACCTATTGAAAATTAAAAGCCAGCTGTATGTAGTGTTTCATTATTTAAAAATGTGTAATTGATGCATGCTGCCCACAAATGTTCTAGCTAATCTTCCAAGTCAGGTGCAGCAGTTGGATTTTATTGGTGATCAAAAAGGTGTACATTTGTCTATTTTTAGTGCTATTTCAGAGAAAAGTCTTTCTTTAATGTCAGCTTATATTTATATGCTTTCACCCATAAGCCGATTCCCCTGATATTTGAGATGCATGCATGAATGTGTGCGTGACTGACATAAAATCACAGAATCACAGCACAGTTGATGTTGGAAGGCATCTCTCGTGGACATCTGCTGGAGGAGGTTGCCCAGGACCATGTTCAGGCAGCTCTTGAAGATCTCCAGGGAAGGAGACTGCATAGCCTGTGCCAGCACTCTGTCACCCATACAGTGAAGAAGTGCTTCCTGATGTTTAGAGGAGACCACCTGTGTTCCAGTTTGTGTCCATTACCTTGTGCTCTGTCACTGGGCTCCACTGGAAGTAGCCTGGCTCCATCATCTTTGTACCCTCCCTTAAGGTATTTGTGCACTTTGATGCAATCTGCACATAGGTGACATATATCTGCTATTCTTTTTTTTTTTTTTAATCTGCATGACTGGCAAGAAAGACTTGCTTATCAGAATGCCTAAACCTGCCCTTGCTTCATTATTTTTTTTTTGGACTGGAATGTATGTAACATTAACATTAAAAATCATCATATGAGAGCAGAGCTGGAGTGCAATGACATAACAGCGTAGTGTTATGTATTGAGAAATAATTTTTAGAAGATTTAATTTAATTCATCATATTCTTAGCACAGGTGCTGTTATTCTAAAAGGATACTGATAAAATAGTTGGCTATGTTTTAGCCGTTCTTTTGTTACCATTAAATAAACATTGTGAGCATTTAACATTGACATTAAGCTGAGATCATCTATCTCATAGCTGAGATCTAAATCTTTAGTCGGTCTTCACCAAAGTATTTTACTCCACTAAGGTTGATAAATGTTATTGATTTTGTTTTCTGAAATTGTTTTCATATACTGAAATTTAGGAGCTCTGAACAGATGACAGTTGGCACTTAATCTCAGTAGCTACTAGATGCCCAAAGGGTTTAAGTGACTAAAACCCAGCAGGGTGCGATGGGGCTCAGAAAGAGAGGAGTGTTTGATTGTGTTTACATCTTTTTAAATACAGGATGAGACAATGGCTTTGCTCATTGAGGCAGCTGGACAGTTAAATGCCGTGTTGTTCTGAACTTGTGAGAGAAATTCTTCCTTCGGTTGTGGTCAGAAATTTCATAGTTGTGTTTCCTTAGCAAACCATCTGGCTGACGGTTGGGTTCATTGTTTGTCTGTCTGGTATGCAATCTAAGAAACAAAATCTTCCCCAAACTTGCTGAAAATGACAATATCCTGGTGAGCCTGATTTCTGATCAGGTTTTGGCAGGCAGAAACAATCCATCTGAAACAGACATTTCCTTTTCTGCAACCACTGTTGTTATTTCTGATTACTTGCATCAGCTCAGACAACTGATAGTTTCTCAGCAAGAACTTAAACAGAATGAAAACTGTTTTTGTAAACTGTATGCCTCTTCTCAATGATGATATGTCCATAGACAAGAATGCAGTAACAAAATTGTATTGTAATAGAAGCAGAAAATTCTTAAATCATGACCGCATTATCCAATTTTAGATTAGGAACATGGAGTGTATGTGTTTTCCTCCCCTTTTCTAAAAAGAAGTGTAATGAAATGCATTTTTACTGGGGTTAGTGTAATAAACCTATCTTCTTCCATTGCATGTGATTATCCTCAATGTTCTAGTATCCAGAAAAAATCAACCTGCAGATGAGGAACAAGGTGAAACTGAAGCCAGGTTTGGCTAAGGCTAAGAGCCTACCCAGCTGTGCTCTCACTCCCTTCTCTACAGGATGGGGGAGAAAACGGTGGAAAACTGAGGCATCGAGTGAAGCATAGGGAGATTGCCTTCCAGCTACATCCAGGGGCAGAACAGACTGAACTTGGGAAAGTTCATTTGATCTATTGTTGAGTACCCCAGATCATTTTTATGCCTTTCTCCTGTGTTTGAATTTATAGAAAATGTATCTGTGCTCTTGTTGATTTGTTTAAGTGCTGTAAACTTAAATAAATACATGTGCTGAGAAGAGAAAGGCATCTTTTTACAGTTATATGAGGATTTCTGAATCAAGTTTATTAAGAGCGACTGATTCCACAATGCTTTACCCAAATTATAGACAGGGTAATATCACAGGGCTTAGCCACCTTATCTGAAATGATGAAATAGTTCTCATCATAAAAAGCTTTCATGAGCTTATTTTTCTTGAAAGATCTTATTCTTCTATGATCTCAGCTTTATTATACAAACAGTACTAGCTTCTGAAAATATATCTACCATCTACCACACTGTTCCTGCTTGTCACCCAGGACTCTATATAAGGCAGTCTTTGGTGCATTACTGGACATATTAGTAGCTTGTTGGCTGCAGAATTGCTCCATGAAGGCTTTTGAAATCCAAACATGTAGACTTTCCCACCTCTTTGTGTACCTTGTTTATGGCAGTGGTAAAATAGGTTTGCTAAAGGAAAGCCTCACAGCTGTTGACTTCTTTATATAACACTGAGTGTTCTCTGTGACAACAGAACAACAAACTTTTCCACTGAGGAGGCCTGACACAGATGTAAAACTTACCCTTGTGTAGCTTCCTTGCTTGTATTTTCAATCTGGTTCCAAGGCAGAGTACCCTCAGATGCCTGCTGGATGTGCCTACTAAGCACATGAGAACATTTTATAAATCCTTGTGTTTAAGTTATTGTGAGACAAGAAAAGCAACATCAATGCCTGTACATTGTATACTTGGAGACCTTTCCTGATATTAGAATGCTTTTCAAGTTAGCAAACACAGGCGTAACCTCATCTAGCAGCTGAAAGCTAAAGTTGCATATAATTGATAGCAGTTGTCCAGAAGCATGTAAGGTGTGAGAGAATGAAAACCAACTGTAATTGCTGGATATGATATAAATTCCTTTCCCAGAAATAACTGAGGTGCTGCTAGTAAGGAATAAGAATTACTTAAGATTTCTTAAGAATGTTTTTCCTTGTTCTAATTCAATTAATTTTATGACTTATTTTCTTAATTGAAAATTTCTTTAACCATTTACTTTTTATTGGAAGATATCACTACCTTTGAATCTACCTATGTGGGTGTCTTCTCTTACCCTTGTGACTGATGAAGCCCCAGAGGCTGGACCGTCACTCACTGAATAAACCCCAGCAATGGGAGGAGGCTGAGAAGAGGTGGGCAAGGGCAATGTGGCTCAGGGAATAGTGCAGGGTGTGTGTGACTGACCACAGCTGGGGCAAAGAAGCTGACTGTTTCAACACACAGGAGACCAGAGGGTGGCCTTCGTTTTTGATAGATAGCTATCAGCAGTGGGTCAGCTGGTGGTGGAAATGCTCCTCCCTGAGTTCTCTACAAGAGCATGAATGTCTCCCTGAGTTAGCCAGAGCAGTGTGGGGGGCTCAGCCCAGCCCCGAGTACCTGTGCTGCCAGAACAGGCAGCAGCTGAACTTGAAGAGAGCTCCGAGCCTGAGCTGGCCTCAACCAGTGTGGTCCACCCCAGGTGGTGATGGTGGGCACAGAGAATGGCACTGGTACCACGCTGGTGCTGTGGCTATGCTGCGTATTGCAATCGCTGTATTGGGTTTGTGTATTTCAGTATGTTGCTGTGTCACTTCTCAAAACCAAAATCCCACGTAACATCAAATGTCTTCCAACAAGCAAATTTGATATAAAACATTATACCTTTCATGTGTGGAATATCTAAAAGAGCCTGGTTTGAGAGTATTGGATTCTGACAAACCTGTATTTGAGGGAATAAATATCTTCAAACTCAAATGACAAGGTAGTGTCTTCAGGGTAGCTTGTGCATTTTTTGTATAACATGTTGGATTGTTGCTCTATTATTTATTTTAGGAGGAAAAAATCAGACCTTCAGTGCATGTGTTTTTTCTCAGCAAAACTTGAGTAGCAAGAAGTTTATACATACATAAAGAGAAAACAATGCATTTTTATTTTTTGACATTTTAAGGTGAGGTTTATGATGAATTATGTGCTTTTTGCCTGGTAATCTTGCCATGCATTGGCCCCTTTGGATATTCAGTCCTACTTCAAATATAGCTGTAAGGAACATGCCGTTGCTTTTGGAAGCAGAAATTTTGAAGTATAATGTACATAGTGTACAATGCAAAATTCAAAATGTTCTGATAAGAGATTTGCTCTTTTTGTATTCTACCATTTATTACTTTTATCTATAATTATGGTAACACTATGTTAATAGTTTCTCATTTGTCATTAATTGATATGCATATTTTAACAGCCTATTTGAGTACTCTTGTTTCTCCTTTACCCCCTGCAGCCGAGGGGGGGGAGGGGGGTGGGTTTTTTGTTCCTTTAACACATTAGAACAAAAGAGCAAAATATAAAAGCTGTTTCACTGGAGATAGAAGGAAAAAAAATGGAAATAGTGTGTACACAACCAGCAGCAAGAAATTCATTTAAAAATTACAATGGGAAAAAAAAAGTGTATTCGATAGAAATATGAAATGTGTCAGACTATGAAATGTGTTTATATGTTTTTCTCACTTTGAAACTAATGGGAATTAGATACCTAAATGCCTTTCAAAGTCGGATCCAAACATTTCAGGTGAAAATTTATTGAAATCTCAAGAAACAGTACTTGTTTTTTCCCCTTTCTCCCCTGTGACTTGAGGCTTCAGTGAGGTCAGGAGTTAAAGTATTTGAAGCTGTATGTGGAGGTGTGAATTTGTCTGGAACAATCACAATATTTGCATTGTAAAGGCAAATCTTGTTCTCTCTTTCTTTTCATAGTTCCCATCATTGAATGATATAGGTGTCTCATGACTTGTATGGAGATTATCACTCAGACTCTTCTCTGTTATAGACAGAAATATTTGGATTTCAAACTCATATGTAGGAATTATGTTCACATGCGTTCACCTGTTCAGTCCTTACAGTAGTAGCAAAGCTCATGATACTAACTTCTGTTTGAAAAGTTATTCCTTTCTTGTGTTGAGTACAATAACTCACAAGAGGAAGAAGCATCCACAAAATGAATTACACAGTTTCTTGGGGAAAAATATTCAGTATTCCAAAGTACTATATTACATTTTAAAGTAATTTTTTTTTTTTTTTATATCTGATTATATAGGATAATACTACTTGAAGGTGGCATTTGTCTTTAAGAATATCCTTTCTTTAGTGTACCTGTAGCAATTTCTGCCTACAGAGGAAGAACCTAGATGAGATTTTTTCCAAACCTTTTTTTAGAAGAGAAGTACTCAGCATTTCAAAATATATTTCCCCACCAATAAAAAGCAATACCCAAACACTTTTTTATACATCCTTTACAGTTTGTCTCTTATTATATACTTATATAATAGGAAATCTTTGGACCTTGGAGAGAAACTGGATTTCAGTACTCAATAAAGAAGTAATTCTATAAAGTAGTGAGCAAGTACTTCAGTTGGGTACAGTGTCTAAAGATCACATCTCCTATGTTTTTTTTGATTTGGCTGCATGAAGAATTGGTGTTCATTATTATTTTTGTTGTTATTCTACATTTTTCTCTTAGATTCTTCATCAGCTTCAGCAATTGTGTTACATGTGCCCCAGACCACATAGATGGTCTGATCTTTAGGTCAGTGTACTCAGCCTTTAAAATATTAATTTGTTCCTTGTGCTGCACAGTTTAAAACATTGTTATACAGTAAGGTTAACCGGGCTATTCTGTTCTTTGGATAGTCACTTTATTTTTATAAATTTACTGTTCTTCCCTTTTCATGAACTATGTTGTCCACGTGGCCACTTACTGCTATGACTTCTAGTTAGATACCATTTGAATTGGTATAATTGTATCACTTTGCTATTTTAAAATTTCTGATGCTCTTGGGTCTGTGTCGCTTGTCTTGTACACCATAATGACCTGACATGTTTTAAACAAAAAATTATTCTAAAGTTACTTTTCCACATTTGAGAAACTCATTGAAGATTGTCAGATTTTGTTGCATACAAGAAAACCTGAGATGTCAGGTGACTCTTCTTCTCTAAGCAACGCATGTCTGTTTTATATTGCCTTTTCTTGTTTGCAATGGCACTAATTCAAATAGGTGCCTCAAATGGCCCTCATCCACGTGAAACAGCTAACTCACTGTATTCAGCCCTCATTGAGAGGGAATTATTGTCTTCTCACACAAGAAAAGGAGATCGACTAAGCTGATGAGAGAAGGAGTTTTAGAAAATTGTAATAATTATGGAGGAAAAAAATATTAGCCAGCTCATCTTCACCTCTGATACTATTAATGTTGCTTAGTAAAATTGTACAGTGTAAATTTCTGTCTCTGGTTGCTTACTACACTTGTGTATCTGTGACTTGATTTTTCTGATTACTGAAACATGATTTGATTTTGAGCATGAGAAGCAAGATGGGAAGTTTTAGCCTCACTAAATCTCTCTTTTTTTCAATCAATAAGGCCTCCCTTGAGTTTTTTTCCCATACCCATTGTTTGCATATGCTTCTCCTGTGTTGCTGGCTTTGTTACTGAGGTAGTCAGCCATTTATTTCCTGTGATACTTGCCTTGGTTGGTTAAATGTCTGCCTCAAATGGCTGTATGAAGGACAGGACAATGAATAAAATAGTGGACTTGTTTGCGGTTGATGGTATTGGAGAATTTAAAAAATGTTTCCCTAAGTTTTGACTGAATTTGCTATGGAGTTTGATATTGTGTGTTTATATGCGTACATATATATGTGTGTGTGTGTGTTTTTCAACATCCACAACTGTCTCTATTCTGAAAGCCCAACATGTGCAAGTCACATCGAAATAATAGGAAAGTCATGCACATTTTACCTCATATTGGTTGAAATATTCTAGTCTAATTTATGCATAACAAAAAGTCAACATATAGAAAGAGAAAACATTTCACATAGCCCTAAAGCACAAGAAAGTTTTGAAAGCACAAGCTGTGCAATCTTCTGCTTGACTGCTAGGATCCAGAAGGGGAGCACAACTGAAAAGTGGCCAAATATTTAAGTCCACATCCAAAAGAATAAATAAATAAATAAAACCAAAAACACCTTAAGGCCTTTACTTTTCTCCACAAATTCACATGGAAATAGCCGATGTTACATATTTTTTTTGTAGTTAACTTCTCGGTTGAATTTCTTTGGTAGACTTTTTTCTTATATCTTGAGATACATTTCTCTCCAGAAGTAAGTGAGCTGACGTACTTAAGCCTGTTAAAATATGGATGTGAGCAATTTCACTCCATTAACATTTAAGTAGTGCATTGAAAGTACAGTTGTACCTTACAGAGTAGTGTAACTCCTGGTATCAGAGAGCAGATGAATTATAAAATAAGTTTGGTGGCAAATGGTCCCTGAAAGGTATTCATTTGATCACATCTTCTTTTACATGATCTCTACACTGCTTAGACAAGCCAGCAGAGTTATTTTTTTAACCATCCAGAGAACAGGAAGGACAGAAATCTGCAAAGCGTTTTCTGTTATGCAACACGCCAGGTTGCAAACTAGTTGTTGGGTAGGTAAGCAGATCCTTCCCACTCTATTATAAAATAAGACAATTAAGCATGTGGAAAAGATGGAGGTGAGAGGAACTAGTGAGATTCTTCAAAATTAGGGAATAGAGAAAATGAAACAAGGATTTCTACTGTATGTGAGCTGTACCTCAGCATCTATTACTAAAAGTATGTTTCAAGTAAGCAATAAAATTTTTGTTTAGGAAGGTTGGTATTGTATTTTAGATGCTTACTGAAAAAAAAAAAAAAGTGTAGTGCTTCTATAGAAAGAGAATCATCTTTGAGAAGGATGACTATAGCCACAACTTGCTTTTGCTTTTTGCAATGAGGGAAAGGAAGACTAGAGACTATGTAAAATCCCTGAAAGTCTTATCTGAGAAGAGCTTAAATGCTATACTGATGTGAGTACTATTGAAAATTCTTGGGAAAGTTTTATTTACTTATTTATCAGTCTCTAAATGTTTGTCTTCATAAAACAGGATGAAATAAGAACAACCCCTTCATACATCATGGTTTCTGTTCCCTTTTCTAATGTAAGGCAGTGTTGAAAGAGGCAGCATCAAACTGAAAGTGTCACATTTCTCTGTGTAGGTCACCTTATTCATTATTTGCAAAAACTGATCAGTATGTATTCCTGACAAAATGCTGTTTACATCTAAACGTTACTAAGAGAATAGGAAAGCAACTATAGAGAGTGTATGAGCCTGAAAGGCATGAAATAATGAATAAATTGGATTTTAGTTTCATCTAATAACAAATTGAGGTTTCTTTCTCTCAGTAGGGAGTATAGAATATGAAGGATCTGCTCCTTGTTCAGAAAAGCAACATGTTAAATCTTAACATATCAAAGTATTTCTTCCCTTCTCTACTTCATATAATACTTCTGAAGTGTTTGGCTTATTTTTGTATCAGTGAAATTACAAACTAGATGGTAAAGCAATCAAAGGTTGAAGTGTGCTCTTGAGTATGCACATATTGGCCCTGCAGGGGTAGGTGGAAGTTTCTTATACAAATACAGTGACTGTATTTAGTTCACAGTATGTAAATGGACTGTTGAGAAGAGTTTCGTGTTGCACCCTGGTGCCCTTTAATGTATGCATGCTGTGATGCTCGTTTGCTGTGCCACAGTCCTGTTGTATCTCTGAGGATTTCTCCGTGGCCTTCATCAGAGGATGAAGAAAAGCAGAATATGCAAAATAAATGCAGTGGGATGTTTTCAAAATGACTAAGAAATAAATTAAGCAATCAGCATTTCACCTGCTATACTAAGTGGATGCTATTAGTAAACACTAGAGGGTAGGTTTTCAGCATATAAGGACTCAGGGTTAGCAGCAAGCTTTGATAATGACGTGAATTGCTTGTTAAATTCCCTGCATGCCTTACTGAGAATTAGCTAGTAGTTGTATGGGACTTAAGATCAGCTAAAGCTGTCTGCAACTCAAAGTTTTCATTTCCCAAAGTTGCAAATACTTTTTCTTTTGGCTTATAAATCCGTAGACACTCTGCTCTGTTATTATACATGCAAATTGACTCTAACTGGATCATTTTGCGTCATTCTGAGCTGATGAGAAAAGCCCCACGCTAACCATATGTTATACTAGCTCTGTAAAGGGAGCAATGGGATATTTTGTACTTTTTCATGTCTGTCACTGGATACGTAGCTTTTTTTTTTTTTTTCTTAAACTGTATATTTAGGCACACAAGGAGAACTGGATTTACAGTCTCTGTATCCTGAGACACAGCACTTGTAAGCTGAAGACAGAAGAAAAAAAAAAAGGGAAACAAACTATGTAACTGTAAAGGTCCAAAAAATTCTCAAAAGCTGGAAATTCATCATAAAATCATTTTTTCTAGTAGTCATGAAAATGAAACATTTACATTTTTTCTTTCTAATTTTCCTTGCTCTGCTTAAATGAAGGATAGTCTATGAGATTTATCTTTGTCAGCATTTACGCTAAAGAGCAGTATAAGTAGCTTGAAACAATTTCAGTAGTCTTTACTTGCTACTCTCATTTTACTGAGAGAGTGTTCCCTGTGGTTTTCTCTCATGAGACTGACCAAGTTTTCCCCATTCAAAAGTAGTCCTTGCAGTTCTGTGTACATTTTTTTTTTTTACCACATGTTGTTAATTGGCTTTCTGGTAGTTAATTTGAAAGATACAATGAGTATTATTATGCAATTAGAGATTTACTTTTTTTTTTTTTCTTAAGAAAGAAAAGTTTTGGGGCTTTGTGAAAATGAGGAAAAGTTGCCACTCTGGCTTTATCAAGCTGGGAGTAAGACTGTGGAGATTGTACTTAAGGCTAATAACTGTTTGTCTTTTATTTATTGCTTTGCAGATGATAGTCAACATTTTTGTAGCTCTTCTAAGACTTGTTAAAGATTTTAATACTATTTATTAATCAAAATCTTGCATATACTGTATATGGTTTTGATAATAGAGATTTAAAGAAATGTTTAAGAACAAAAAGGAATTATTTCCCTTTTTTCATTATGGACTTTGTTATAGCTAAATATATTATAAATTGAAATGGAACATTAGAAAAGCTATCCCTAACTCATAAAAACGTTAAGAACTGTAGCAATTGAGCAAGAATTGGCATCTTTTGCATAAATTTTAACTAGGGTCTATGGTGTAGTTAGGATCAAAATGAGCTAGCTTATATGATTTTTGGAGAGTTAATAGGATGTGAAATACTTAATGGAGTAAACATGGAGAAAAGTTTTTCAGAATCAGAAAGAACCTGAGATGACCTACACCTGGAGAAGGTGTAGAAACAATGTTCCTTTGGTAATTTCAGTCTGTTTTCCTAGAGAAACAAGATTTTTGCAGTCATATGGTATTTGTCTCTGATAATTTTTAGATGTGTTTCAGCCATACTCATCTATTTTGGCTGTTTGACAGTGTGATAAAGGTCTCAGAGACAAAACAGCATTAAAATAAGTAGGTGGATAACACGCTCAAACGAGACAGATGCTGCATTACTTTATTATCCAGTAAATATAAAATAAATGTCCTAGGCTTGGAAAGAGGTTCAGTTGGGGCTTACATCTTCAATAAACAGCAAGGTCATTCAACCACAGGCACAAATCTATAGGATACCAAGCTTCACTGGATTAGATGCTAGAGTTCATTGGATTGCTGTTTGTTTGTTTGGAAATAGGACTTAGTAAGACTTTCCTATGAAGATGTTTTCCTTACTGGTTCACAGGCAATTTATGTTTATATCAATTAGATATCAGTTCTGCTGCCTGCTTAACCTTTTTTCTTAAATCAAAGTATTATCATGATATATCAAGCCTCCTAGACTTCAGGGAGTGTAGGGGCAAGCAGACCAAAGGGTGGGTGTATGCAGGGAGAAAGAGAATCTGAGCATGAGAAAAGAGGGCAGTGGAAATTTTTCCGCGTAGAGATGTGTCATTGTAGATCTCATATATTGGATTGATACAACTCACAGTATACAGTAACAAACGTCGACCAATGTAGTTGGTGCTGCTTCTTGGATGCTTCGTATTTAAGGAACATAGCATTTACTACCTGGTATAAAAAGAGCCAGAGGGTGTTTTTTTTTTTCTCCTCTCCTCTCCCCTCCCCTCCCCTCCTCTCCTCTTTCCCTACTTCCCTATTTTTCTCATTTTCCTGTGGTGTTTTTTGTTGTTGCTTTATTTTGTCTGTTTGTTTCATTTGATTGTTAGGTGTGTGCTCACTTATCCCTAGGAACAAATAATTTGTTTGCAACTGTCAGAAAAAGCCAGTCTCTTGGCTGAGGGTGAGGGGAGAAAGGGGAGGGAGATTGCAGTGCCAGTGCTCTCTGGGATGGTGGCCCGTAAGTTCCTTAAAGGTTAATTTGAGGAGTTCAGTAAAATGCAATTGAGGATTAACTGGGTGTAGTGTTAATAATATGGCCTCTGAATGCTAACAAATGAAGTGCACGGTGATCAATACTGGAAGGGAAAGAATACCAATTTGTTCAAGAAATGTGAATAAGACTGCATTTTTAAGAGGATGCCTGTCATCTTGCTGCTTTCTGCCAGGAAGGTAATTTGCATGGCTGGGGCTATGCAGAAATGCTAAGTTTCTGTTAAATCTTTATTAAAAAAAAAAAAAAAAAGTTTAAAAGAAAATTTAAGTGGTTGATGATAAGAAGAGTAATGTGGTTATAACATTGTTGTGGTTTAACCCGGCTGGCAGCTAAACACCACACAGCCGTTCGCTCACCCTCCCCCCTCCCTCTCTGGGATGGGGGAGAGAAACGGGAAAGTGAAGCCGGTGAGTTGAGATAAAGACAGTTTATTAAGACAGGAAAATAATAATAACAATAATAATAATAATAGTGATAATGATAATAGTATTAACAATAATAATGTGTAAGAAAACAAGTGATGCACAATGCAATTGCTCACCACCCGCTGACCGATGCCCAGCCTATTCCCGAGCAGCCGGCCCCCCCACCCCGGCCAGCCACCCCTATATATTGTTTAGCATGACGCCATAAGGTATGGAATAGCCCTTTGGCCAGTTTGGGTCAGCTGTCCTGGGTCTGTCCCCTCCCAGCTCCTGCTGCACCCCCAGCCTGCTCGCTGGCAGGACAGAGCGAGAAGCCGAAAAGTCCTTGGCCTGGTGTAAACACTGCTCTGCAACAATTAAAACATCAGCGTGTTATCAGCGCTCTTCTCATCCTAATCCAAAACATAGCACCCTACCAGCTACTATGAGCTACTTAACTCTGTCCTAACTGGAACCAGGACAAACATACATGTGATCAAGAGTTTAATTGATTGGGAATCTGAGTCAAATCATCACGTTAACTATAGATCATCAGCAGAACATGCAGTTGTGGGTGTTTTGACATCATCCCTTAAGTAAATAAACCTTTGCAGAAGGTTTCTTTCACAAGCTTCTTTCTAATAATTTTAAAGGATATGGGCCAGGGTTGGTAGCACTAGCCTATCCACGTTACAGATAAATTCATTAACTGCTGAGATTACTTACGATTAATGATAAGCGATTTTTCTTTATGTAACTTAATATTTACTAGTTTCTCAATATTTTTATTTTGGCTGAATAATCACTTTTTGTATAATCTGGGTAAACATTTTTTGTTCTTTTATGTCAAAATAATATTAATAGCAATAATAATAAATCTAGACTCCCCGAAACTCACCAAAGGCTTTAATGAATTTGATATTTTTCTAATTAAATAATTTTACTAGAAACTTCCTTGTCAGTTGTAATGACGATCAGTAGCTTTTTCACTTGTTCTTTATTTTCCAAGAACAAAAGCAAAGAAAAAGTGTTTCAGGGGAACAATTTCAAATATTGAAATATATGTTTGCATTAAATTATTTTTTCCTTATATAAGATGTTGTGACTATACCTGTATTAGCTCCAGGGGGATTAAACTGAGTGAAAAAAGAAAATGTCATTTGGGAAGCATCATTTGCATTTTCAGGATTGCTTAATAAGTATTTTGTGTTAACAAGCACACTTTAGTCATTCCATAGGAGTTTAAGAGCCATTAATGGTGGTGTCATTCCCAGAATAATCATAAATATTTAGAACCTTGTAGTGAGTTTAATCAGTTAAAATATACATTCTCCATAGTTAATATGCTGCCCCCAGAATACGTTTTTCAACTATCAGACAAACTATTTTTTCTTCAATGCTGTTAATCAGCTTAGAAGAGGTAGCTTTTAATTATTTAATTAAGATGTTTTTATGGAATATGGGATTAACTTAATTCACATTTTAAGCTAGTTAAATAACCTTATAGACATGACTAAATGAGTTACATTGAATATCTGCTGTTCAAATAAATAATACAAGCCTCTTCATGAATGACATCTAATCCCTGTAATTATGTTCTGTTAGGATTCCCTCTGAAATATTTCTTTCATTATATGTTAAAAGACCAGTTCGTGTGCCATTCACTTAATATATTGTAGTGGAGCACCTCCTAGAAAAAATTGTTGATAGACATTGATTGTTATAGGTGTGAATGTTCTTGGTGTATTGGCTTTTGTTTTGTGAAACATTTATTATAAAGCAATCAAATCTACCACAGTGGAAACAGAAGTTTTCCAATTCTAATATCAAATTCCAGACAAATTCTGAAATAATTTTTTAAAAGTTCAAGTTATTTTTCTGAAAATTACACATTAAAAATAAAATTAATGTGACAAATAGCAATATTCCATTCCTAACATTGAGTTACATTGTTCAGAAATAAGTTAAATGTACCTTTATAGTTCCATTAATTCAGGGTCTGATACCCATGAATAATTGGTGGTCAGCATTGGGCTCTGGGAATTGCTGGATTTGATGATTAAAGAACTGATTTAGCAAAATATTTGAAGGTGTTCATAATTTTGAACACACGAATACCTATAGACTTTTGTTGTGAATGCCTTGTCCACGCTTGGAAAAGTCACTCTTAAGTTTACATGTGATAGTACCTTTTTGAGTCTGAGGCATATATAATCAATTTTTTTACAATAAAAGGTAAAATTATTTTGAGATAAAATATAACTTTTATTACCTGCATTTGTGTTCAATGAATGATCAAATTAATTCAAACGAGCCAAAAGCCCTAAGGATTAAACTACAACACTTTGTTTCAAATAATGGCAATATATGGTACTGGTGAGTCACAGTGCATTGGATGCTTCTCATTTGCACTCAGTTTAGTTTTGGTATTTTAAATAACACTACGTTTGAAAAATCCCTTTCTTTAATATCTGATGGTGTCACTGTTTCACAGACAAGAAGAGAATAGCCTTACTGGGACGAGAACACCCATTCCCATAGTTACTGTCTTTTAACCTACCAAGATTTTAACCTCCCAACCTTGTCATGATTTTTTTTTTTTCCTTTCCAGTAATGCTAATAACTTTTTCAGCTGATTTGCTTGCAATGGTTTATGTTATGGAAAGAAAACTGGACTTGGGAAGCTGTCTGTGGAGCGCTGGTAGTTGGAACTGTGTGAGCAGGTGGGGTCATTTAATGTGAAAGAATGCAAAGAGGAACAGGAGCAATCATAAGTATGGCAGTTACTGATCAAAGTAGGCATTTTCTATCATCGTAGATATGTCACTTCTTGGTCCTTTCACAGTCTTTTAAAGGCTTTGGCTGTATAATCTTCTGTTCCAAGATAGACTTCATAGGTTGTTCAGTAGCTGTTTGCAATTCCAGATTATCTTTGAAGCAAGCACGTATTGACCTTGAACTGACAAAGATATTCTTATTAGTACAAAGAGCATGTTCCATGCTCTGTTTCTGCATAGTGATTGCGTGAAATGTGAAAACCCTTGGGATGTTGAGTGAACAAGGCTGTATTCTTCTGCAGTTTACCTTTCTCATCATGAAGTTGATCAGTGAGCTGTAACGGAGAGAAAAAGGATAGGAGCATGAGGGAGAAAATCCACTTACAGAGATTAGCCTCGATACGCATTGATTTAACACAACAATAAGAGCTTTTAAGAGAGGCTATACAGCAAAACAATAGATTTTCCATTTTATTACAATATGAAGAGAAAAAGAACTTATAAAAATAGTTATATAAATTAAATTAGATAGCCAGGAGAGAAAATTATATATAACAAGGAGAAAAATATTGCTTTGTTTGTTTTCAAAAGAAGCAGAAGTAAATTTATGGAAATTGCTTCTATTTTCCAGCTCCAGTAGCTTTCACAGAAAATTCCATTAAAGAAAGATAAAAACTAAATATATGTTTTGTATAAATGTGTGACTCTTCCAAAGATGAAGAAATTATTGGAAGAATCTGAAGTTAGATATTGCTTTTTTCTTTTTCTTTTCTTTTTCCTTTTTCCTTGAGGGAGCTGGGAATTATTCCTCTTGAATGTCCACAGCTGTGGTGGGTGAAATATTAGTTTCACCTTACCATTCTTATTTAGAAAAGTATTTTGAGAATTATGCACTGTATTGCTTTTTTTTTGTTTGTTTTTGTTACAGTATTTTGAGAAGTATCTTACTCATTCCTTTGTTGAGCCTTGTTTTTCTGCAGCACCATGGACAAAGGCCTTCTTCCACCTTCAGTTTGCTCTTTAACTTCACTTAATCAGCAAGCTATTTAAAGCTCCAGAAGATGGGTTTGCATGAATACAGCGAGAATCTAGTAACAAAGCAATCTGTATTAGTCTGCCTAGATTCTGATAGTGACTCATTGCCCTCTGGCACATCTATGGCATTGCTCACTATTAGCCAGCTCTTGACTTTTGGCTGGAAGGCACTGATAGTCTAACCGTCTGTAGATGGGTGAAGAAGTGGGATATTCACAGCTTTGCACTCCCATGAGTCCTGCAGAATATAGTCTGCAAATTCTTCCTGCAGGATAAGTCTTGCAGGATTTGTTGTGCTGCAGAATGTTTATGCAGTAGTTTCATCTGGGTGGAGGAAGAAAACTATGGAAGTATTGATATTGTAAGACATCATATGATAAGGCTCTGGTGGTACTTGCAAGTCTGTGGAATTAATCCAGCCATTAGTTGCATTATACTTCAAAAGCCCAGTCCAAAGATCTGCCAAGGTAATGCAAGGACTGTCTTAAGGATGCTTTGAAATTAGGTCTTAAAGTACATTGACATTAAAGGTTTCAGGTTGAAAAATAATAGTTCTATCAAAGTACATGCCTGTCAAAGATCTAGCTAGCTTTTAGTATATCGACAAACTTCCCAAATTTTATTATAAACACATTTGTTCTCTATGTAGATTTTAATTTACCTTGTTTATGCATGCTGTACATAAGCAAGAGTTGAAAATGCATTATTAAAGCTGGACTTTGTCCATACTTTCCCATTTCATTGCTATTTCTGGAAGTCACAAACCTAACACATTAGTGGTCAGGTAATGTAATAAATGGATTAATTTGCTGTAGAGAATGTTTTCTGGTATTTTTTAGAAATATGATAACTTGTTTTAGTTAAAAGATTGTAACCCCAAAAGACCCTTTACAATGTTTAGTCACAGTTTCTTGAAGTGCTAGCTACAAAGCATGAGTTTACTTGTATTAAGCAAGTGATACATACCATATTTTAATATTGGTAAAATCTGATGACCATGGAAACAGACATAATTACATGAACTAACATTTATTAATGACATAATATAAGAGAAAAGACAAAGTTGGTGTCACCTGTGTGTCAACTGCTTTGCCATTCTGACACAATATACACCTAATTGAAGTGTCAGTATTACTTAGTGCCTTAAAAGAATCTCCATACGCTCGATCTACTTAACGACAGTCAAAAAGGTAATTGAAATGGACACAATTTCTTTATATCTGTGTGCTTTGCTATATTTCAATTATTGTACTTTCCCTGAGACTACTTGTATCAGCTTAAGCAATTTGAGTATAAAGGAAACAACAGAAATAGGCCAATACATATTTAATTTTGACCTATAGCCTCCTTCATGGAATTTAATTCTCTTATGCTTTCAAATTAATGGTAATTTATCTGAATAAAGAATCAAATTAAACATGCCAGCAATGCATTTATTACTAACCAAAGTATTAATTTTACAAAACTAAGGTTCCTGATTTTGCACCTTTATTTATATGAAGATGTTTGTACTCAGACACTTGTATAGGCCTCTGTTTACATGAGGTAATGCATCTAATTGCACGCACCCTGAAATCAGCAGGATAACCAGTGCATACCATCTCCCTTTTAACTCATGGTTTCTTTTTTTCTTTTAAAGGAGTAAGTGGCACAGTTCTGTTGCATGAGCTAGACTCCACAAATAATTTGCCCTGAAGCAGATCCACCGATAAATTTGATGTATGAGAAGCTTTGATGATAAATCAAGCTTTAGAGACACTTTCATTAAAAGAGCATGGCAAGTTGTACAATCAAGTTTCTCGTCTAGGATGGAAAACATCTACAGATATCCCTTCTTAGAATACCTATTCACCTTTAGAACACCCCCTAAATAGTCTCACCAGTTCTTTTTTCTAAAGTTGTGCCATTGGATGAACTGTAAGGGCCATGATCTTTTCTTTCCTATAGTTTCTTGTCATTTGTAATGCCTTGAACTGAGGCTTGAAATCTCTGAGGCAAAGGCCAGATTTTTGTTCTAACGAAGTCTGTGAATAGAGTTTCTGATGGTTAAATAGTACCAGCAAAGCATTGGAAAGCTGTCCTGCTGGAATTAAGGTAGCTTTGTGATTGAGTCAAACTCATTTACTTTAAGATTTCTGATACAGACTAATAACATATTCCTCTCACCTCATCAGCCAGTCAAGAACAGCTCAAAGGTAGTTGTTCTTTAATACAGAAAACTATTTTTAGAAGTAAGATTTTCTCTCAGCAGATGAGCAGTCTACTGATGGCTTCAAAATTCAGTCTGAATTGAGATGTGTAGAAGTTTTGCTAACATGAAGAAGTATGGCTATGATGGCTTCACATCAATTGAGAATTTTATCTCAATCTGAAACTCGTAATGGTACTCTAACTAGAAACATACTACTATCACTGCAATACTAAATGTAAAATAGTCATATTTTATTTTGAATAGCGTTAAGCACACTTTTCAATTGATGTTTAATTAATTTTCTATTTTAACATAATAGATTAATATGATTTCCTGTGTATTGTCTTACGCATCTGATTTGTTTTAAACGCTATGGTATAGATAAGTATTTCATTCAGTAAAAGTACTATGGAGTTAAGAGTCTAACAACAATACAAATGATTTAATTTGGTCTGGAATGCTGTTCTGCTCTGAGTAAAATACTGCAGCTTTACTAACTATCTTAATTTAAAATAAGGAGATGAAAGTTGCTGTTGCTATGAAACACAAAATGCTTGCAATGGACAAGCTACTTATATTTAATTATGTTTATTATTTAATTAAATTTATTATAATTACTATAACTATTATATTAATTATTAATATAATATATTAATTATTTATTATATATTACATAATATGTAATTAATATATTAATTATTATATTAATTATATTAATTATATTTATTTTTATATTTAAGCAGTGTTTAAGCATATCAAGTAGATTAAGACCAGAACAGTGGAGGAGGGGGAGACTCAGCTCTGGTGACCATAATAATTTAGCTTTACAATTGGTTTGCCACATACTATGCTGATGTTAGCTAGAAGAAAAGAGATAAGATTGTGCCAGATTAACTACCTCAGTTCTTAATTTCTTTCAGCATGGATGTTGTAATTAGAAGAGAAATTCACAGTATTTTCATATTTTAGAGGTTATAATACACAGAATGCTTATGCTATGAATATTTCTTTGTTTTTGAGGAGAGTAGGTTGAAATGACAAAAGTTGGGAAATTGATGAGGCAATGTAGCTGAAAATTTCTGAGAAAAGTTTGTTCTCTTTCTCTGTTGAAAAAGAATGTGGTTTCTCTTAATCTTTTGACATCACAAAGACAGGGAATGAAGTTGGTATCTCTTTCAATTCTGATTGAATTGAATTGATATATGCTAGTGGTTATTGAAGAAAACTTCTAACTGGGCCTGGCAATATATGAAGTTTTTCTTATCAGTATACAGAGGAGGATCACAGACTCTGCTTGTGCTTTCCCAAGCTACCATTTCACTAGGGCTTGATGGAAACCTGGGGAGGTGCCCTGCTAAACCTTCTGTTCACAAACAGTGACGGACTGGTGGGAGATGTGGTTGTCGGGAGCTGTCTTGGGCAGAGTGACCACGAAATGGTAGAGTTCTCTATTCTTGGCGAAGTCAGGAAGGGGACCAGTAAAACCACTGTCTTGGACTTTCGGAGGGCTGACTTTGAGCTGTTCAGGACACTGGTTGGCAGAGTCCGTTGGGAGGTGGTTCTGAAGGGCAGAGGAGTCCAGGAAGGCTGGGCGCTCTTCAAGAAGGAAATCTTAATGGCTCAGGAGCAGTCTGTCCCCACATGCCCAAAGACAAGGCTTAATGCCTTCTTTGCCTCAGTCTTTAGTGGCAAAACCACTTGTTCTCTGGATACCCAGTACCCTGAGCTGCTGGAAGGGGATGGGGAGCAGGATGTGGCCTTCGCTATCCATGAGGAAATGGTTGGCGACCTGCTACAGCACTTGGATGTACGCAAGTCGATGGGGTCGGATGGGATCCTCCCGGGGGTACTGAGAGAACTGGCGGAGGAGCTGCCAAGCTGCTTTCCATCATTTATCAGCAGTCCTGGCTATCAGGGGAGGTCCCAGTCGACTGGTGGCTAGCAAATGTGACACCCATCTACAAGAAGGGTTGGAGGGTAGACCCAGGGAACTATAGGCCTGTTAGTTTGACCTCAGTGCCAGGGAAGCTCATGGAGCAGATTGTCTTGAGTGTCATCACGCGGCACTTGCAGGGCAAGCAGGCGATCAGGCCCAGTCAGCATGGGTTTATGAAAGGCAGGTCCTGCTTGATGAACCTGATCTCCTTCTATGACAAAGTGACATGCTTAGTGGATGAGGGAAAGGCTGTGGATGTGGTCTACCTTGACTTCAGTAAGGCTTTTGACACCGTTTCCCACAACATTCTCCTCAAGAAACCGGCTGCTCATGGCTTGGACTGGCGTACGCTTTGTTGGGTTGAAAACTGGCTTGAGAGCCGGGCCCAAAGAGTTGTGGTGAATGGAGTCAAATCCAGTTGGAGGCCGGTCACTAGTGGAGTCCTCCAGGGCTCAGTACTAGGGCCAGTCCTCTTTAACATCTTTATCAATGATCTGGATGAGGGGATCGAGTGCACCCTCAGTAAGTTTGCAGACGACACCAAGTTAGGTGCGTGTGTCAGTCTGCTCGAGGGTAGGAAAGCTCTGCAGGAGGATCTGGATAGGCTGGACCGATGGGCTGAGGTCAACTGTATGAAATTCAACAAGGCCAAGTGCCGGGTCCTGCACCTGGGCCACAACAACCCCAAGCAGAACTACAGGCTGGGAGATGAGTGGCTGGAAAGCTGCCTGGCAGAGAAGGACCTGGGAGTATTGGTTGATAGTCGGCTGAATATAAGCCAGCAGTGTGCCCAGGTGGCCGAGAAGGCCAACAGCATCCAGGCTTGTATAAGAAGCAGTGTGGCCAGCAGGTCTAGGGAAGTGATTGTCCCCCTGTACTCAGCTCTGGTGAGGCCGCACCTCAAGTACTGTGTTCAGTTTTGGGCCCCTCGCTACAAGAAGGACATGGAGGTGCTCGAGAGAGTCCAGAGAAGGGTGACGAAGCTGGTGAGGGGCCTGGAGAACAAGTCTTATGAGGAGCGGCTGAGGGAGCTGGGATTGTTCAGCCTGGAGAAGAGGAGGCTCAGGGGTGACCTTATTGCTCTCTCCAGGTACCTTAAAGGAGGCTGTAGCGAAGTAGGGGTTGGTCTATTCTCCTACGTGCCTGGTGATGGGACTAGGGGGAATGGGCTAAAGTTGTGCCAGGGGAGGTTTAGGTTGGATATTAGGAAGAACTTTACTGAAAGGGTTGTTAGGCATTGGAATGGGCTGCCCAAGGAAGTGGCTGAGTCTCCATCCCTGGAGGTCTTTAAGAGACATTTAGATGTAGAGTTTAGTGATATGGTTTAGTGGAGGACTTGTTAGTGTTAGGTCAGAGGTTGGACTGGGTGATCTTGGAGGTCTCTTCCAACCTAGACGATTCTGTGAAAAGTAGGTAAGGGCTGAATTTGGACAGAATCTGGGTATTTCCCAGACTAATGGTGTTGAAAAAACATAAAAGAGTCACCAATATTACAATATATTTTACTTTTTTTTTTTTTCAAATCCATATTGGTATTTCTTTCTAATGATTTTTTTGTGTGTGTGTGTGTCAGGGAGGAAGACATTCTGCCTATTAGGCAAATGTTTCATAGTAAAACAAGGGTAGCCTGATTCTCAGAGGAACTAAGAAAGTTCAGGTCCTATTTAGGGTCATTCAGTTTCCACATTCAATTTCCATGCAGGGAATGGAGTCAGGAGTTAACAGACCTACTACTTCCATACGTTAATACTTTGTATCTTAAAAACATGAGACTGTTGGTGATTTTGATTTTTACAATAGTTCTGCAAGGTAATACTTTCGTTTCCCAAGAAGATAAATTCTGGTAAACAGAATTGATTTATCCATGGCCTTAAAAAAAAGTATTGGATGAAGCAGTGATAAATTGTGCAACTGCTGGTTCTCAGCCCTAATAATGGGTGCTTTTACATTAAAATAAAATAATCTTGGAAATGCATCCTCTGTATTTAACCATAGCGTTCATGCATATACGGACTGTCCCTTTATAAGTACTCTGTTGTAACAGCAAGAAGTTACAAATAGTGTCATAAGAGTTTTTGAGTTTTGCATTACATTGCATCTGGATATCGGTAACTAGTTTACAAAAATTACAGAGTTGTTTCTCTTCTGTGTGCTGTGGGCCTTCGCATTATGCAGGTGGACAAATAAAGGAACACAGTGTTGATGACATGCTAAAATTCTCAGAAGATGAGTAGAGCTAAGGAAGATAAGTAAGCTAAGGAAGGAAAAGACATCTGACTGTGCTAAGCCATAATGTCAGAACTTTACTTCCTTTCTGCAGAAGATGAGAAGAAAAAAAGTCTGTGCTGTTTTGAGACCTGGTAGATATGTTGAGTGTAATGAATGAGGAAATCCCTAGTTAGCAACCTAAGCCCAATCATTAGTCTGAAGATATTATACAGAGTTGATGAGTCTGTTGTTCTGTACTGTCTGGAAGAAGTTGAAGTACAAAATGGAAGTCATTTGTATCCCCTGTGGGAATGCAGCCCCTGCTGCAGCTTTCAGATGATAGATCATTTTTTAATTAATTTTTCCTACTGCTCTATTTTTTCTTTTCACCTAAAAATTTTCTATTAACTTTAATTAACTTTGCCAGCCTTGCAAACATATTTGTAAATCAGCAAAAGGCATGCTGGTTCAGAGAACAAGGTTCCTCAAACTTGGATATGAACAGATCAGTAGTTCTGACAGATTACTACTAAGGGTGCTCTCTAAAAAAAAAAAAAAAAAAACGAATATCCGAGGCCTGAACCAAGGGAAAATAAAGTCTGAAACTGGTGGTTTTCTAGCCAGCATAAGAAGAAAATCTTGTAGATGCCTATGAAACTCCCTGGTTGTGTTTGTGGTGGTTAATGGTATTCCTGTGTCCCTGCTTTAACTCTTCTTTAGATTTAAGTGTTGCACTTTGGGCAAAGGAAGAAGACATGGAATCATGAAGAAAACAGCCTATATATTTATTTGGCATAAGAAGAGGAGGGATATATATTTTTTTCACTCATAAAAATCCATGTACACCTCAAGCAAATTAGGTATGTGAATAAGAGCAGCAGATAAGAATCGACCTCGTTAGTGTCACAAAGGTGCTTCTTAAATGAAGACCTATCACTCATTAGCAGTTGTAGTGAGTTCTGGGATGGTCTACAAATAAGAGTCACCATTCTCGGAGAGTTCTCCGCAAGCACCCAACAATCCTTGTTTACTGAGACTAGATTCACAGTGCATGAGTCGGGCAAACGTGACTTGACTCTTAGGCTGTAAGCTCTTTGGAACACATCTGTGATGTGCAGACTCTGGCACAGTGGGACTTTGGGATGGTTGGAGTCTAGGCACAATCACAAATAGAAATGTTTACTAAAACCTGTATGATGTTTCCAGAAGTTGGTTACTGCCACTGGAACTTTGTTGATGAGGCAAAGACCACTGTAAACATTGACTTCTAATAGGAAAAGTGAAGTGCTTCACTGTAACTTTTGCTAGTTTTTTTGTTTTCCTGAGACAGATTACTAAGAACTGTTCAAATTATCACTTTGTTACATGTGTGATGAATACTTCTCCAGCAAACCAAGCAGCATGACACACCATTCCCCTGTCAAACAGGAGTGTGTGGTTGGCCTGAGCTGTGTTGATATGAATCTAATTTTCAGTTTGCGAGAGTTTACATCCTTGGGCTGACATTTGTTTCAGAACAGATCACACTTCAGAAGAAGGAAAGTTAGGGCAATTTAAGCAGCCATTTAAAAAATCCAAACATCAGTAAATAAAGTATGAGCTACAGAGATGTTTTTTCAGAAACTTGAAAACATTTCATTAGCTATTTTTTTTGAGAGCTCTGGCTGTTTTGGGATAAAAGTAGAGTGTTATAGACAAAATAAATAAGAAAATGTTAATCCAGGTCCATAGGAGAAAACTTTGAATGATTGGTATAGCGTTCAGGTCTTTTCTTTTATTAACCATTACTCGTATGAGGCCAGCAGGATTTAACTTGCAGTGTCATTAACTCCATAGGTTGTGTGTTTCATAAAGCTGTGCAGCTGTGTATGGCACATGAAAGGATAATAATATGCATACAATATTTAGCAGCAGAAAAGAAAAACAAAATACATATTTCCTTTGTAATCCTAATGGAACACTTCCTTTTTTTTATGCAAAGCATCAGGGAGCGTATATTCACAATGTGTATTACAGAAGCTTACATTTCCCATTAATTATTTTGTAACTGAGTTTCTTTCAACATCAGACATAAAAGTGAAGGGCTTTTTGTTTTTGCATTAATTGCTGTCTTTGTGATAAAGCACTTTTTGCTCCTGTGGCTGATAAAATAATCAGCATTAGGGTATGTATACGAATATTCCCTTAGGGTTCACTTCAAAGACTATAAATGAGGCAGATTTTCATACGCATGAAGAATTGGTTTAGTACTGTGTGACATGTTGTTTGATAAACACTTCTGAGGCATACCTTATAGTATGCAACATACAAACAAAGTAGTATGTCTTTTTAAATTAGAATTATTATTATTGTTTTATATTTTATTTATAGTTTATTTTTATATTTTATATTTTATATATTTTATATTTTTTATATTTTTTATATTTATTTATATTTTTGTTTTAATCAGGAAAACATTTTTTTCATCAACACATCACAATAGAAGATCATTATAACCTAGACATTTTAAACCTTCTGCAGGTTGGTTATATTCTCATTCTTTTTGGAGCACAAAGATGTGATTTTATTTATGTTTTTTTTTAAGCTCACACAGGTATAGACTGCCATTGTTATACCCCTGCTTATACACAGGGGAGCTTCATTGTGGATTGAGATCAGAAAGGAGCCAAATCTGGCATCCCTAACCAAAGCTTCCTATGATAAATAATCCAGAAATATTTGTCTGGTAGCACTGGTTTGAAAATAAGCATTCATGCTTATAAAATGTCTCTGTATTTATGATTTTGGTAATCAGTCTGAACTTTGTACACAATACAATTAATAAAAAAAAAATTGGGTATTCGATACATGGCTAGATATGTCTTGGTCATAGATCAAAACTTCTTCTGAAGCACTTAATCATCTTGTACAAAGTAAATGTTGATGGATGTTGCTAGTACAATAGCATGTAGCAATTGTAGTTCAACACTGAAACAAAAAATCACACGGGTTTATGTTAATCAGAAAGCAGATTAAATATCAGCCATCCTTTGCCCTTACAGCATTTGCAGAACTCTTGGTAAGATCAGTAGGGAATTTGTAGGAAAAAACAAACAAACAAACAAAAGTTATCTGCTACATCTAAATCCTTATGCATTGCCCCTTAAAAGCCTATTTTATTATGGAACTAATGCAGAGTGCATGATGTGGAAAGGAAAGTAAAAGGTCAGTAAGAAGAGCTACCTCCTTGCAACATGGGCTTTTTATCAGCTAAATAGTGATGTGAATTTGCTGGATTTGAAATGCCTTTTTTTTTTTTTTTTTTTTTACAACAACACTGACTGATCAGGCTATTCCTGAGCACACCTGGGCACACCTGAGGGACATATAATTCTAGATTAATAGGACTTTTATTTGTGTACCTACAACTTTGCATGTACAAATTGCTCCTTGCTCACTATAGCAAAAGGATTTTTGATGGTAGGATTGCTACTTGCTGACCATCTATGTAATTTAATCTGGTTATCTTTTTATATGGTATGCGTTGATTCCCAATCTCAAATTCAGGACACTGAGAAGGAAGAGACCAATTCCTGAGCATCTGAGTTCTCTGTTATGCTCTTCTACAGACTTCCTTTATAATCTTGAGTAAATTGTTTATTTTGTTTCTCACTTATTTATACTGTTCTTCAAAAGATGAAGATCCAGCAGGGCATTTTTGTTTCTGTATTACATAGGGGGGATGGTATGTCAGGTAAAGTGTTCTTTATTATAGGCTGTCTCTAGTACCAGTTCTTGTCCTTCTGTCTTTCTCCACAAGGTCTCTTTTTCCTGTGGCTTTCAGCACAAGATTGCTTTCATTTCTTCAGACTTTGGTGTAGTATTTGTAACTGATGTAGTTTTTCAATCAAACTTGATGCCTTCTTTTTTGAAGATATGACCAAAGTAACTTGCTTGCTCTATACTGATTGACACTGCGTGTGAAAATTTTGAGATCGTGTTCTTGTTTCATTAGGCTTTTGTCATTTTCTTTGCTCCTGCCATGTATTGTATTGTCACTAAGGATGAGTTTGATTCCTGTCCCTTCTGTTAGTATTATATGTACCATTTTCCAAAACAATTTCAGTGTCAAAGGGGATCTACCCTTGAAGAGGTGATTTTTCAAATAATGCTAAAATAGTTTGGTGTTTTGCTGGTATTTATGAACTTGCAGTACATTGTGTGCACTGGTGACAGAGAGCCTCCAGATGATGGAATCTGGGGCTTGTAGGCTTTCATGTTCCAGTACTGTTTCTTTGTTTGAACCAAGGGTTCTGTAAATATATGAACTGCCTGGGTATTTTCTTTTACAGTCTAATTGCTTAGCTAATCCATTCTGATAATCCTTCCATCTTTTTAACGCTGCTGAACTGTGCCATACTGTGGAGCTCTTTATTTGCCTTAGCCCTTCTTGTTAATCTTGAGAGCGTGATCCTTAGTACGTCTCAATCAAATGGTCTTTGCACTCTATATAATATTCCAGAAGACACGCTTTGCATTTGAACATATCAAGGCACACTATACTTGTCTCTCCCTCCTTAATTTTCCTCTACTGTGACATATCCTGTGATAAACTCCACTGATATTAGGTCTTTCTATCAATTTAGCAAGATTTTCTTTCCTGAATTTTTTCAAGTATTTTACTACTTAGGAAAAGATAAATACATATTTGACATTTTAAGCTTTGTGCCAGAATTTTATATTGAGTTCATATAATCATAAAATATCCTGAGTTGGAAGAGACCCACAAGGATCATCAAGTCTAGCTCCTGGCACCACACAGGAAATCCAAAAATCAGACCCTATGTCTGAGAGTGCTGTTCTAATGCTCCTTGAACTCTGGCAGGCTTGGGGTCATGACCATTTCCCTGGGAGCCTGTTCCACTCCTTTTGTACAGAGCGAAAGGGGAATATACCCAATGCAACTTCTAACAGATCTTTTCACAGCAGACCTTTTCACTGGCCTTGAGCATTGTACTGGGTTTATGTGGCAAGGGCTTGGTAGTAGGGGGCTGCAGGGGTGGCCTGTGTGAGCAGAGCCCAGAAGCTGTCCCATGTCAGATCACAGACGGCTCCAAAAGGGGAACCACAGCTGGCCAGAGCCAAGACAGTGAGTAACACCGGTTGGGCCTCTGGAGAGCAGATTTAAGGAAGGGAAAAAAACTGCTGTGCCACAGCAGTTGGGATAGAGGAGTGTGAGAATGCAGAGGGAAGCAGCCCAGCAGATATGAAGCTCCCCTGCAGCCTGTGGAGAGGCCCCTGGTGGAGCAGGCTGTCCCCCTGCAGCCCATGGGTCCCACATGGAGCACATCTCCATGCTGCAGCCCGTGGAGGAGCCCCCCCGGTGGAGCGGGTGGATGTGGCCTGGAGGAGGCTGCGGCCCATGGAGAGCCCCCGTAGGAGCAGGCCCTGGGCTGGAGCTGCAGCCCGTGGAGAGGAGCTCATGCAGGAGCTCAGGGGGAGCTGCCGCCCATGGGGGACCCGTGCTGGAGAAGTTTTCTCCTGATGGATGGACCCTGTGGTATGGAGCCATGTTGGAGCAGTTCTTGAAGAGCTGCTGCCTGTGGGAAGCCCCTGCAGGATCATTTCAGGAAGGATGGCATCCCGTGGGAGGGACCCCATGTGGTGCAAGGCCAGAGAGTGACCGTGAAGGAGTGGCGGAGTTCAAGTGTTAGGGACTGACTGCAGTCTCCATTTCCCCATTGCCCTGTGCTGTTCAGAGGGAGGAGGTGGAAGAGGGTGTGTGAGGGGAAGGTGTTTTTAGTTTGTCGTCTTTGTCTCTCCCTTCTCTAGCTTGTTAGCAATAGGAAATAAAGTTTGTTAATCTCCCTATGCTGAGTCTGTTTTGCTTGTCACAGTAATTGTTGAGCTATGTCCCTGTCTTTATCCTAACCCTTGAGCCCTTTCTATAGTATTTTCTCCCCCCCACACACCATTTTTCCCTTTGAGGAGGGGAAGTGAGAGAGTGGTTGTGGTGTTCAGCTGCCCAGCAGGTTAAAACCACTACAAGCATAGACAGATAAAATCTTAACAAGGGGCGTGACAGTTAAGGGTCCAATTTTCTTCATCTCCAGGTCATTGATAAAGCTGTTACTCAGGACAGGCTGCAAGATGGACCCATGAAGATCCCAACTTCTAAGTACAGTATGAGTCACTAATCACTATTATTTGTTGATTTTCAGTGGGATTCCTTTGTGAATTATTTCACATTTAGCAGGGAGAAAACACTAAAGTCCAGGCAAAAGAAATTTCCCTTATATTTGGAAAAAAAAAAAAAAAAAAAAAAAACAACAACAAAAAAAACAATAAATTGTCAAAGTGAAGTTTATAAAAAAGAAGAGCTTTCCATTTTATTTTCACTGGCGATTACTTTCACTCTTCTTTCTGCATTGTATTGCAATCCTTTCAATAAATGCTCAGCACATAGACTGCTGAGATTTCTGCCCAACGTTCTGTGTATATGTTATATAAAAGGGTTCATCTAAATGAAAAGGCACTTCAAGGCAGAATTACGGTTCCATATGTATTTTGGACTCAGTTGAAATTATTTAAGCTATTTTGTGCAGCCCCTAGCTATTGTAGTACATGTAAGAAGAAAATACGATGTCACAGTGCTATCTGATGAATAATTAAGCCTGAGAGATGGTGATTTAGCATAAAATGTTTTTTTTTTTCCTTTTCCCAGATAAAGGATTAATATGATGATCTACAAAAATTTTATTTTTCTGCTTGTATTCAGAATTTCATTCTCAAATACTGTATGTATTATCTCTTCTTACCTACATTTGACCCAAGAATCCTTTGCTAGAGATGCAGTAGAGTTGGTCTGGAGAAACAGTAATATATGGTACAAGCTGATGGTAATCTTTATTCTGTTGTGAGAACAGGGATTGGTGAACACAGCTACAAAGAGTGCTTTACTGGTAGTATTGAATGGAACAGATCCAGTGCACTTGAGACTTGTTCTAAATCATCGGTGAATTATTTTGGTTCTCTTGACTGCAGTATGTTGTCTAGCAGCTTCTACTTTCCTGTCTGCAATATGGCTGATTACATTAGGGTATAGGAGGGAAAGAAATTGGTTATGTATTTTTTTCTCTGAAATGTGAAATTCTGACAAAATATAAATTTTAAAATTTGATTGAAATCTCAACACAAAATTCCTCAATCTCTCTCTCTGTCAAATGCTGATGAAAAGGGACACTAGTCTTTGATGATGCAGTTTCAACAATTTGAACGGGATTGGAGTCAGTGTAAAGATAATGTGAATGGTTTTAGTATCCTTGAACTTCATCCAGTTTTACAAAATACTGTCATCTGTCTGCAAGACATTACTTAATGTAGTACTGCCTGATAGTCCTAGACCTTGTGCAGTTCATCTAGCCAAAGCACTGCATTCCTTCTCTTTTGAGGGATCTGGAACTGTTCTGGAGAGTGGGAAGAAACTGAAGGAAGCACACAGATCTCAGCTCCTTCACCTTTAGTTTACCACTCAGAGGGTCATCCTCTGCATTTTCTTGACCTGAGCAGCTTTGTTTTTTCTTCTCCAGTATTACCTTTTGTGTAGGAGGTAGATTCACTGGAAATATGTGGAGTTACCAATAAGCTATCTTACTTTCCTTCAGCTGCTACCTCAAGACTTGTCAACATGTTTCTAGTCAATTGAACCCTGATAATGAGTAGGCAAATGGAAAAGCGTAACCTTTGCTTTTTGGACTTAAGGGTTCTGTACTCTCTGTTTTGTTTTGCCAAAGTCATCTTATTTGTTTTTCTTCTTTGCCTCTCATTCCTTGTTTTCTGTTAAACAACAAAGTAAAATCTTTGGAAGAAGTCTGTCAGTATGTCGCATTCAGTCTGTTGGAGAAGAAGGGAATCAACCTAGTTATGGTCATTGGATGCTTTTTTTAAAAGAAGACTTAGAAACAATAGGAATGTTAACAAAGGTAATATTCCTTATGGTGTAGAAGAAGAGCAGAGCATCTGTTTGAGAGTACTGGTAAGGAAATGATGCTATTTTTCTCTGTAAGAACAAGTACTGCTTTCCCCAGGGCAAGGTTTTGCCTAAAAGAACTCTCAAACACTGAAATAATTTATTCTGCAGTTTGGATATTGCTGTTAACTTTACTTGCCGGGAGTCCTTTTTGTAGTAATTACTATTGCTATAGCACGCTTCTGTATATGACTTCTATCTGTTCTTGATACCAAAGCTTTGACAGTGAGTGCCTATAACATACATACAGAGTCTGGTATGTGCTTCCTCCCTCTCAGAGCTCTGTTCTTGTTCTTGCTAGTTGCAGATACTGAAGTTTCTTGTATATTCTCTTTTATTCTATCACTTTCTCTCAGAAATCTGAATTTCCCTCACTCTCCTTGTGCTCACTTCTTCATTTAATTTTGCTCTTTTGCTCTCCTCTTTTACTGTAGAGGTCTACTCTGTTCCTTGTTTCACATACAAAGAAGCAAGAACCAGCCTCTGAAAACAACAGTGCTTTCCTTTATGCCAGTTAACTCTAGCTATACCCCCAGCACCTCACATTTATCCCGTTTACAGTTAAGCTTGATCTGAATTCACACGTGCTCTGAAGCACCTTTCCTCAGATTTAATCCTTGTCCCTCCCCATCCAATGCTTTAATTTCTCGAGGTTAACTCTTGATAAGGTCTCCATTAACTTCCTAGCCAAATCTGGTACTTCCTGACCTGTCAGTTACTTTCAGCACAATTGACTCTGTTCTTTCCTTTTTTCAATTTTTTTTCCCCCTCCTTGTTCTGTTACATGTCCCAGCCAGTTTTTTTGTGGCGCTCTCAGTGGTGCATCTGTTTTTCCTCTTAATTTCTTCACTTCTTTCCCTGTTAGGGTAGAGTTTTATTCACAAACACAAATTAAGGGAGATCTATTCCGCTCCTGTCCGAACTGTTAGTCTATCCCTCATATCTCCAACTGGTGGTGTCTTATGCTTGAACTTACTGTCTTTCAGGAAGGGATTGGACTTCCTTCATAGACCTTCTTTGTGTTATTAATCATGTGGACATCAGCAACACTTTTGTGAATCTGACTTCCTTCTTGACTTAGACTTGTCTCAGAACCTTCAGGTTTTCCAGACTGTTGCTAAGTTCTGCGGGCACTTTCCACATAACGTGTACAAAGTTGTATTGTGCTTACTCATTGACTAAGCTCCAGTCTGGGCTCTTATCATCTAACACCTTGATTATTATTATGTTCACTTCCTGAATTTGACAATTTGACTTGCTTCACTGTGATCTCTCTAGGATGTTGCTTCAAAGAGCATTGATTGTTTTGATCATCTACTTTTTCTGTATATGTCATCAATGATTATCTTCTTCCATCTTTGATTAGCAGTTTGTTTGATACACCTTTGGCATCCTTCAGGGACCATCCCCACTCTGTCTGTTGTACCTCATTGATTTCTGTCTCTTCCTTTCACCCATAAAAACACCTTTCATAACTCAATCTTATTATTTTCAATTGTGAATATTTATGTTCTTTGTTTCAGAAAGATCTCTTTATGGGTCTTCAAAAACAAACCTGTTGTAGTCCTTCGAATCCTACTTTGTTTCTTATTTTTGTTGACAAATCAGGTTGTTATTCTTCTGTGAATGTAGGTGAGTTTTTTAATAATTTGCTTGTAGCTCCCTGTGTGTTGTCTTCATTTGAACTGTAAGATTTTTCTTTGAGTATAGAAGATGGCTTTTTATACTAGAGTTCATATAGTGCCTGGAAGTGTGAGGTCGTGGTCCATACTTGAGGTCTTATGTTGCCAGGAGTTCCTTGGTATAGCAGTTACAAGGCCATCTTGGCAGTGTATAAACCACCAAGGACACTGGGATAGCTGCAGAGCATAGACAATTTTTTTTCTCTTTTTGCAAAATTTGCCTTTCAACTTATGAACTGTTCTCTGGCATTTGTAATGAAGAGAATAACAGTGTTTTCCTTGAGTAGCTTATGATTGATGCTGTCCTGTGTTGACAAAAGTGTACTTCAAAACAGATTTTAGTCCTACCTGCGAAAATGTTATTAGCTGTTAGTATGCCTATGGCCTATGTTCTGACATATACAATAAGAGTTGTCTTCCTTTTTAAGGTGATAATGCAGGTTTTTGACATGATTTTGGAGTGCTTCATACAATGGTTGTTACTAAAACTTGTACAATCCGCTTTTAAACTGAATAACGTAGTTATTTACTGTTGTTTCCTCAAGACATCACAATCATTAATTTACATAGGCAATTCCTGTTACTCATTTGTTAGTGTTATTAATACTTGGAATTGCTGCTTCACTTTAAACTATTATTAATTCTTTTCTGAAATTCTACTCTGCTGTACTATTTCAAATAAGAAAAGCCATTACAAAAAATGCAGCAGCTTTTCTTACTAAAGCTGCATATTTTACCTTCAGTTTTTAACAAACATAATTTTTAGATGTCCTGTATTATTTTATTTTAACACCTGCACTCTTCACGTAAAAGAATTGTAACAGAACATGAAAATGAGTAAAAGATGTTCAAAAATCCTTGATTTCATTATTTTTGTTTACACCTTTGTATGTACTCCCTCAACATTGCATTATTAACTGTATTTGTAAAATTAATGTTAAGAAATTAATCTCTTCAGTGGAAGGGTCACTTGCTGTCACTAGATAACACATACACTTTTGCAAAGGGAAGACGGCTGTCTTGATTTGCTTAGCTTTGATAATATGCACATAATCACAAACAGTAAGGACTTGTTGGTACAAGCTTTGCAAAAACATCTACATGGACAGAGGTGCAGTCTGGTGTGGTTCCGAATTGTCCTTTGTATCCTAAAGTTCATAGAATCATGGAACCATTCAGATTGGAAAAGACCTCTGAGATCATCTACTCCAACCTTTAACCTGGTACTGACAAGGTTAATCTTCATCTCCTTGTTCTCTTGCTTATTAGACTACCTATTTGTCCATTTGCTAATTCTGATGTTTAATTACAAAATGTAACTAAAGAGGACAGGAGAAGAAAAACACATTATTTCTTTTTCTTTTTCTTTTCCTTTTTTTTTTTTAATTTATTTATGTTTGATACTTTTGAATCTATTTTGCAAACCTTATCACGTCTATTCTCAGCCTAAGGTACTTCTATTGATACAAGACCATAAGTGCTTGTATCAATTTCTTTGTTTGAATATTGCAAATATGCCAGAAATCTGCTTTTGGATATCAAACCTGTTATGGTAGCTGAAAATAAGTTCACAGAGTAACCATGTTGTTTGTAGTGTGATTCTTTTTTTTAATTGGTGTACAGCTGGAAACATATTTGGATGATGGAAGTTAGTTTTTTGGGACCTAAAGGGCTAAGAACCATCAGAGAATGGTGCATTGTATTAACCTCTGAATAGTTCTACTTTTTGTTTAACAGTGTCATATCTGGCCAATATGTCAGTTTCCTAGCTCCAGTTTGGGAGAGAATATTATTTATGGTCAGAGGGCATTCTCCAATCTTATTCAAACCTTAGCATCATCTGTGGAAGCTGTTGTTTTCTGGTAGATGTACTCTCATATACCTGTCTGCTTGGGAAGGATTGATGATTCAGTCCTATTTCATATGTCATAGATCATCAACATCCACTAAATGCTGCCTGCAGAAGGAACAGGATTAAACTGTTTGAATGTTGAATGTTCACAGTCGCTTGGTTCTCAAGGTCATCATTGCATATGGTTGCCTTCAAATAATTCATAGTGGTTACTTGCTCATTTGCTGTATATGTTTTTTTTTTGTTTGTTTGTTTTTTTTCCACCAAAGAAAGCTCTTTTGAGAGAACTTTTATCAGCAAAGTAGGAAATTATCTGGTGAATATTAATAAGCATGTCTAGTGCCTGATACTTGAAAGTAAAGCTTAAATGTTTGATCCTTAGCTGCACTGCAGTCAGCTTGAGCCACTCAAGCAGATATCATAAGTAAAACAGAGAGAAAGAAGGAAAAACAAGAAAGGGGTTGTTGGTGATCATTACTTGAAACAAGTGGCTTTACAGGCTAGAAATGAAATGTTCAGTTCTCTGTTCCTGAATAACTGAAGATCCAATCTGTTTCTTTCTTAGAGCACAACATATCTGCTATAAATTAAGATGCAGCCCAGATGCCAGGGCATTGAGTTCTGACTTTTCACTCCACATAGCTAAAGCAGCTGAGGAGTTATCCTGGCAGGAGGGAGAGGCCTCCATTTCCATGATTATGAAGATCATGTCTTCCTGACCGCATGGAGGGGACAAAAAAAAATGCAGCTTTTTTTCTGCTTATGAATAGAATCAAAATCAGAGGGGATTTGCAGAAGCTCTTAATCATGTGCACAACTGGGGAGCATGGCTCCCATTCCCACAATGCCTACTCAGGGCACTGCAGTCAGTCCTCAGCATGGTGCAGGGATGGGTGAGTTTCACCTTGAAAGCTTTAAGGTTGGTGTCTGGCATCTATGATTACATTTGCAATTCAAGTTAGTCTATTTTCTGCTTTTTAGGTTTTATTCAACTGAATTTAGTGCTTGTGAAAGATGTTGGATTGTTATTTCTGGTGACTGATATATTTCATTTATCCATGGAACAGATACAGCCTAAGTAGTGGCAATGTAGTCCTAGCCCTGTCCAACACTACCCCTTCCCAAGTTACTGATGCCAAGGAAATAACTCTTAGGAGCGATAGCAATGTTTGGTTTTCATGTAGCTATGGCAGTACTAGTGAGTAGCTTTGTGTGGATGAACTTAGGGAAAATCTGGACCTATCCACATTATGCAGTACTAGGGAATAAGTGATGGCGAGCGTCACCTGGTAGAAGCAGTATTGATTTCAAATGTTCTATATTAAAATTGTGGTAATCCTAATAGATGGGGTACATACATGTGTGTCTAAACTTTACTTTGTGAATGGAAGTAGTGTATCTCGTGGTATTGGAAAACAAAACAAAAAACAAACAACAAAACATCAATAGGGTTTCACAAGCACATACTCCTAGCATATAATGTAGTGCTATCCTGTGCTGTCACCAATTATCTGGAAGAAATTAATAAATCTGTATGAATAAAAAATAGTGTAACAGTAAATCAATTAGAATAATTTAAAGATCGTGATTTTTACTATGGTAAATTTAAGTTTGTACATAGGGTAACAAAAAGTGTGTTTGTAATATGGGGATAACAGAATATAGTAACAGACTGAGAAAGGAGTGTTACACACAGGACTGAGGTACAGGGGAGCTTAGTGTTGTGATACCTCAGCTAAGCATCTACAAACTTGAAACTGGAATTTGTGATTACTATTAGAAGTTGCATTAAAACAGGGACAGACACTGAGTGCAGTGTGCAACTGTTGTTCAGTAAGTCTCTGAAGACCCCAGTTTGAAGTAAAAGGTGCATGTAAAAAGTGAAAAAGTGTACATTTCAAGTCATTCCATCTGCTTGAGATTTAGATTAATTGCTCAGTGGTATCGAGAGTATTCTTTCTTTTCAGGTTTCTAGGATGGAGTATGATATAAAGGTAGATTCACTGGGCTAGAGAGACAGTGAACATAGGCATGCACCTCTAAATTAGGAAATGCAGCTTTCAGCTGCGTCCTGAATATCTCTTCCTAATTCAAGAGATTATAAGCAAGGTATCTTATAAAGTTGGAGCAGGAATAACGAAAGAATTCTTTAGTTTGTTCTGTGCTCCTGAGGAAATAAAAGCATCGGGTAGTAAATGGAACATTTCCTAGAAGTATGGTAGAGCATTCCTTCATCTCCCTGTGTACGCATCTCCCTGTGTACACATTGAAATAGCTACACTCCTCTGAGTAGCTTTGTAGGTGCATTTGAATCATTTCTTTCAAGAGAGGGGATTGAGTCTAAGTGTTTTAAGATTTTGGTGGGTTAACAGATCTGTTAGAGAAACGGGGGGGTACCATATCCTCCAGACGTATTTTTAAGGACTCAGAATACTGCTGCAATTTTAGCTATAATTGTTCAAGGTGCACAAAGGACTTCATTTTTGGATTTTGCTGAGAGATAAGCATGAAGCAGTTGTCTAGATCCTTGGCTATGTCAAGACTCCAGACACTTCTAGTCTTCTCAAGTAGAATTTTGGTAATCCTAAGGAACCTGAGTTTTGAAAACTGGTAGGCCTATGAAGTTTAGAACTTTCCAGGTTAATGAAACTGTATGGATATCATCATTTTAAATGTGAGCCATCTGCAAATCTCACTTTCAGACTTAATGTATGGATTTAGACTTTAAAGTGCCTGTCTTAGTCAAATGAATGTTAGCTTCACTAAAACCTGGAAGCTAAAAGTGTGAAATGTAAAGTAGGAATAGGAAAGCTGAGTTACTTCTGTATTTGATGTTATAGAGACTAGTGCTAGACTACTGTTTTCAGATTCTGTTTTCAGCCCAGAATTGTAAGACTTGTGGAAAAGTTGAGTTAAGATTTCAGAATAGAAAGGTACAAGAATGAATCTGGAAAAAAATAGTATAATGTAGTAAGAAAACTTAGAAGTGAAGTTACTGACATTAAGGTATAGAGATGGTCTGAATACTGCTTACAAGTATGTTTATGGGTATGATATGTCCAGCAGAAAGTAATTCTTCAGGGCACAGGAAAAATAACAGAAGATACATATGTTTGAAGCGAGGTAAATTCAAATTAGAGTAAAAGACATGTTTTCAACGCAAAGTACTTAGCTGTTGGAAGTCCTTTTAGGATGTGGTGAGTTCTATAAATTTAGTTTATTATTTGAAGTCTCTGAATTTAAGGCTGGATGTCTTTCCAATTGTAAGTTGTAAATCAAACAGAAGTTTATGGACTGACTATAATGGTTACCACAGGCTCTTTGGCTTGTGTTGTGCAGGAAATAATTCTAGATTTAGCTAACTGCAAGCTATTGCAGACAAAACTATTCGTAAACTAATTCTTGACACTTTACACTTAGTGAGGTATAAAAGATGATGCTGGAAGATGCTAATTCCCTTTGATCCAACATCAGCATTCTAGGACTGTGTGTAAGCAGCTCTCCTGTGGTGCATGTGAGACCCTAAATGTCCTCTCACGGGAACCCAGTTCTCCCTTACGTTTAATTCTCCCGTGTGGCATTTTACTAATGGTAGAGATAAGTCCTCAAAATCTGGTAAAATGAGTAGGGAGCTATTAGTGATTATACCCAGCAGGACAAAAATGTCATTTAGTGTGGTCCCTGGCTTTTGCATTATGTACAGTACCAAGTCAGAGTGAAAACAAACAAACAACAACAACAAAAAAAACTTTTTCTTGCTATCTCTGAACACTGAAATTATTTCAGCTAAACTATCCAAGCGGCTGTGAGAGCTTGGGCAGTTTTTTTTTCAGGTTCAAACAATCCATGCTTACATAGCACAAATGTGGCATGTAGATTTGCACTTAAAAGCTGTTCGTTGGTATTGTTTGGGAGAACTGTAATTTATCAAATGTTATGATTCCTATCAGCATTACTATATGAATATATACATATGGAAGCAAGAACACTATATTACATGATTTCTAATCACTCCTTCATTGCTTTTTCTTAGTGAGTGCAAAATGTTGTTGATCATTTTAAAATCATCCAGATTTTATGGTTTCTTATGGATGATATGCAGCACTGGTGAAGACTGTACCTTGAATATTGTGTTCAGTTTTGGGCACCTCACTGCAAGAAGGATATTGAGTTGCTCAAGCTGAGGAAGAGCAATGAAGCTGGTGAAGGGACTAGAAAACAAGACTCACCAGGAGCAGAAGAGGAACTGGGGTTGTTTAGTTTGGAGAAGAGGAGGCTTAGGGGAGATCTCATCACTCTCTCAAACTACCTGCAGGGAGGTTGCAGCGTGGAGGCTGTTTTTTGTCTCTTTTCTCAGGTGACAAGTAATAGGACATGAGGAAACAGTCTCAAGTTATGCTGGAGAGCTTTAGATTGGACATAGGAAGAATTTTTTCACAGAGACAGATTAAGCATTGGAACTGGCTGCCCAGGGAAGTGGTGGAGTGTCCATTCCTGGAGGTATTTAAGAGATATGTGGACTGTGCACTAGGGGACGTGGTTTGGTGATGGGATTTGGCAGATCAAGTTGATTGTAGGACTTGATGATCTTCTGAAGGTCTTTTCCAACCTAGATGATTCTATGGTCTAGTCTCCTAAATTTGGGCTCATATTATGGAATTTTCATGTAAGTTTATAAAACATCAAACCCAAGTAGGAACGAGTAGTTCATTCAGAGCATAGTTGGAAGCATCCCATTTCATTTTTCCATGGAAGTAGTGCTTAGTCCATCTTACCTATATAGCTATGCTTGGTAGTTGTCAACAGTAAAAAATATTGAGTGTTGTATTTCATTTTATGTAAATCATTTCTTCTCGATCAATTTATACTGTGTGACTGACCAGATTCCTCTTTTAAAACAGGATTTTGTTTTTAACTGCAGAAAAAAGAAATTCCATAAGACTGAAGCAATCCAGAAATACCCATGAACAGTAAACTGCTAATTTCAACCCCCAGACAGAAAATTGCTGAGTTGTTTTATGAGACTAATAAATACATTCAACTGAAATCAGGATTGCTTCATGAACAAATACCAGAAAGAATAAATTTGCATTGATTGCAATTAGTGTCAAACTGATTTCCTAGGAACTGTAATCTTAATTATGATGCCAGTTCAGGAAATACTTAAGCACATGCTTATAATTAAGCACATGCTTAGTCCTTCATTGATTTAGGGCCTATTCACTGAAGTATACGTACGGGGCTGGCAGACTCACTGGTAAGTTCTGCAAAAGTGCTTAACTGCTGGGCTCAAATTCTGATTTGTTTTGGTATTAGAAGAGAAACTGCAATTTATTGTGGAGCTATTTAGTCAAGGGCTGCAATTCCTGCTGGCTGTGACTGTATGTCTAAAACATGAATGTAAACACACTAGGAATTGCATTCAGAAAAAAAAATTAATATATATATGTATTTGTTTGGAGATTTAAGTAGGTGGACACTAGTTTTCTTTAGTAGAGGGCAAGGTCTTAATTCAAGTCAGGGTATCTAGGAGACTTTCCCTTTGTAGTCTTCATGATTTATGTAGTACCATGTTCATGATTAAGATTTCTATGTGAATAATAATAGGCAGATGTAGCGTTCCTTTAATGCTGAAGTCTTGACTTGATATGTGGTGTTTTTTTTGTTTGTTCTGTGTTTTTTTTTTTTAAGCCTAGATACGATTCTTAGTGTTTTATTAATCTTGCACATTTCTCTCTTTTATATTCTTACCTAGTGTGTGAATGATAAGAATCCTGTATTTGTGTATATTTATATTGAAGGCATTCTTCATAAAATCTGGGATTGTATAGATGTAGGTTACATAGAAGCAAATGGCCATCATCCAGTCCCCCCCAAAAAAAACAAAAAACAAAAAAAAAACCACTGGGATTGTATTCTTAATGGTCATTTTATCTTACAACTTTGCTGAATTTCTTCACTTGACATTTTAAAGCAAAATGTCAATATAAATGTATGCATTTCATTTATTTACATGTCTGAGATTGGATTTTCAAGGCATTTTCTTGTTATTTCAGCATGTAACTAAAAAGTCTCCAAATGAATTTAAGATTAGAGTCCATCTCAATGTTTTTAGTTTTCTATTGATGCCCTGTAGTTTTTGTTATTTTATGTCTTGGGATTTCTTTAACATTCTCTGGCATGATACCTTTCCTGACAACAATTTTTCATCCTCAGCAATCGACTTCTGTTGATGACCCTGGCCCCTTGTGAATATGGAATTAATGAGCGCATTTACTTTCATTCATACCTCTGCTGTCAGCACATTTTTGCCATCTCTCTGAAGCTGATCTGTCTTCTTCACAGTTTTTTTAATGTTTTTGGGGAGAAATCTTATCTCAGCTTCTTGCAGAGTTTATGTCCGTTTTCCATATTTGACTTATCTTTCCTTTCCTCATTTCAAGTTCTACCTGTATCATATTATGTCTGATGTATATTATCTTCTTATTCTTGATTGCATTATGCAGGTCTGATTTCATCCAGACTGGGATCCTGTTTCCTCTCCCACAAATTCAGCCAAATGAAATGCAGAAAGACTGAGTATTTTATACAGAAATATATATGCACAAACACTTATTCTGTGCTTTCACAAACTCCTCACCTTCTTCAAACTTATTTCAAACTTTTCATTTTTTTTAAATTTTTATTTCTTTTAAAGTTCAAATTTAACATAACTGCCCCTTTTGCTATTTAGTCTCTTTTGGGTGCATATTATTATCTCCGAAGTTACTGCAGACTAAGTCAGTAATTTGATTCTTACCACCCTTTCTTCATTAGGAAATCACTTTCTACTTTCTCAAGTCTAAGAACTGTGTGTTTTTTAATATTGCTTTATTGTGCATCGATTTATATTACAATAACTAAAAATCAATTAATGATATAAAGGAAACTTTTCCTTTTATAATCATGTCTCAGTGACTAAGCTGGTAGTATGTGGCATACAAGTGATCATCTTATTTTGTTATTTAATGTACAAAAAACAGTAATTAATGTTTGGGGAAAATTGCTTCAGTTGATATGATCAATGAGGTGACTTTTATTTTTATTTTTGACTTCCTGATTTTTGTACCACTGTATTACCACTGATTACTAAAGTATAGTTATATGCATATATTGATCCAAGTCTTATCAAAATGTCCATGCAAGACACTGAAGGTCACAGTGAAAAATACGTTTTGGGGTAATATGACATTGAGTAGTAGTTTTTTGGCTGTATGAAGGAAGTGAAAGAATCTCACTATTAAGAGCAGAGTTTTACTTAGCTTGTCTATGAATATCCCATTGTATCTTGAATGATTTGATTACGCTTCAGATGAGCAATGCGGCATTCTATTGCTGATCAGAACCAAAGTGGGGTTTGTTCAGTGTAGCTACACATGTAATCAGTAACATTTTGTCTGCAAGTGGATCTTTGACTCCAAAAATAGCAATATATGACACAGTGGAATACATGCAGATTTTGCTTCTCTTGCATGGTATCTGCATTTCAGCTTTATCTTTGATGCCTAGATTTCTCTGGGAATCTGAAAGGAGGTGCTCTTGTCTGTAGAGCAAACTAATACTGCTTTATACAACAGTAACATGTTCAGGCTGCACAGGAGAAAAGATTTAAAAAACAAAACCCCACAACATATCCCCTCCCAACCCAGTACTCTTGCTGATGATATTAACACGCCTTAACACCATGATCTAATCAAGAAAGTTAAACTTTTAAAATCTCATCAGCATTAGCTGAGTCAGCATCATTAAAGATCAACCTAATGAGTAAACTGTACTTGATTGTAATGGCTGATATTTATATTTATATGCTCAGAGTGGGGAAAAAAAAACAGAAGAGTGGAATTTGTTGATCCGCTAGTTCTGAACCATAAATCATTCATTTTTCCTCTTGAGAACACTTCATTTTATCACTTAGAAATTAGCATCTTTTTAGTTCTTTTTCCAAACCTCAATGCAGACAAATTAGATTGCCAATATAACTGTACAGAACTGTTTAACTGAGGAAAGCATGTATTGATATAAGTGGGTAGAAAAATTTTCAAACATTTTGGGCTGGGGGCTGACAGAATATTTTGGCTTCCTCCAAGCCTATAGTATTTTATTTAGCATTTAACTTACAGTTCTGGGTCCACTATAATGCCACATTTTTTCAGTTGCACTGTGGCATGGGACAAATCACAAAACTACATTTGGCTGATACTTGAAAGCACTTGAAAAGATGAAAAATTGCCTTTGAGGTATAGTTATCAGTTCTGCTATTTTTGGGAGAATATTCATTTGATAAATTTCAATTGCAATATTAGTCGATAAATAGTATCCTATTTGCCACTCACTGTAATGTATTTTGCAAATGACTTTTTCTAGATAGAATGATGGGAGACAACTTAGTAAGTCTGTCTAGTTAAACAGAGAGATTTTACTTTACTGAAGACTATTAAATCTGTCCATTTTGCTATCCCTCAGCTCTTCTTAAAACCAGAATTTAAGATATTCATTCACACTTCTGAAGAATATTCTTTCTCCTATTGTCATGACTGTGTGTGGCAGCATTCAGAGACTACTGTGTGTAATGATGGAACAAGTATTTTATTTCAGTTTAAACAAAGCTAGTCAAACATTAAGGAAAAATGATCACAAATATTAATATAAATTATATCCTGATATTTGGTTTGTCAGGACTCAGAGACCAAGTGTATGCTATGCTTATTGGTTTTCATGTGTAATGTATATGTGTTCATATACCAATGCTTGTTACATTTTTTTTTAAAATGAATTTTCATACATTTGAAAAGGAGTGCATGCTTTATGGCAAGTCTTCACTTCTTCAAGTAATAGAGCTATCAATAACCACAGAAATACAGAAATAAATACTCCCTTACTTAAAAAAAAAAAAAAAAAAAAAGTGAAAACAAATTGCTCATGAATTCTCAGGGAAGGAAAGGAATCATTGAATCTATCTGGCAAAGCATTGAATCCGTAAAAGAAAATCAAAGTTAATTTGGAGTGGTCTGTGAATTATTTGCTAATCAAAGAGGGAGGCACAGGGTGGCTAGAAATGACCAATGATCCATCTGTAAGCCTACAGCAAGTCTCATTGACCTCCATCTCTGGCAAGTCCTGGCAGTCTTTTTCCCTTTAGAGGTCAAGGATGCAAGTTTTTAATGAATGGTCTTTCATGATGGTCCAGACATTTTTCTCTGTGTGAAGGGAGAGAGATTTTACATTTGCAGATATTTAGAGGATTTAGCAATCTGTACCTACTGAACAACCTTTAAAGTCATGCAGTGAAACTGTGACCCTATTGAGATGTTTCTGAGTTTTCAGATCTGGTTTGCAGGCACCAATATGTTTGTTTTATGGATTTGATAAACTCATTGAACAGAACGAAAGAGCTGGCACCGAAGTTTGCTTTTTCCATCCTTTACTTTTCAGCATCTCCATTTTAAAACAAACAATACGGGACAAGTATCTAGTTACATAATTTCTTTATAATTTCAATTACATTAGTAATTAAAAGATCTCGGTGACCTTTATTGTCTGATATTTAGTGAAAGTAAATAACAGAATAAAGTACTACATGACTAATTAAATACAGCAGCATTTTTTCATAAAAAGTGAGGAGGTGGTTGAAGGAAGATTAACAAGAAAGTCTGATGGAAAGAATGATATAACAGATTGCTATTTTGCTTTCTGAATTTCATGTAAATGAGTCTCTTCTGGATAGTCCTTATTTTTGTGATTAAAATCATGGCTGTTTTATCTTGAGGTGCAAATTCCAATAATATATCATTTTGTACATTTAAATTTCAGACCGAAGTTGAGGAAAATCATTTCATAGTTATTAGCTATTGTAGTAGAGTGTGTTTTTTATTTTTTATTTTTAAAAATTCATTCTCAAATGATGATCAGTGAACAGATCTAAATGGCAGAAATATGATTGCTAATAAAGCTATAGTTTGGGGAATAAAATAACATTTTAATATTCTGATTATAAAATTCTGATTTTTAAATAACACCTTTTACCATGTACAGCATCTTATTTTCACTGGAAACTGCAGGCTAATATGACTGTGTGTAGCCACACTTACAGCACAATCTTTGGTGATCTTTATTGCCTAAAGAGCATTGAAATCCCTAAATTTCCACTTTCTTATATATTTCTTCATCTAATTCCTCATTCCTGGTTTTGATTCTAACATTCATTTCCATGAGTTTCCTTTGCATTTTGCAATAAGATTTGAACTCTTCCTTATCTGCTTATAAATGACAAAGGTAGTCATTGTATCTAGCTTCTTTAAAGAACAATATAACAATTGTGATATCTTCACAATTAGAAAAGTTATTTGGAAACAATTTAACAAAGATGTATGAAAATTTAAGATGTGGCATTTAGTTCTTTTGCTGATAAAGGGTAGGCAAAAATGGTATTGGATGAAGTGTTAGTTTGCTCTCACCAATTACTTGAAATATTGTACTCCTATTCATATTTTACAGTAATATTTTGATCTGTCTGTGGTCTTATTTTAAGCATTTGAGAATCTGTGACAGTTTACCTGAGTTAACCTACCTCTGTTTCCTATATCTGGTACAGGAAAACAGTGTTTGTCACTCTAGTAGATATATTTGCTGACGCATCATAATTATCACTACATGTTACAAATATAAAATACCGTCCTTCAGTACGTGTCTAAAGAGACTTCTTGAAAGTGTTTTTTATTTTTTATTTTTTTTTTTTTAATTCTGAACATAAACAATCAGCTGTAAGATTTCATTCCAAGGGCATTTTTGAGGAAGGATCTTCACTTGTAGATGATGATGTTTAGAAATAGTCTTACTTCTGAAGCCTTAGTCTTGAGCACAGACAATAACAAACCAACTGTGTTACATCCTGCTGAATGGCGTGTGGTTAGGGATCACTGCAAGCACAAAATTGTCAAGGCAGACATGGAAAATACAACAAACTGGAATTTGTATTGTAAATTTCTGGCTGAAAACTTCAAAGTAACCATGAAGAATATGAATATTTGTAAGAAGTTTTGCTGACTGAAATTGGTGAGTGTACGCCTTCATAAATTAGTATTTGATATAAGTGGATTTTTGCTGTTTTCAAAGCGACTATGGTAGGATTGTCTGCCACGATCAAGACATCTCTAATATTAAATATTAAAAACTGAAATGGAATAGCAAGTGAAGGAAAAATATGCTTTGACGCACATAACTAAAATCTAAGTTGTTATATTTTTGATGAAAAAGCCTACAATGTAAAATGTGTGTTTGCTTCAGTTTCATTTCACATCAGTTAAATAAAGCTGCAAGGTTCACACTTTCTTTAGATCATTTTATGCTGATGTATCAGTTTTGTAAGGAGTTGCACTCCAGTGGGTACAGAAAATGTTTTACTCAGTCAAAGCTAATAATTGTTCATTCTGACATGACATTAATGAAAAAGATTCTATTCCAATTACAAATCTATTTCAAAAATAGTATGGCACTAAAGCTCTCAAAACAAAAAAGGTGGGGTGAATTTTGCATAGCAGTTGAAATGTTACATTACAGGTTTACTTTGCTCATTTTATTGACTAATTCAATTTAGTTCTGTGTCAATTAAGTATACCTCAAATACTGCAAAAATAGCTGCAAAATATATTCTTTGGGTACCCCCTTTAAGTGATAGAAGTAAGTGCTAGCTTTGATCAAATTTTATTCTGAGCAGTTAGTTATTGAGGAAAACAGAAAAAGAGCAAATCTTAAAGGCAATTAGATTGAAAAGTTAGTTGTCTTGTCATTCATTCTCTTAATAACTTCCTCTGAGCTTTACTGCACATGAAGTTGGTTCTTAGGAACAGAAGATAAGTTGATATAAAGACTGGGCAGTAAGGCCAGTCCTTTTCCGTCACAAGATCTACATAACATTTTTAGTTCCACAAGGGTCTACTATATGGATAGCATTCCTTCAAGCCAATGTGCACAGTTTGCCTCCTTCCTTTTGACCTTTCTACTGAGCTCACGTGCAGTCTATAATTAGTCTAGGTCTTAAGAACAATAGCTGACTTTATAGCAAAAACTGTAGCTGTCAAAGGTAGAGTGCTTGATCCATGAATATTTAGATTCATATAAGCTTAAGAAATTTGTTAGGTAACACCATCCAGGTGGTGTGAACTATGTCTCATAAGGCCAAGTGCATTAAGATGGGCATTAAGTGCATATGGAGATTACTTACTATGATTTATATATAAATGAGTTGTGTTGCAAAGCTGGTGGTGGTGGGGAAAGGTCTAAGATCTTAGAAAGTTTAACAGATGTCTTCTAAACTTTCAGGTCTGACCAGATTTCCCCTTTAATGTGGGAAGAGGCAGGCACCAATCGCAGAGCTGGCATCTTTGCAAAGGAAGGTAGGTGTCTTCCTGCTGCAGCTTGTCTGTAGAATATATTCAATTTTACAAGTGGTTTCTGTTTCACCTCCTTTTTTGTTGCTGATATGCATGGTTTGGTCAGATCACTACAGCAGGCATAAGATTTCAGACTGAAAGAGTGGACCTTGGACAAATAGGGATGACATGATCCTTTTGAAGTAGCTATGATTTATTGGGCTAATTCACCCCCATTGCATCCACGTTCTTCCACTTTCTCCACTTCCTTGCTTCCTGTGTCTGTCCCTGTTGAAACTTTGCAGAACTCCAGAAGTAGCAGCCCAGGGCACCTCTTTCAAGCCACTTGCCACCTTTCCATTTCCCTAAAGGAAGAAAAGAAAATTCTTTTGCATCTTTGCAGCAAATCAGTCATTCAGGTACTTTACGTTTCCTCGTATTTTTGACAGTATGCAGGATATTACTTAGTATTAATGTCATTGACAGAGCAATATAAAAACATAGGTGCATTCAGATAGTGAAGCAAAAGAAAATAAGCAGGCAAGATCTCTCTTTAAATTAATCTCCCTTGTGAAATATGGGAGAAAAATGATTTGTTAGCCACCTTTTAAAATAAAACTCAGCAATATATAGGATAAAGTCGTGTTACTGGGTCTTAAATGCATACAGATTTGGATATTCCAAACTCAATCTTCAGTTTGCCTTTGAGAAGTTGTTTTTTTTTTTTTTTTTTTTTAGCAAAAAATACTTGAAGACAGTAAAAGATCACTGAAATGAATGGGGATCTTTCTAATCAAGGTCAGAGAGCAGGAAGTCTGGTGAAGCCTCATTTGCAGGTTCGACAGCTGGAGGATAACAAACAGATTGTCAAGGCAAATACAAGCTACTACGGTAGAGGAGAACAGGGATGTATCTAGTATGATTACAGAATGCCACAATGCCTGATAGGAAGAAAAACAAACTAGTCTGCTCAATGGGTATGGAAAAAACAGCCAGTGCAGACCACAGGGCAAAAATCAAAGCAGTCACACAGAGGCACAGCTGCTGCATACATTAAAACAAAAGAAAGTAGAACAAACAGAACAACCTGTTCTACAGGAGAATCAGGTTGAATTGTTGGATAAAGCAAAGATACTTGACCTTATGGAATCACAAAGGGATATTTTTAATGACAGTTTATAGCTCTTAGTGATTAGTTTCTCACCACAAGAAATACATTTCTCAACTAAAGACGTCAATTTTATGATGAGTTTAGTTTCAACAGTTTTCAGGGTTCTGATCACACGATAATGACTTATATGCTTAAAGGAGCACAATTTCCATTAAAAATGTGCAGGTGGCAAGAAACCTGTATATTAAAATAACGTCTTTTTAAAAAATATGTATTTTGAACTTCTTTAAGGCAGTATTTTCTTTTTTTTTTTTTCCTGATGTTCGGTTTGTCCGTTATCCTTTTCTCTTATGTCTTGCTGTATCTTCATATAGAAAAATGTTTGATTGCACATTATTTTGTATAAGGGAAATTGATGGTGAAGAAACTGTTTCTAAACAGGTGAACAAAAAAATGTAGAAAGCCTTATTTATGGTGAATAAGCTTACTTGGGTTAAATTCATCTGGCTTGTTTTCCATTCTACTTGCTAATAGTCTCTGTGGTACTGCAACAATGAAACTGCGTAAGTGGTTTGTTTTGAAGGAATACAGTATCTGGCAAAGCAATTATATACTAAAAATACTAGAAAAATTTATAGGGTTGAAAAATTCTCAAAATTCCTTTAAATGTCAGTCTGTCCTTCCCCAGGAGGAATGGTATTATCGAAGTTTGTCATAGCTGGAAGAAATCTGCTCCCTAAAAACGTGGCAGGATGGGCTTACTAACATATTTGCATTTGTAGAGCCAGAAGGCTGATTTTCCACAAACACAGAAAGAGGTTGCATGATGTTGCAATTGGATTTTTCCAGAAAGAGAAGACACAGAACTTGTAGCCTGTTCTTCTAGTGACTGGAAATTTTCTTCTCACAATGCAGGAGCCACTAGGGGAGTGTAATTAAATATTAAGGTGCCAGCTGAGAAGTCTTTATCAAAAAATTACATGTAGATAGAGGCTTTTTTTTTCCCCTCTATGTGACTAAAACCTAAGAGGGATTCAGACAAATGCCTGCAATGAGGCTGGCTACAGTCTGTTCCAAACATGTGCATTGGGACTGGTGCCTTCCAGAACTTACAGCAGGAGCCAAGTCTGGCAGGCATGGATTGTAGGAAACCATAACTACCTGCTCAGCGGGCTTGCACTTGGACACTGCGGTACGTACCAAGGCTCTTGGAGGATTGTGTCTGAAGATAGTTCACAGGGCCATTTAATATTATGGAGAATGGTTTTACATTGCTAATGAAGCAAGAATTAGGTAAACGGTACCAAAAGATACTTCAGTAGAACAATAAATGCAATGACTTGAAAATCATTGAATTTTTTAGATTATATTTTGGGTGTGGAGAAAAAGGCTATTTGAAAATGTTTCTGAAATTCTTGATGTAGTATGTTCTCAGGAGGGTGTCAAGAGTGGTGACAGTAACATTTTTGTTAGATTTCATATAAAAGAAGATGTTAGATTTCATGCAAAAATTTCTTTACTTTCTTGAAAAGAAAATATTTGAAAATTATACCAGGAGACTTGAAATTTTGCTCTATGATGACACCAAGCAGTCATAGACAAAAAAAAAAAAAAAAAAAAAGAGGAATCATATAATAGAAAATCAAATAAGTGATTAAAACATTGGAACATTTTCCATGTTTAACCAGCATGACTGTTGCCAAACAGGAAAGTTGAAGACTGAACCTGTAACAGGAAACACAATTTAAAATGTAATCTTACTTTCTCTCTTCTGGTCTTTTAGAAGGACTTCTGAGGGTCTGCACAAATCTCCCTGTGGGAGAAGTGGTTGTAAAACAGCACTGAAATAGAAGTCTTGCTGTATAGTTGTGGAGGCCCTTGGGTTTTCTCTCTGGATACTGCTGGTTATGGAATTGGATAGAGAACACCTAATTCTTGACTAACTTGTTTGAAGTTATGCAGTGCCTAACAAGTGGCTAGTGCTGGCACTCATAGTCTGCTTGTCTCAAAGATTCTCTTTATTCTTCTTTATTCTTATAACTAAAGAGTTTACCCTTATCCTGCAGGGTTAATTCATGCTCACCAACATATGTTAAAAGTAATTGTCAACAAGGCTAACTTCCTTTAATGTCTGTGGTTGTTGATACCTGGTTGCTTTAACTGCAAACGCAGAATGGCTGAGGTTGGAAGGGACCTCTGAAGGTCATCTGGTCTAACCCCCAACCCATTACAGTACTCATTTGTTGATAAACTCTGTGGAAGTGGAGAGGAATATGAAGACCTTCTTTTGAGTTAAGTCATATCCTGCTTACAGAATTATAAGTGTTTCCATCTGCTTTACAATTCTTTTTGTTGGTTCTCATATTGTTTGGATTTTTTTTAGCTTCATTTTTCAAGTAGGAAAAAACATTTTCTTTAGAGAACACCATAACTTTGAAGATAAGTCATGTTTAAACACACATTTAGCTTTTCCCCTGGACTTCACTTTTACACACCTCAGATGATATAAGGAGAAGTGATTATCTATATTTGAAAAGTAATGTTCTATTCCAATTTATAAATTAATTTTAATATGGGTTGTTCTACACATTACTCAATTTTGCATATTTCTTTTTGCAAATCAGTAGAACTGCTGTGTAGTACTTGATACACAGTGGAATTCATCAAATTCTCTTGGCTCAAGGAGAATAAAAAACCAACCTCATCTGCTGTAGCTCACTGAGTCCAAACTTTGCATGTAAGAGATGAATAAAATGCATTAGAATGAATTAGCTGTGTTAATGCTGTATTAGATGAAACTACAAGAAGTCAAAGGCAAGGCCAGAAAGAAAACTCAACAAAGGAAAACAAGTGTTTAGCAGTCAAGCAGAGCAAAGATCAGCAAAACTCAAATCTTGAGAAGTTTTATGACAAATAGGAGTACAGGCTGAAATTTTAAAGTGCCAGTTTCTAGGCCCGGCATGGTCTGGAACAGGTTCAGGATCAAAAAATAAACTGAGCAATGAGTAGATGAGAAGGTAGAACGTTGTGAAGCAGCCTAAGCTGGGGATAGTCTGAACTGGCAAAGATACTACTTAGTCTGATATTTCTGAGGAATTCTTCATTTCTTCTAAGTAGTAGGGATTCTAACTTTTAAACTCAACTTGCTCATTCAATGTCCTTTCCTTGCTTCAGTAGAATGAATTTGGAGTGCTTTCCTGTAATGAAGCTTATAAACATGGAAGGTTGCAAATGAATAAGAGTAACTGTCCTTTCATCTTTCATATGCCGTCATCCTGAAAAATCCATTGCAATTTCGGCAACTCTTCTTTTGAGAAGATACTTTCAGGGTCTTGGAGAATTTCAAAATCTTAAAATTGCTAGATTTCACATGCCTTACTCTTCCTAAAAATATTAACATACAGATTTCAAAAGATTAGTTCTGTACATTTTCTGTAGAAGATTAAGCTTAAAATAGTTAAGTTAGAGATGAATGTAAGCATTATTTCCAATTGCATCATTGGCCCCATCCACATTATTCAGTATACTTCAGTTGTCATGGATATGTTGCAGAACCTGAAATGTGCAGGGAAGAAATCTGGCCATTAAGTTCACATAGCACATAGTTATGTTACTCTAGACTGTAGGCATGGGGAAAAAAAATAAAACAAAACAAAACAACAACAACAAAAAAACTTAGCCTTCCACAAATGCAAAGAAACAATACATTAAGCACATGGAAAACACTGCAAGACCTAGTAAGAAAGACTTCATTTTATTAGTTTATTATTTATATATATATATGCTTTGGGACTGGTGCAACCGGCAGAATTTCAGGCTTTTCGATCATGGGAAGGTCTACGCGACACCGGGCCTGCTGGCACCAGATGGGATGTGCCTCTCTCAGAGGGGTGTTAAGGATTTTTGCTTAGGAGTTGGCAGGGCTGATAGATAGGGCTTTAAACTAGAGTTGAAGGGGGAAGGGGATAAAACTAGGCACACCGGTGATGAGCTAAGGGATGGTGTGCTAGAATCAGAGGGACTGTGTCCTAGTGTGGTCCTTCAGTCGTCTCCACAGGGTTCTGCGTGTAGGGAGGTGCATTTGAAGTGCTTCTACACAAACGCACGCAGTATGAGGAATAAAATGGATGAGCTAGAAGTCTTGGCCCAGTCCCACAGCTGCGACATCGTTGGCATAAGCGAAACCTGGTGGGATGAATCCTGTGGCTGGTGTGTTGCAATAGATGGTTACAAGCTCTTCAGGAGGGACAGGCAGGGTAGGCGAGGTGGCGGGGTGGCAATGTATGTGAAGCATGGGCTGGACTGTGTGGAACTTCAAGATGGCAATGGCAAAGTTGAGAGCCTCTGGGTAAGGATTAAGGGATGAACAAATAAAGGGGATGTCATTGTGGGAATCTATTACAGACCACCTGGCCAGGACGACAACACCGATGAATTATTCTTTGCAGAACTAAGAGAAGCCTCTAGATCAATTCCCCTTGTCCTTATGGGGGATTTCAACTTGCCAAACGTCAACTGGGATCACCACACAGCTGACACGAGCGAGTCCAGGAGGTTCATAAAGCACCTAGATGATAACTTCTTGGTGCAGGTGCTAAGGGAGCCAACTAGGAAAGGTGCCCTCCTAGATCTGTTGCTGGAGAACAGAGAGGGTCCTGTGGGAGACGTGGCAATTGGCGGCTGTCTCGGTCATAGTGACCATGAAGTGGTTGAGTTTAGAATTTATGGTGACAGAAGGAAAACTGTCACCAAAACTTCAGCCCTGGATATGGGGAAAAGCAGACTTCAGGCTGCTCAAGGAACTAGTCAGCAAGGTCCCCTGGGAAACTGCTTTTGAAGGCATTGGCATCCACCAGTGCTGGTCAATCTTTAAGCACTGCCTCCTAAAAGCACAAGATCAGGCAATTCCAAAATATCAGAAGTCAGGCCGGCGGGGCAGAAGGCTGGCCTGGCTGACCAGGGATCTTCTACTGGAGCTTAGGCGAAAAAAGAAAGTGTACGGCTGCTGGAAGGAGGGTCAGGCAACGAGGAAGGAATACAGGGATGCTGTTTGTGTTTGCAGGGAGAAAATTCATGTGGCCAAAGTCCAACTAGAGTTGAAGCTGGCCATGTCTGTGGGAGACAATAAAAAAGGTTTTTTTTTAGATATGTGAACAGAAAAAGGAGAACCAAAGAAAACATAGGTCCGATACTTGATGGGGAAGGTCTCCTCACAGACAATGACGCAGGCAAAGCAGAGGCATTAAATGCCTTCTTCGCCTCTGTCTTCAACACTGATGATGGGCTTCAGGACCCAGGGTGCCCTGCACGGGAGGACCATGACGGTGGGAATGACAAACTCCCAACCGACCCTGAACATGTGCGGGATTAGCTGCTCCACCTGGATCCATACAAGTCCATGGGTCCGAATGGGATTCATCCCAGGATGCTTAAAGAGCTGGCAGACGTCATCGCGGGACCTCTCTCAATTATTTTTCAGCGATCTTGGGAATCTGGAGAGGTCCCAGTAGACTGGAAGCTGGCAAATGTTGAGCCAATTTTCAAGAAGGGTAAGAAAGAAGACCCTAGCAATTACAGGCCTGTCAGTCTCACGTCAGTGCCTGGTAAAATTATGGAAAAGATGATCCTTGAAGTTACTGAAGCGCATCTGGGGGACAATGCAGTCATTGGTCCCAGCCAACATGGGTTCATGAGAGGTAGGTCTTGCCTAACAAACCTGATTTCTTTTTATGATAAGATCACCCATCTAGCTGATCAAGGGAAACCAGCTGATGTGATCTTTTTGGACTTCATCAAGGCTTTTGACACGGTTTCCCATAGGATCCTACTGGACAAAATGTCCAGCATACAACTTAACAAAAACATCATGCGATGGATGAGCAATTGGCTGATGGGCAGGGCTCAAAGAGTTGTGGTAAATGGGGCCACATCTGGCTGGCGGATGGTCACTAGTGGGGTCCCTCAAGGCTCCATTTTAGGGCCAGTCCTCTTCAATGTTTTTATAAATGATTTGAATGTAGGACTAGAAGGTGTTTTGAGCAAATTTGCCAACGACACCAAACTTGAAGGAGTTGTGGACTCGGATGAGAGTGGAAAGGCCTTGCAGAGAGATCTGGACAGATTGGAGAACTGGGCGATCACCAACCATATGAAGTTTAACAAAAGCAAGTGCCGGGTCCTGCACCTGGGACGGGGCAACCCTGGCTATACATACAGACTGTGCGACAAGACTCTGGAGAGCAGCCCTGCGGAGAGGGATCTGGGGGTTGTAGTTGACAGCAAGTTGAATATGAGCCAGCAGCGCACCCTGGCAGCCAGGAGGGCCAACCGTATCCTGGGGTGCATCAAGCACGGCATTGCTAGTCGGTCGAGGGAAGTGATTGTCCCGCTCTACTCTGCGCTGGTGCGGCCTCACCTCGAGTACTGTGTGCAGTTCTGGGCACCACAGTACAAAAAGGACATTAAACTGTTGGAGAGTGTCCAGAGGAGGGCAACGAAGATGGTGAAGGGCCTAGAGGGGAAGACATATGAGGAGCAGCTGAGGTCACTGGGCCTGTTCAGCCTGGAGAAGGGGAGGCTGAGGGGGGACCTCATCGCAGTCTACAACTTCCTCGTGAGGGGGAGTGGAGAGGCAGGCAACCTGTTCTCCATTATCACCAGTGAAAGGGCCCGCAGGAACGGTGTTAAGCTGAGGCAGGGGAAGTTTAGGCTGGACATCAGGAAGAGGTTCTTCACCAAGAGGGTGGTTGCACACTGGAACAGGCTCCCCAGTGAAGTAGTCACTGCACCAAGCCTGTCTGAATTTAAGAAGCGATTGAACTGTGCGCTTAGTCACATGGTCTAAACTTTTGGATAGACCTGTGCGGCGCCAGGAGTTGGACTTGATGATCCTTATGGGTCCCTTCCAGCTCGGGATATTCTATGATTCTATGCTTATTTCATAGATTTGTTTCAGATAAGTGGGTTGTAAAGTGTAAAAAGCTGAACGATACCAATTATATTCTATGAGTTTTGTAATGCTCATGGCAGAAAGAGGCTAAGAAGTGTTAAACATCTTTTGAGGTTGATTAAACACAGAAGCAAAGTGGAGGAGATGAGCAAAACCCATTTATTGCAAACATACTATTACAAGTGTTATGGTATTAGATAAAAAAAATAAAAATAATTTCTGATCTTTTTGTCTTGGCTACTATTAAAACTGTTGTTTTCTTTTTTTTTTTTTTTCTTTTTTGCATTTACAGTACTGTGATTTAAGGAGATAAAGCTAGATGTTTTAGGGAGCAAGCACTCTGGATACAACTTTTCAAATGGAAGTCGAGGATTAAATACTTCATGTGCCATATATATACATATACCCCTCTTAAAGGGGAATGAAATAGTAACTACTTACTTCAGAATGGTGAGCCACAAAAACTCAAGAGATATCTCCTGGACAGATCTGAGGCAAAGTGACTAGACTTACTTGGCTCAGTACCAATTTTTGTTGTTTGTTTTCCTTCTTCTGCCTATGTATGCTGAAGGGGACAGGGACACAGGGAAATATCCTCACTTTTAAAATTCCGTATGATACATTTCTAGTATATGTACGTGATTTATATGATTGCGAGTTAGATGAATATAAATTACGATCGAGACCTAGGGTTCCAGTCCACACAATCAACATCAATGTAAAATAGGCAGAGAGCAAGCACTTATAAAGGTGTCCATGTTATTTCTGAAAAAAATGTTAAGGGTAGAGATAAAGATACTCTGAAGGACAATGATAGTATTGGTTTTGCACTGAAAATCTGATGGGTAGGATAGGAAAAAAATCACCTTTAGTTATGGGAATATCTCTGTAAAATACTCAGTAAGGAATAACCCACCTTCTTTCTTAGCACTGCACGAGCAAAGAATAGTTCCTACTCTACTATGCAGTATCCTTCAAATTATGCTATGCTCTACTAACATTTCCTTTAGGTTATGTAAGCCTCTGATAAATACAGAACACTGTGGGATTTATATGAAAATTCCTTCTTACAAGGATTTTTTTGTACCATGCTGACAACTTCTCTGAAAAGTGTTCTTTAGCGAACAGCAAAACCTAATCTGAACAGTAAGTGCTGCCATTCATAACTGGTGGCAAACTAGATGTTTACCAGGAATGGATAATTTAACCCAGTTCATGCATACAGCAAGAATACTAGTTCCTCCTGAGATTTTGTATTTAATTTTTCCTTTGAAGTCTGGGTTATATGCTGGTGATGCCCTATCTAGGAAGCCTTTTTGGGCAAACTGCCACTTGAATTCTTACCTTGAACTTAAGCTATAATGACATTAAGGTATCTTGATTGAAACTGAACTCCCTAAGGCTGACGAGACTGTGATTTGTCTACAAAACTTTATCATATGATATTTTGCTAATATTCCTGTAGCCTGCTGTGTCTGAGCACTTACTTCTACATCCCTCTCTAAAACAGCCTATTAGAAAAAAGAAAGTGAGATCTATAACTGCATTTTGTCTTAAATCTGTTTGCAGTAGTCTGAGAGCCCTGATCTTAGGGCTTGGGTTCCAGGAAGGATATTGGAGGTGTTACCTTGTTGAATAGATTAGTCCTTTTTCTGATTCCCATAATGTGGCAGACCATACAGACACCATTCATCAGGTTTTCATTCATTTTCAGGCAGTAGGAACACAATTCACAAAAATATTATGCAAACATTCTGTTTAGTTAGTATGGAAATAATAGTTTTCAGCTGAATGCAATCAAAATATAAAATGTGGCCCATTGCAATTTACAGTTCAATTTTGTCAGATTATTGTAGCAAAGAAAATATTGCGTGTTGGACAGGAAGATATTCCTACCAGGGCAGATTAGATGATAAAGTAAAATTTACAGAAGGGATTTCTGCTGAAATTGATAAACAGGTTATATTTTCCAGATTTTTATTATTCCTGTATTTACTTTTTAAACAGAATACTCATGTTCCTGCTTCTCTTAACCTTATTCCTTAAAGGCTTAGTAACTCTACTAAGATGAAAGTTTGCAGTAAGACAGTTACAACATGTCTCTTCTCTGGGGAGGGCAATAAAATCCATTTACTAGGTAGGGTAAGTTTTTTCTTTAGTTTGTGGCTAGTAATGTATTTGGAACTTTGCTTCCCTCTTCTCTATTTCAATTTTAGTTTGGATACTTTTGCTTGATGAAAGTACAGGTGCATTGCTCCTGTTCCACCAGTTCCTGGGAGTGGGAATGTTAACGGTGTTCAAGGCTTTCCAAGAAGGGGAGGGAGGTCTGTATGCTGTCTTCAGACTGGCTCACACAATAGCTTGCTTTCTATTGCAAATTATTGTTTTGGTATCTCAGTATGAAGTGCTCCATGCTTCATCACTGTAATATCATTTTGGATAAGCTATTGCAAAATTTCCCATATTTGGCTCTGTTGTGAACGCCAGTAGTATCCACAAGAGGAAATACTGTTTTGGTTGAAAACAATTGCCCACACCAGGAGAGCTGTAACTAAACACTAAGGGAACTGTAAAAACTTTATAGTATAATCTCATGATGCTTGGAAAGGCTGTGTCCTTGTCAACTGCTGTTGATAACATAAGAGTGGAACAGCTACTGACTACCAAGCTCAGTAGTTAACTCTGACTTCAGGGTTAACCTGAAGAATACCGCATCTGATCTGCTGTTTTGAGAATAGTTTGTGCCTATAATTGTTCAAACAAATGAATGCTTGGACGTATTAACTAGTTCAGGTTTATATACGTTTAAAAAAAATCTGTTTTGGTTTCAGTACTTTTTGGCATATTTATTCGGACTTGGCTTCAGCATGTTATCAAGATCATGCTTAATTTTATTTAAATCAATTTGCATTAAAGTTACTGTCAAAAGTAAGCATGAGCTTAGGGACAATCAGTTTGGCTCATTTTGTGTTAAAGAGGCATAGAATGCCTTTCTAATTCCTCCTGTGTGGAGTTTTTCTATATTTATGTTTTTAGGAAAAAAAAATGTATAGAAGTTGAGCTATTGATTTGTTGCCCCAGAATTGTGAGAAAAATATATTCAGTAGCTCTGTAACTTTCCTGAGATGGTTTTGTACTTGTTTTTGAAGTTGGAAGAAGAGCAAGTTTGCTACTAACTACACTTAATGCAGGCTTGGGAACTGAAATGAATGCATTTTGCATGCTTTTGAGTTGTGTCTCTCTTCCATCTTAAAACCAAGAATGCTAGCTGTCATAATGTTGTTTGTTAAAACATAAGTATACAAGAATTAATATCCTAAGCAATAATTTGTTTGCCCAGTGGAACTCTTAGCATTGAATGTGAGAGAGAGAATGTTGGGAATTGTAATTTATTTATTTATTTATTTATTTTATTTTCCACTATGGTTAAAGGCTGTTTCTTTAAATATATTTTTGTCAAAATAGTCTGATTAGCCCTCCCCCAGAAATGGACTTTGCAGGGCTCAGTTTAATCCCTAACTGGATATGTGCTCACGTTAAAAAGGATACAGTCTGGTGCCATTCAGTATGATGGTTATTCATAGACAAATTTATAAGATGCTATCACTGTAATATTTAAGCACAGCATAGAAAATTAAAATGTTTATTCTGGAGTAGGAAAGTGGTTGCTATTTCAGATTAGTGTGTTACATTAAACCACTAGGAAAAAAATAATGCCAGTGCTCACAGCATGTTAGGACTACAAGGAATATCTATGAATAATATGTCTACACAAAATGCACTGTTAAATCAGTGTACTGTCTTCTGCTCAAAGAGTACTAAACGTGTGCAGCAAAGAGCTTCAGCTCTTCCAGGGTTTTAAAAGGTGAAGGAAAGGATCATGCAATGGTAGAAAAATGGAGCTGGAGAAGACCTAATGAAGTCATATGATCCATACTTTCTCCCAAGGGTAGATTCAACCGTATGTAAATTTGTTACAAATTTTTATTCTTGGAGACCTGTACTGACTGCATTCTGTTCCAGTTCTCAAGCCAACTGCCTCTAAGAACTGAGTTCTAATGACCAGGTTAAATTTCTCTCCTTTCAGTTTTACTCCTCTCTTCCTTCTCATTACAGATTCTCCCAGATAGATTAGGTGTAGGTATTTACTCGGCAAGTATTCATTCTCATTCCTGCAAATCTACATGTTTGAAGACCATTACTATATAATCCTACAGTACTGGGTGCCTGAAGCATCGTTTCTAGGTATGTCTGGAACTATTTCTAGTAGTTTTTTAGAAAGGTAATACAGACAACCTTTCAGAGGTTACCCAAAGTGTATTTTCACATGTATTTTTAGTGTATATAATACTTTCTTCCACTTTTTTTTTTCATTTCCTTTCTGTGAGGTCAATAAAAAAGTAATTATAAACAGGTTTAATGAAGAAGATCCAAATGTAAAATGACTGTTAGAATGTTTCTAATATACATGCTTTGTTTTTCTTTGTTTTTCTTTTTTCACTGTAGCTGTGCTGACTGTAGCCACCTATGCTGGGTCTGTGATGAAGTTACAGTTTGGTTTCATCCTCCTCCCAATACATTATTCTTTTTTTTTTTTTTCTGAATGTTCATGATTCTCTTTGTGTTTAATTTATGCATCTATTAAGATATTGCGTTGGCAATGAGTGACAGCCCAGGTGGCAATCTTAATCCTTGTTGGAATGATCTTTTAGGTAGATGACTTGCTGTCTTGGAGCATAATGCATAAATTGACTCAGCAAGTCAAGTAGTTCTTGTTAACTGGAAGAGGAAAAAGAGGATACATTGCAGGAGCTGTAAGTTTAGTTACAGGAGAGAGAAATTACAGAAAGACTTCCCACTTGGAAACTTTATATTGTTGGGAGGATTGGAAGATAAACTTCTCTCTGTGTCAGGCACTGTTCTGTGCTGTTGTACATTTGTTGTACAAGTCTTCTGCAACCCAGTTTTAATTTAGCTCAATATGAGTTCCAGTGGAAATTTTACACACCTGTGAGGATGCTGGCAACTGGTTATGTGGCATTTAAAATTGATTTTGTGCTTTCCCATGTCTCAAAGTCTACATGCCTTGTAAGGTTTTCTAGTCCTCCTTATCTTTGTCATGTTTCTCAACATTCAGAGGGTTTCAGAGTTCTCTGTTATTCCAGACAGTCCCCCTTTTCCTTTTCTGTAGAACATGGTTATAAGAAATGCTTGTTAATTCTCTTAAATATCATAGTTTCCTTTCTGCTTAGAAACCCATATACCTCCATTTGTCCTAAGACTGAAAAGAAATCCAAAATATGTTCCCCCCTCCCAGGATTTTTTGTCCTCATTGAACACTACAACTTTTCCACAGCATGGCTCTTGGAGAAGACTACACAACTTAGAAAATATGTCAAGCTGTTTGAAAATAAATGAAAAATCCCCTTTATCCTCGTAAATAAAATAAAGTAGAATTCATCATTTACATGTTTTATTTGTTTCAATTTATAATTATCCTAGTAAATTGCCATTTCATTTATTAGCTTTTCTGGCTTCAAATTTTAGCCATTTGATTGAGTTATGCAATTGTGTCCTAAATTAAAAAGATGCTTCGGTTGTATATCAAGATTTGGAGGCTGGAGAGGAGGGGTGGTCCCATTTTCAGAAAATGTCTGTTCTGCTTGGTGACGAGGATTAGTTTGGTGGATGGGGATTATTGGTTTGTAACTGGGCTACTGCTCTAGGGAAAAGCGAACACAAATAAATGACATCTACACGTTGTTTGTGCGTATCAACCTCCTTCTGGAAGGACATTCTTGAGTTTAAACAAGATGACTCCAGAGAAGAGCATACAGAGGTGCAGCTTGAGCAGAAACACTTTGTAGCCTGGGGCTGTCATGACTTATATGCTTTGTTGGCACAACAAGGAGACTCTGTAACATGCGTTCATTAGTGAGTTATATTGCACTAGATGTAACATCAGAGGGAGACAGGTACAGTGTTTATATATGGATTATGTAGGTAACAATGCAAAAAGAAGAATGACGTGGATAGGATTTATGGTGAGGGGAGGAGAGGGGTAGCATAGGATGTGTTTTGAGTCCTGCTGTTCTTTAAAAAAAAACAAAACCAAAAAAACTCCTGTTTTGTTCTGCCCATCTTTTAATTTAAGAGCAGAGATCAGGGTTTTGATCTGTAAAGATCTGTTTTATACAGAGTATAATGTATCATCAGAACACAGTGTGTTTACCAGTTTTAAAGAACAATTGTTGTGCTCAATACTTTTAACCCTATCACACAGCAGTTCTCAAACTGTGGCAGTGGCTTCACTGGGGAGGCTCTCATCTCTTCAGTATGAGATCCAAGCAGACTCAAGGAATATCATCAGTATGTCTCCTTTGTTGATTTTCCTGAGAAAATTAGTGGAAGTATAACCTCGTAATGAGGGTTCAGTTATGAAAAGGAAATGGGAATCCTGAAAAGGTGAGACTTTTATAACTTTATGTATCTGAGAAACCTAGTCTTGATATGTTCTTCAGTTTTTATGTCCCTAAGAATCTGCCTTAGTCCCTGTCTAAGGTTCCTGTTCTTTTCATGTTACTTCTCACTGTTTACTGTGCTTGAAGTCTTTTGTAGTATTCCAATTAATTCAACTCTTTTGTTAAAATAGATTTATCTTTTTTTTGAGGCAATCGTGGAAGGAGTTTGATAGATACCTGAAATAATTTTTAAAGAGCAGATTGATCAACCCTATAGTTTCTGGTTTATCTAGAGAGTTCAGTAATGTGTGCGTTATCTTTAGATTATTCACCATTCAACAAATGTGTACAGGGAATAGGTGTGAAGTGCAATGAGTTGATCTTGGAGAGGTTCTCACCAAATCGGCAGTTAGAGTTAAGTAAACATTGGTAACAAAATTGTGCTACAGTCTCTTAAGTGTTCAGATAACTCATAGAATTGGATGCAGGTAGGCAGGCAGGCAACATGTGCAGTACAGAGGATATGAAGAAGCCTCTTAATACATTTACCAAAAATATTTACCAAATATTTACCAAAAATAATATAGGATCTCTCTCATTGTCTTCTACCTGGATATCTTGGGATTTGCATGTCAGTGCGTATTTGTCTGCTAAAGTGACCATGATCATTAAAATATGGCTGGAGAGATGTATCACTAAAGACCTGCATGAATTTACATTTACTTGTAAATTATTGCCCCCATTTCAAGCATGTATAAGATATATTTGAAGTATTCAAGAGAATATTGATACTTTTTGTTGAATTAGTAGGTAATACTGAAGGTAGATTACATTTCCAGGAGAAATTGATAATTGATGTTACTTTGGAAAAAATCTTACTTGCATATACAGAATAAAAAGGTTTGTTTTCCCCAACACAAGAAGTTGTCTGTTTACTGCTAGCCAAGTTTTAAATGAAAGTTCCTCTCTCAGTTTTCTGAATGCCACATTTCCTGCTCTTGACCTCCTCTATTTGTCTCAAACAGATAAATAGTTCTAAACTAGGTATATTTTATGCAAGAACATAGAAAGCTGTTGTTCATGCTGCCCAGGCTTGTCAGACTAGTCCTCCATTTTGTTAGGGGTCTACTGTTTTGACACTTAACTTAAATGGAAGAATTGCTCAGGCAGTACTGCGTTTCTAACCCAGACTCTGAGAAGAAAAGAGGTTCTTTAATACAATGTTTGACCTATAAATAGAATTATTCAATAAAAGGATTGAAATATTACCAAATCCCATTTTATTTCTGGCTTTGATTTTATTTCATGTCAGCTGTCAAGATAAAGCTTTCCTACTACTGTACTCTGTGGAATGTTTTGCCTTGAGATTTGGAATAAGTAACAGCAACAACAACAAAGTTATTCTATAAGTCTATAACCAATGTAGGTAAAGCACCCATGGTGGGTTTTTTTTCTGTTTGTTTGTTTGTTTTTGTGTGTGGAGGTGTTTTTATATATCTCTAGTATAGTACCTGTTCTGGCCTGTGTGGCAGTTTTATTCAGCTGGGCAGCTGGGCTCCACAACCGCTCTCTCAGTCAAAGGGGGAGCAAATACGGTGAAAAGGGCTCAAGGGTTGAGATAAGGACAAGGAGATCACTCAACAATTATCATCACAGGCAAAGCAGACTCAGCATAGGGAGATTAATTTATTACCTATTACTAATACACTAGAGCAGTGAGAAACAAAAAACTAAAAACACCTTTGTCCCCCATCTACCCTCTTCTACATTCTCCCCCAAGGAGTGCAGAGAAACAGGGAGTGGGCTGCAGCTCCGGCCTGGGGCCTGCTCCTGTAGGGACTCTCCATGGGCCGCAGCCTCCTCCAGGCCACATCCACCCGCTCCACCGGGGGCTCCTCCACGGGCTGCAGCGTGGAGATGTGCTCCATGTGGGACCCATGGGCTGCAGGGGGACAGCCTGCTCCACCAGGGGCCTCTCCACAGGCTGCAGGGGAACTGCTGCTGTGTGCCTGGATCACCTCCTGCCCTCCTGCTGCACTGGCCTTGGGGCCTGCAGGGCTGGTTCTCTCACACTTCACTTCTCTTTCTCCCAGCTGCTGTGGTGCAGCAGTTTTTTTCCCTTGCTTAAATCTGCTCTCCCAGAGGCACAAAAAACATTGCTTATTGGCTCGGCTCTGGGCAGTGGTGGGTCCCTTTTGGAGCAAGGTGAAACTGGCCTTTATCTAACATGGGGCAGCTTCTGGATTCTTGTCACAGAGGCCACCCATGCAGGCCACCACTACCAAGACCTTGCCACAAACCCAATGCAGTCTGAAAATGTAATCTATATTCTTTAAAGTATTTACTGAAAAAATTCAAACTGTATATTCAATTCATTTCAATGTAGATTGCATGGAATCTTCCATCTTTCTTTCATTTTCCAGTCAGGCTGTATATACTATTTCTGCAAAACAGTACAAACCATTGTGTCTTTTTTTTTTTTCTCCATTGGAAAATTAAAAAAAAAAAAAGTTATTCAAGCTATAGACTGTGTTACCTGTTTCTCCTCTTCTTTGAAATGGAGCTGCAGAAGTAGTCAGAAATTTTAGCCTGTCTTTCAGACAAACCCTCTTAATCAACAAAAGACATCTTAGGTAAGATTACAGGCAATCAGGGGAATAGGTTTATGAATAGTTTTCATAAGTAAATACATATGTATGTTTATATATTTGCATATATATGTACACATACACGTATTCTAAGTGTATCATGTTTCAATTAAAAGTCACCTGGGAGTTTAGAAAGGCAATAAAATGACAGAATCTAGTGACAGTACATTTAAAAAAGGATTGAGAACATTAAAATCTGAAAAAAATAAGGAATGTTTTATATAATTTACCAACTCTTTTCTATTAATAAACGTAGTCAGTTATAAAATCTCCCAAGAACCTTTATGTTTCTTTTATTCATTCTTGAAGATATATTTACATTCTGTACCTTTTTGAAAGGTTCTTAGACATAATTAGTCATTCAAGTGAGTATGTGTTGTTTTCTGTCGAGCAATATGTTTTCTGCCAGTACCTCCTGCGTGTTTAATAGTAATGCTGAACTATTAACAGACTAATACTTGTTACATGAAGTGTAGTTCATACTTTCCCCTCAGTATTTGGGGATGAAGATGTATGTATTCTCATACAATATGTATGCATGGGGATGTATGTATTCTCATACAATAATGAGGTAAACTACGCATACATAATGCAGTATATACATTGCATTGCAACTTGAAGTGATTTTGGTTGACAGCAGTGATCTGCAGTGATCTGCAGTGATCTGGTTGATCTGCAAACATTTTTTCATTGGCTTAACTTATTGACCAACTATGTATACTGTCAGCGAGCTGAAAATTACAACTTCTGCTTCCAAAAGAATCTTAGATCCCCTATTGCATGAGTTAAAAGACTTTCTTTTGTAGGCTCAATTTACAATTTTGTTTTGCAGGCAGTAAAAGACTCATAAAAGCCTTTTGTGTTTTAGCCACAATAAAAAAGCCGCATTGGTATCAATGTGGGTTACAGAGGAAATTGAGATTTAGTTAGGAGACTTGTGATTATGTTTTTGAAGAGTAATTACTTGATCTAGTCTATCTGATTACGCTGATGAGTTTGTACTTTGATATTATAGATGTTAATATCCTTTAGCTCTCTGTGGAAGTGACCTAAAATAATTTTGTCCTTTTTATTGCTATGACTTCATCACATTGTTTGTTCCCTAGAAATTACAACTATCAACCTCAAAGGGGCAACTCTGAAAAGAGTGTTTTTTTCCTGCAGTCATGGGTTTCAGTGCCAGAGAGATGAGAATAAGCATAGCTATTGTGGCTTTTAGACAAAAGTGCAAAATGTCTGATACGATTCATCCTTCATGCAAGCAACAAAGGACAGGAGAGAAGAAGATGGAAAGGGAAACAGCAAAACAAACAAACAAAAATTTTAATCTGTGCATGGAAAAAAATGATTTACTTTCTTTTATTTTCAAAGCATTATCACAGTCACAGGCTGTACTATTTGAACTGAGATAAAATAAAACACAGAGCCTATTTAGTTAAAATAGATTTTAATTTTCATATCCAATCTCTGTAGTAGAGACCAAAGTTTTGATCAAAATATTTCATATAAGCAGATTAATCCTACGCTTTAATTCCAGTAGTTGTAACCTCCATAATGAGGTTTCTTAGTTTCATCTACTCTGGGCAAAACAATGCCCACTACCTACCGTCTAAATACCTGCTTATGCAGTAAATCGTGATTTGGTGTATCTTAGTTGACTCGGTGCTGAACTTCTCTCCTTGCCACTGCAGTGGGTTTATGTGGCAAGGTTTTGGTAGCAGGGGGCCTTAGGGATGGCTTTTTTGTGAGAAGGATCTAGAAGCTGCCCCACGTTTGTTAAGGGCCCCACTGCTGACCAGAGCTGAGCCAGTAAGTGATGTTGTTTTGCGCCTCTGTGAGAGCATATTTAAGACAGGGAAAAAAAAAAATAACGCTGCGCCACATAGCAGCTGGGAGAGTGAGAGGAGTGAGGAACAGCCTTGCAGGCGCCAAGGTCAGTGAAGAAGGAGGGGGAGAGGCACCAGAGCTCCAGGCACCAGAGCAGGAGTCCCCTGCGGCCTGTGGTGAGGACCATGGTGAAGCAGGCTGTCCCCTTGCAGTCCATGGAGTACCACGGTGGAGCAGGGTTCCACGCTGCAGCCTGTGGAGGAGACCACGGTGGAGCAGGTGGACCTCCACCGACGGAGACTGTGGCCTGTGGAAGACCCCTGCCGGAGCAGATTCCGGGCCGGACCTGTAGCCCGTGGAGAGGAGACCACGCAGGAGCAGGTGACCTGGCAGGAGCTGCTGCCCGTGGGGGATCCAGGTTGGAGCAGTTTGCTCCTGAGGGATGGACCCTGTGGTACGGACCCATATCTGGAGCAGTTCTTGAAGAGCTGCTGCCTGTGGGCAGCCCACGCCGGATTAGTTCAGCAAGGATTGCATCCCGTGGGAGGGACCCCACAGCACAGGGGACGAGAGTGACTGAGAAGGAGCGGCGGCGAAGCGCTATAGACTGACCATAACCCCCATTCCCCCGTTCCCCTGCGCCGCTCGGGGGGAGGAGGTGGAAGAGGGTGGATGGGTGGGAAGGTGCTTTTGGTTTCTTTCCTTTGTTTCTCACTTCTCTAGCTTGTTAGTAATAAGCAATAAATCTTACTATCTCCCTATGCTAAGTCTGTTTTGCCTGTCACGATAATTACTGTGCGATCTCCTCGTCCTTATCTCAGCCCTTGAGCCCTTTTCATTGTATTTTCTCCCCGTTCCTCTTTGAGGAGGGGGAGTGAGAGAGCGGTTGTGGTGGAGCTCGGCCGCCCACCCAAGTAAAACCACCACAGCCACAAAAGTGGATGTACTGTTAACATGTAAATATTCTTTCAAGGTGCCAATAGAGATAATGCAAGGGCACTCCTGCAAGTCATACTGGCTTATCTTTCTGAGTAATGAAAGCCCAATGCAATGTCAGAACTGCAGGAGGAGAATTAAAAAGGCTACAAAAGTTGTCATGTGGCACTGTACCGAACACTCTGGTTGCCCACAGAAGCTGTGGATGCCCCATCCCAGGAAGTGTTCAAGGCCAGGTTGGATGGGGCTTTGAGCAACCTGATTTAGTGGGAGGTGTCCCTGCCCATGGCAGGGGGCTTGGAATTGGATTGTCTTTAAGGTCCCTTCCAACACAAACCATTCCGTGATTCTGTGAAGCTAGGAGAGGATATTAAGCAAGCTAGGCTGGCGGAGAATGCAATGGCAATATAGAATGGTTTTACAGTGGTTCCAGTAAGAAAGGCAAAAGGTAAGGGATTCTGTGAAGGCTGGATATCAGGGCAAATACAGTGATAAATGGAATGAAAAGAGGGGTAAGTTTCACTGAAGTCAAATAGACATATATTTCTGTTCTGAGTGTGTTCCAAGACATAGAAGCAAATGTTTTATTTGCAAATCAGTACCTGTATAATATGGAGACTTGATGCTGATTTATGAATAACTTTTTTTAAATGAATAGACAAAGTATTACCAGCTATGTTAACTGCAAGGGTAGGACCTGGCTATTCTCAGGTATTAAAAGAATATTGATAAAGCAAATATTTCCTTTTTTCCTTAATTACTCTTTATATAGTCAAGTAACTTACTTATTACAAGATGTAGAACTGTGGCTCAGAAGCAATTTTGAAAATCTCTTAAATTTATTTTTTGTAACATTTAGTGTTCTAAAAATTATTGTAATATTAGTATTTGAAAATATTTTCTACAGTTGCTGCACTACTCAAGTTTTCTGCTGATATAATGTAAAAATTTAACTATCAAGATAAAAATATTTGAAACTTAACTTTTTGCCTTGTCCTAAAGAGAAATACTGAAAGGAGAAAGAAAGAGTAACAATTACTGCATTTTAAAGATAAGTAAGATGAATAGAGGTTTTAGTTTTATAATTATGTTATGTAATTCTCCATCATACCTCTTGGTTCTCTCATTAATGAATGGGAGAGAGGGAGTTTTCATATTAAGATGTCAGTTAAACACAACTGTTTTTTCATGCTTTTTTGTTCTCAGATGGCAGAAGTGGCCCATTTCAGAACATATTCACTAGATAAACATTCCCTTCGAGTTATTTCAAACAATGAAAAAAATGCTTTGAAACATTCGCCAGAGTAGAACTATCTGGGATTGCTGATTTGCATGTAAGATGCATTCATTGCATTTTTGCAAGGCATTTTATTTTTTACGAACTATTATTTGTGATATTGCTCTGGATTACTAAGGATGCCTGTTTAATTTATAACAAAAAATACAAGCTTCTCAATACAAAGAGTCAGATTTTGGTACAATTTCTTGATGAAAAATGTTTTAATTGCCATCCAGTCTCTTTCAATGTAATAGTCTGTTGGCACAGTGAAGGCAATTGATGAGTAAGTTCTTGCTCTGAGCTGTAGGGCGGGTTCTGTAGCACTTCCTAAAATAATACTTTTCTGTGATATTTTGCCTTGTTTTTAAATGTTGCCTCTTTTCAAAGAATTCCTAAGTCTCCAGGAGGTCAGCATTTGAGTTCTGAGAGGGTACATTTGAGATCCAAATGTACCATCTGCCAGTATGACTGAATGTGTATAACACTTGGGAAATGCTGTGAGACTGCCTTTCTTTAAGTAGCACCCACTTAAAGATCTATGCCTCAAGGCTATCATTGCTAATTTAATACTACTCAGATTTTGTGGTCTGGAAATTAAGCTAGAATTCTTGTAAAGGACAGATTTCACTGTGAGACTTTTTTTGCTTTGCCAGAAGAATAAGACCCTTTGTAACAGTGTGATGAAGTAATAAGCAATGCTTGTTTTGTTTTGCTACAGATGTTACAGTATGCTGTATAACTTTTTAAATTCTTCCTTTTTAAAGCTATTTTAAAGCTTTATGTAATGTGATCAATGGCATATTCTGAATGAAATGATAGAAGTCCTAAACTGAATCCTGACTTCACATTTCACCGAAACTCTTCCACATTTCCTATCCCAATATATACTGTTTGCTTGCATTAAGAGGTCAGATAGTAAATGCAAAGAGTAGGCACTGGAATTGGTAATAATAACATCTTATTCATTTAACTGAAAACTATTAGTCAGGTCATAACAAAGTAATCTGTAAAAACCATTAACAAAAAAAGGCTAAATTCATCAAGTAAATAATTCCTACAACCTGTTGACTATGACCTGTCGTCATCATATTTTAGTTCAGTTTTCTTATCAGTTTTGTTTAAATATGCAGATGTATTTTTAAATAACAAACAACCACAAACAAAAAATCACCACACATGTATGTAAGACATTAGTCTCGCCTGTGTCAAAGAAATTAATCTGAAGCACCAACAGAAACCATCACAAGCTCATGTGAATGGTGGCATCATCTGGCTTCCAGGAAGGTTTCCTGCTCATTTCAGCTGAGAAACTGGTGCTGCAGGCAGCAAACACTTAGAGCTGTTCTGGGAAATAAGGGAAATTCAAATGTCAGAGGGCACAGTACCCAATCCCACCCTTACTGTACTAAGGAATATTTATCACAATTCTGGCTGATGATGTCACAAAACAAAGTCACAGGAAAGTCATTCTGAATCCAAACTACTGCTTGTTCTGGGGACTTCTTCCTATTTTTCTGTTTAATCCTACAAGAACAATCTGATTTTTCTTCATGTCCCACACCAATTCCTGATTTACAGACTTTTTTTTTTTTTTTTTTAATGTATTGGTAATCTAAGCTGTAGCATAGGATACGTTTCAAAAAGGAAAGAACCTCAGTATATTTGTGCTTTACTAAATAATGAGTGGTCTTTTCACCGTAAATTTCAACTGCAAAATCTCACTGGTCTTGTATGGTTTACATGGGTGAGACCTGAAGGCATCATTTGGCACTTAATTGGACTGTGTGTTTTGGGAACACATTTCCTGTAATGCACTTAACATGCTTTAAATCCAGTTTCACTGAGACGCCTTTGGGACTTTATGAAGAATAACAGGGATGTCTGAAAGCAAATTTGTTAATGTCTGCGTGCAACTGAGGTGGAATTAAACTGCAAAGCAATTTAAAAGTGCTTGCTATTGTAAAGACTAAAGTTTTCTTTTCGGTTTTAAATATTTCGATATGCACACATTTGTTCTCAGCAGTGCAGTAGAGTTTTAATTGCTTTGAATAAAAATACCTGCAATCAAAGTTCAGTGTCAGAGCAGCTGAGATTGAACGCAGCAAAAAGAGGACATTTATAAAGCTCTACCTGTAAGTTTCCATGTAAGCTTCATTCATTGTTAATGCCAGATTTTCTTGATGTTTTCATACATAAAAAGTCAGTTTTTGTTGTTGTTTTTTTAATTGGCATTGTCTTGCATGACAGAAATGTATTTTATTTCAACAGAATTTCTTAGTGTGCTGAGCTCTGTGGTAGGAAATACAACAGTCCTACAATAATTATTTAACATCTCTATTGCACTATTGATTAGGAGTTAACTAGGTCAGGCCCTATTGTACTAGGCACTGTAAAGCATATAAAGTGTGACAGCCCTTGCTTCAAAGAGCTTATAGTCTGAAAGGCAGCACATGCCAAGTGGATAAAGGAGATAAGGAGTGAGAGGAGACCGGGGGGGGGGGGGGGGGGGGGGGGGGGGAAGGAAAAAAAAAACAAAAAAAAACCACTGTGAACTTCATACCTCTTTAAAGGAAGTTCTCAAAACATTAAAGGAAAAGAGTTTCACCCACGTGTTCTAAGGGTAGAGAGGACCATTTTATTGTCTGGTCTAACCCCTTATTTAATATGTGCCATAGAATTTTCTTTCATAATTCCTGCATTAAGTCCATGATGCCTGGCCCTGTGGGAGTGTTTATTTTAAAAAAGCGTAAAAGAACTTAAATCTCTCCCATCCTTCCATCACAGCTGCTCGTCCGGCTAGACTTTTCTATCTCAATGTTTATTCTTATTGTAACAATAAGTCAGGCAGAGATGTGATATACACAAGTGGGTACTAATGAATGCTGTGATAATTTAAAATGTTCTTGTAGAGTGAGTTATGAGTTAATTCTTCTGTTTTCGATATAGGACTTCGCATTAAAGAAAATTCTTGACTGAAAAATCAATTACAGAAGAAGTCAAATATTATAGAAGTTCTGTATTTGTTTGTGAAATTGGTTTGGATTTGAGATCTCAGTTCAGCTCATGTAACTTCCTTTCTCATGAGTTTTTGTTTCTTTGCTATGGAAAATCTAGGCAGATTTTAATAAAAAGTCTGTGCTGGCCAGGGAAAAGGCAAATTTGTCATAATGGTATAGTTGGACCTGATTTAGCTAGTCCTGATGCCAAGGCTGATACATATAAGGGAAATGTATGTTCCACGGTGGTCATTATAGAAGCATTATTCTTAGAGCAGTGGAAGTGAGGGTAGGCTACCCAATCATTTTCTGCTCCATCTGAAACATAAACAGTAATGCCCTGAGGAACATTGTAGTCTGAAGTGTGTATGTGATTCTGCTTCCTTGCCAACTTCTTTTCAGGTTTTACTGCCATTTTTCCCTCTAGACAGTGTTTGTGAATTCCTGCAAAGGATAAAAGAAAATTGTAGATTTAGAAAAAAAAATAATATGTTTATTATCAGAAAATGCCTGTCACAAAATTGACAGAAAACTTTTGGAATTATTTATATCAAGAAAGAGGATTTTGTTGTATAAGGTTGGGGGGTTTTATTTTCGCTTTCATTTACATTCTTGCTCTGTTTTATTCATGAGTAGGGGAAATTTCCAAGCCATATGAATTCCACAGCTAGAAGAGATGTTGAGGTTTGATCTGCTCTAGGAACAGGGATGTCCAGGGTGCAATTAGACAACAGTAAAACTTATCTTGATTTTTCATATTCCTTTTTTTTGTTCTGTGACATTCTCTGTAGAACATGTAGTACATAGACTTCTTTGAAAAGACTTCAAAAAAATATTCCTACAAATATGATACACCTACGATATGATTGATACAATTCAGCTTTGTGTATATTTTCTATTTTCCTTCTGTGAACTGAAATTTGAATCCAATTGCATTTGAAAATTGAGATGTAAATGTAACCAAGGAGTACGGTGGCTACAAATACAAGTTTGTGGCAACAAAAATGAGTATATTTTTCCTATTTTGTTTCAAAATAGTGTCCTTGTTAATTATACAGAAGTTTCCAAAATAAGAATTAATTTTGTTTAAACAAATGTACACATTATGAAGCTAAGTACACATATGGTATCATTTCTAACAAAAATCAAGGGCTGAGTTTTTTTTTTTTTATTACGTTCATGTAAATCGGAAAGTGGTTGTGATTTCAGATGCGCACAAGTGAAACTGTAATTTATTTCCTTTTTGTATTCTGATAAAACCCAAAGGGTGCAGAGAGCTTTATTATTTTGTGCTAGAGACAATGCGAACATATAAGTCAGTCTTCTTCATTATTTACTGCCTGAAGTCTTCTTTAAGATACCTGGGTAGTTCTCAAGGTAAAATAAATGCAGTCTGGGGTTTCAGACAAGGTGTTTGTAGTGTTGAGAATAAAATAATTAACACACTTTTCAAAACACTTATGTAGCTGTAATATGGTAAAGTAATCTGGTCCGTTGTTTAGAAGAAAAATGAATTTTAAAATGTTCAGAGGCAAGGAGAACATTTTCTATGAGTAGAATAACTTCGCTCAGTTCTTCAAAGACTGAGATGGGAATTGATTGCTATCTGTATAAACAGCAAACCGTCAAAACCTGGAGGCAAGAAGAAATATTTAAGGTTTAAAAGAATATTAACCTAGGAAGCAGTGAGTGAGCCATGATTTGCTTGAGGCTACATAGCAGTAAGTTTGGGCCTACCTCAGGTGACCAGGAGGTGGTGATAAGAGAAGGCTTCATTCTCCAGCCCACCTCCCTCTCTTCATCTCCAAAGTAAAAACAAAGACTGACTATTTTCAAAATTATTCGTGCTGTCTGTCTCTTTCACATGTCTCTTTCATATAATGTATGTCTGAGGAATGAGATGGACTGTTGGTTGTGTCTTGATTTTTCCCATGAATTTACTATTGAAGAGGTAGATTTATTTCTAAAAATAAGAGAGAACTGAATTAGCTACTGAGGGATTTACAGAGGGCAAATGTCTCCCAAATAATCTTGAAGTAGGGGAAGTATAGTATTGAAATAGAAAGACAGATGTTGAGGAGGCTTTTATTGTCCTATATGTTCTGCAAATATAATTATTTTTAAACACTTGGAGCAATATTAGAATTTAGGGAACTATTTCCTGGCTGTACTAAACAAACTTACCCATAAAATAAAATTGTATCAATAAAAATAAAAATTTATGTAAGCTAATTTTATCTTTGTTGTTGTTGTTGTTTTAGGGAAAAAAAATGAAAACAAACCATTCTTTCTCATATTTCAGTATCACTGCTACTTTTGCTCTATGAAGACCAAAACTTTGCATTTTGTCTTTAACAGTTTTTATTTAGCATTGTTAAAATATTATTCTTATTATGATATTCCTAAAGCTATTCTGTTATTGTGCATGATGTTTAATATATCCTAGTATGTACATGTATCTGTATGTTATATCTTTCCAAAGAAGTATCTTGAGTCAGGTTAATCAGAAATTTGAATTTTGGTCTTTAACATGCCCAACCATAAGCGTTTTCTTTCGTCCTTAACAATGTTCCAGGTAGTTCAGAAAAGAGCCTCTGAAAAATAGACAGCATTACATGGCTACCTCAGGTAGATGAAAGATTTTCTATATATACTAGCAAAAATGTGTTTCTTTGAATGCAGGAGTAACATTTATTTAAGAGTGACTTTGCAGACAGTGCAAATAAAGACTAAATCTGCACTGGGAATGAGTTACGGTGTTGTTACGCAATTCTAATCTTTGAATTATTTGAATTTTATATTTATAGATATAAAACACCTATCACCATATTGATAAGCACTCTTTGGAATCACTCTGATGGCAGAGGATAAGAACAGGAGTTAGCCTGTTAGTACCTTAGCACTTCTGTTTCCAACCAATTTAACCATCTACATGTCCAAGATAAACAGATGTTTCAGATATGCTCATTGGCTATCCTACAGACATTAAATATTTGCCAATCTTTCTTGGAAACCATTTCATTCAACATATTTAAAGGCAAGTTTTTCGAGACTCTGAAATTTGTCTGTAGGTTCAAATAACTGTTCAGGTGTTTTGGAAAAACAGATCCCTCATGGCGATTATTGAAATTAAGTAGAGATAATCATAACTAGTTCATGGATAATTCATTAACTCAAATGGGGTAAAATGTGTTGATCCCATTATTTACTGTGAATAATTTGCTGAGCTACAAAGAGTCTGAATTATTCTGATAATAAATTCATAATAATGTATTGTAGTTGCAAAGAATAACTGAAATAGTTTCTTCATGAACATTTACCAGCTTAGATCTAAGTCAATCAATTTAGATGCATATGAATTCAAACACTCATAATATTGATCTTCACATATCTGTCCTACTTAGAACAGCATGAATTCAGATCTCATACGTGCTACAATTTTTTTTTGTTATTAGATCAGATGAATGCAATTCAATCATTTTCAGTTTTTAAAGCGCTAAAAGCAGGAAATAGCCTAATAGTTTCCTAAGGAAAAGATGATGTTGTTTAAGTTTCATTACAGTACTGAAAAGTTTTAACACTTCATTTAGCGGAAAACTTCCTCACCACTGTGACAAGAAAATGAAAATACAGAATTATAATTCAGGAAATCCATTCTGTTATCAGACACCATTTGGATTTCCATGCCTTCTTGTAAAACTTTCATACCAGCTTGAGTAAACTTTTTAAATTCCTGTTCCACATTTATCCTGAGACTGCTGTACATCACGATGCCAATATAAAGAGGTCTGAAAGTGGGTCATAAATTATTTTACCATGTCAGAATGATGTAAAGTGCCATTGTTTTTTAAATGAGAATCAGATTCTTCTCTCCCTCTGCCAATGCATTGACGTTGTGATATTATCAGATAGTATAAACAACAAACATCATAGCATATTTTCTAGCATATTTTCCAGTATGTTGGAAATATTTCTAATATTAAAAATATTTCTAAAAGATTTCATAAAGCCTTTTCACATAGTTTGACATTTTGACTATAGAAGCAACAAATAAAATATCAAAGTTTTGATAATTTTATTTAAATATTATGCCATTTGATCTCCAAAATAGTATCATAGTTTGTATTCTTCTCAGTGTATCTGCTAAATTTTGAAATTCTTTTTTTTTCCACAGAACCTGTATTTCTTCTGTAGAAGTATCTTGAATTATATTATATTCCCATTTATTTAGAGTGGAATTATTCAAACTTTCTCCAGTTTCTTTTTCCACTGTTACTGAATGATCACTTAGCATTCTCTTAAAAAGCAGTGGGGGCACAATTTCTCTCTCTCTCTCTCTCTCTCTCTCTCTTAACTTAGTCTACAATGCGTTGAGTTACTTAGGAATAGCTATGTAGTATGTCATTTAAGGAAAAACAAGGTTGGAGCTATTCACAGTCCAGTCTGACTGAAGGTCTGATCTATTTCCAGTGGCAGTGTCTGCAGGGATGATGGTAATTCCATCTGCAGCATCACCAAAGACTTTAAATCTTCATATTCAAAGTTCTTACAGATGTCTTTACCTCATTATGTGGCTACTGGGGGATTGTCTCATCTGGTGTACTTTGCAACCGGGTTTACCTTTAACAAGCAATCTGGCATTAGCCTTCTGTTTCTACCACTGGAAAGCACAGAATTGTTATATATCATTGGTACTGTTAATTACACTGCTGTGCTAAGCATCATTAAAGCTCAGAATGCTGAAAGGCATATCAGGAGGATTCATTTTTACTTAAGTGAAACTGCATTTAGCAACTCGAGAAAACTGTTACAAGTAATAACCAATTTTCTTTTCTCCCTACTATCCTATATATCAAGATGAAAGATATTTACCTTAAACCTGCTGGTCTAAGTAAACTTTAATTTGGGGAAAATGTTCTTAATTTTTTTTTCAGTTGTTGTTACTTTGTTATGCTATGAAGCTTCTAGGTATAACAACGTTATATATGTCAAAATGTTAGGGATTTCCGTATGTTTAAACTGGAGATCATTAAAAGAGAAAAGACAGACTTGGACATATCTGCAACAGTGATTTGACATCTGTGATGTGTATCTGGTTGAGTGAAAAAATTGTTCATTACAGTGCATTTTCTCATGTTAGTAGCATCATTGTTCAAAGTACTACTGAAAACAGGCAGGAAATGTTTTTCTTTCCAACTGAAACTTGTTTGAGGGGGAGAGTGTGAATGCACGTACATACATATACATCACTCTTCATTTATGCTGGCATAAAGTCAAAGAGTTATATGTTTAAAAACAAAGTAAGCAGAATATGATGACTGTTTTCTTTCCCATAGGTGGATGCTCTGACTGGCAGGAAGTGAGCTTTATTGACACCAGCGAGATCTGGTTTCTTCACAACCATGAAATCATACAATTTAAAGAAACCAAAAGGTAAACCTAGTCCTCTTCCTAAATAAATAATAGAATTTATAAGCTTTCTTCAGTTTATTCCAAGTACATGTTCTCACTAGTCTTACTCTTTTACATACCTGTCACATTCTCTCTGGGACAACTCTACAGAGCTTTGCGTTTATGCCAAAACCTGGAGAAGGAATTCAGGCTTTCAGATGTCCTTCACCTTGTGCTACCACTTCTTGGAAGAGCTTAAGGGGCTTTGCTGCATTTTGTTGAGTAATAGTATGAGGTCTTCTCTTTTATAAGCAGATTTATACTCTAGGAAGTGTCACGTCTATCATATACCTGAGACAAATGACTGTGAGATGCCCTAATGCTCTATTCCCCTCTGCTTTGTCATTGTACGTTATCATGGGCTTGTGTTGAATGAGCATTTGTGATACAGTTTTAGGCATACATCTATGCCACCTCCCCTTCTTTTTCATCTTTTTCCACTTTCTCTTGCCTTCTCCAATCAGAAATATCTTTGAAGAAGGGACTGTGGCTTCCCTTGCCTTTAGCATATTTTAAAACTCTAACTTTGGTGCAATTCAGAGATTAAATTTTCTGTAGAAGCCTTGTACGCAATGTAAAGTGGATTTGTATGAGGCTTCTCTTATGGACATGGAATATGTAGGTCCATAATAGATCTTGTATCCTTCATAGATAGGGATGGTTTTATAGCTTTGCTATGCCTCAGCAGTCTTCTGGGTTAGAAAATGTGAAATTTCCTCTACTATATTCTAATAAATTTCTTCTTTCTAATGGAAGGAATTAGGAAATTCCAGGAAGACCAATCATAATATCACAGAATGGTTTGGGTTGGAAGGCACGCTAAAGATCATGTAATTCCAACCCCCCTGCCATAAGCAGGGACACCTCCCACTAGAACAGGTTGCTCAAAGCCCCTGGCCTTGAACACTTCCAGGGATGGGACATCCACAGCTTCTCTGGGCAACCTGTTGCAGTGCCTCACCACCCGCTGAGTGAAAAATTTGATCTAAACCTACCCATTTTAGTTTAAAGCCATTACCTCTTGTTCTATCACTACGCTTCCTGGCAAAGGAACTGAAAGGCCGCAATAAGGTCTCCCCAGAGCCTTCTCTTCTCCAGGCTGAACAAACCCCAACTCTGTCAGCCTGTCTTCACAGGAGAGGGGCTCCGGCCCTCAAATCCAGGAAATCTAAACAAGCAATCAGACAAAAAAACTAAAAAGCCAAATGTATAAAGGTATCTAAGAGTTAATTTGAACATTTCATTTTTGTGTATCTTACTGTACATTTCATAAAGTGCACTTTTTTCTGATATGATTTGAAAAAAAGATTTTATTTTAGACTGCTCAAAAATGTAGTCATAAAAACAAACTCTTTGTAGCACAGCTTTTTTCTTTTTCTCTTTCGTATGTTCAGTGCTTGGTATAATTTATACATCAGACTATTCTCTACCACAGTGAAAGCATTTTAATCTGTTGCAGTGAACAAGGCAAAACTCTCCTTTAACCAAGTCTGTACTTTTGGGAAAGAGAATTTTGCCCCCAGTGCGTATTAATTACATTAGATAGAATATTATAGGAAAAATGAACAGCACGAATCCAATTAACAGGCAAAGAAAGAGCTTTTGGGGTGAAAACCAGACTTTCTTTATTTCATGAGAATAAAAATAGGCTGTAAATACAGTGGACAAAAAGAAACCAAAGACTGTGCCGTTCAGCTTTGAACTCAAAAGTTTACATTAACAATCTGGAGCAGATACTGTTTTCATAGAATCATTCCACAGAATGTCCTGCATTAGAAGGGACCCACAAGGATCACTGAATCCAACTCCTGGCTCTGCAGAGGACTACCATCATACCCTATGTCTGAGAGCATTGTACAAATGCTTTTTGAACTCCAGCATGCTCCCTGACACGACTGCTTACCTGTGGAGCCTGTCCCAGTAAAGCCTGCGGAGCCTGTCCCTCTCGGTGAAGAACCTTTTCGTAACACCCAGCCTGACCCACCCCTGTCACAGCTTTATGCCACTCCCTTGGGTCCTGTAACTTCACCAAAGGGCAGAGCTCAGTGCCTGCCCCTCCGCTCCCCTCGTGAGGGAGCTGCAGGCCGCCATAAGGCCTCCCGTCAGCCTGCTCTGGGCTGAACAAATTAAGGGACCTTAGCCACTCCTCATGCATCTTCCCCTCTAGACCTTTCACCATTTTTGTTGACTTCCTTTCAATGCTGTCTAATGTTTTATGTCCTTCTTACATCAATGCACTCAAAACTGGACACGGTGGTTGAGGTGAGGCTGCACCAGTGCAGAGCAGGACACACTTCCCTTGCCCTTCTGGCAGTGCTGTGCCTGATGCACCCCAGGGTACTGCTGGCCCTCCTGTCTGCCAGGGCACGCTGCTGGCTCATGTTCAACCTGCTATCAACCCAAACCCCCGGATGCCTTTCTGCGGGCCTGTGGAACTTCTGTAACAAGTTTCAGTAGATTTAATAGTAACATGTTCTTGTGCACTTAGTAAATTGAGATAGTAGTATACAGATTTACTGTGCCTTCTTGCCATTTTTAAGTTATAAGTTATACATAAAAATTATATTACCAACAAGTTTCTTTAGTCTAAAGAAATACTCTTCATGAGAAATTAGACTCATTTAGTAAAGTATTTTATCACTCAATTGTGGACTTAGTGTGTTCCTCCAAATTTTGTGAATTGGCATACATGTTCTTGCTCATTGCCAGCCAAAATGGTGTTATTTATCAAACCAGATGGATGATTTCAAAATACAATTCAGTGGTCCCTGTTCTTTAAAATGGTGTATGTATAAATGTGCCGATTTGTGAGATAATTGATTTTGACAGTCAATAATTTTACATTTTTTCCTTTTCTTTCCATAATGAAAAAAAAAAAGAAAGACACTTTTAAGGTTTCATAAAATGTTGATTGAACAGTAAGAATTGATAGAAACAAAATGTTATTTCATTATAGAACCTGCATGTTTTTAAAATGGAATATTTAATACTTGGACAGAAGCATCAGAGCATATTCACATACGGAGTTTCAGCTGTTAAAACACATATTTACATTCTTTTTAAAGCAAAAATTAGTAGCTAGGTTTTACTTTAAACTATTTGCTAATAGTGGCGCTCTGTTACTTTAAGGAATAAAGTAGACAAGCCATGTAAAACATCTAATTGATGCACATGTATGTCACATTTGTATGAATATAGAGGACTGGCTGCATGGCATCAAATTTTCAGGGGCGGGGGGAAGAAAAGAAAAAAGGCAGAACAAAATAACAGAGGTGATTATTTCAAATCAGCAGTATCCCTGTAGTTTTGACTGCAGAAACATTCTCAGAAACAAGCTTTTTTGTCACTGCCTGAACGTATACCACAGTTCCTGGGACTGTGTTTATTATAGCATCTGGTACCACTAGGATGCGTAACAGAATTACTTACAAGAGAATTGGATAACTAGTTCCCATGTATGTAGGCCTGCATATTTTTGGTACAGATCTTCCATTTTTTTGTAGGAACTTTGTGTATATAATACATGAAACCTTGTCCCAAAAGTGCGTGGCATATTGAGATTTTTCTTGTAAAAACACCATAAATTATATTGGTATGGATGGAAATTTTGTTGAAGTGCAGATCTTTTGTTATGGTTAAATGGATGTTTTCTGATCATTCGGTATCATCCGTCCTTTAAGACTATGTATGATTAATACTTAATGTAACATCTTATAGATTCTTCTGACAAAGGAATTTTCTTAGGCTTCTATTGAGATGTGTGTGGGCAGGTTGTACATGCATTTTGTTATCAAGCAGCATTTGTGCGCAAACCTCTCCTACATTTTTCTCTGAGAAAATTGCCATAAGAAATAAAACATTTGACATCTGAAAAAAAGTGGTATATATATCTATATTTATATATATATATATATATATATGAGAGAAACATATATAATAGAACAAATTACAGGAACTGCTGCTCTCCCCCACTGCTTTTTAACAAATTAGACATAGTTCTGATGTTCCGTAAGCCTGTGCTGTAGTTCATAGCATTAAGTCCATATTAACATATACCAATATTGATCTGAAGACTGCTATTTCTTATCACAGGAAGTATATTTGGAGTGGAAACGTGAAAAGAAAATCAGAAGTTTTGTGTATCTTTAAGAAGCTATAATTCTAATACTTTGTAATGAAATATGATCACATAGAAAATAATTAGCAATGAAAGCCGACGTCAGTAATTCCTGATGTTTACATTACCTTTGCAGTTATTGTGTAGTTCACTTGGCTTGTGTATTAGGTTGTTCTCTCACCCTAAATCTGATTTTTAATTTAGATTTCATGCCTTTAGATTATACAATTGAAAAGCATAAGTTTCACAAATTCTTTGTGAGTAAACTGCTAGAGTAACAGGGCTGCTTATTTTCAAAGTACTGTCATGGTAAAATAATTTTTAAAGTAATAGAGTGTAAGACCTGGTCCAGTCTCTATCTATTGATTCTGTGGACTTTATTAAACATTAATTGCAGTACTAGTTAATTGAAATTACTGCTATGTAAGGGATTATTACTTGAAGTTTCTCATAATGAAACATCAGATTTAAAATTTCTGAATATTAGAAGAATCCAATGTATGACAAGAATTGCATCCTGCATTGAAAACACATGACTTTATCTTCAAATCTTTTTACTGTTATTTTTTCAGAAGGTTATATTTCAAAGGAAGGGGTGGAATATGGTCTGGAATATTGAATTATAAATTTTTAAAGACCATTCTGTGTCCACAGTATAACAGAGTTGAAGGAACTGAGATGGTACAGTCTGGTGTGATAGTTAGCTGTTTTTCACCTTTGGTTAGTTAGAAAATAAACAGATAATACATGCATTGCTTTGGAATTTTCTTGTGATTATAGCTAAATTTGAAGGGTCAACATTATCTCAAATCTTTTTGCCCTGCCTTACACAAGGTGAAATCATAACATTGTTGGAATCTGGAAAAATTAGTGTTGCTTTCTGTTTGAACAACTTTTTCATGAAGCTGTATAATATTAATTTTAGCTTCAGGTTAATCTATTGGGGAGGGTGCTCAGAGCACAGAGATAAAAATTTGGAATTCTTAGTTTTGTTCTTGTATCTGGTAAAATATCTGAAGGATTTTCATTGCAGTGAGATTTTTTTTTTCTTTTGTACCTTAAAGTGTTTTCATAGTCTGTAATGAATACCATGATACCATGAATTAGTCAGAAGAGGGTAAATCATACCAAAGTGTCACTGAATCTAATCTGTTGCCATCACATGCAGCCATGTAGTACGCATTTAGCTTAGATGCTCCAATTGCAAGTCAAGGAACACTTATAGCATTATATAAAATGGTTCAGACCAAAGAAGAGATCAGAAGCTATAGGAAGAGATCAGAAGTTATGAAGTGTATATTCACTAATAAAGGTCATTGTTGCAGCTTGGGAGTTGTTAGGTAAAGCCTGAGTCTGTATAGAAAAACCCAAAGCCTGAGCTATTCCTATCTTTCTTCCTGACCTTAGTTAAAACCAGATCAAATAATTTAGTTACTGATTCAATCTTAATATGTAAGGAAGGCCTTTAAGGTCTTTAGAAGTTAGAGACTTTTAAAGTCTCTAGAAATGCCAGTCTGCACATGCCAGCTCTGTTCCAACTCTGGTCAAAGCTGTTTTTAGTAACTAGAAGAAAGTGAATTAAAAAAAAAAAAAAACACCAAAAAAAAAAAAAACCCACAAATCCAGCAACTTTTTATTCCATCAAGAGGAAGAAGAAATTCTTGCTGAACCTTCCCAGTAGTCAGCTAAAACCACGAAGCATAGGTTAATCCAATGTAACAATCACGCAAGGAAGGATTTAATATTTTTAAGAAAAGTTTTTGTTCCTAATTAACAGCATGACATTACTTACAAGTTTTTATCTCCTTTAACATCTGCTCCTTTTTGAAACCTGTAATGTAGGCTATGCAGACTTGCTTGCAGAAGCATAGACAAGTACTTAGTGAATATTTGTCAGTTATTTCTAATCTATTGCCACATATATCCGTAAACTATCATAATTGTGGAAAGCAGTACTTCATTATCATAACTTTTGAATTTGAATGAGAAAAAGTCTGTCTGAAAGTTCTTATTTTCTGTCAATTCTCTGGGAATAATTTCACTAGTAAGAAAATAATATCTTAATACCAGAGGTAATTCATAAAAGCAGAAAAGTGCCCTGGAGAAAGAAAAAAAAAAAAAAAAAAAAAAAGCACCCTCTTCGTGTTATTTTAGATATATTTTAGTGAGAACTAATATTTTGAGGCTAATTTATTTGATGATGTGTGGCTTAAAAGCTTTGCTGGCTTACTTTTTTCAACTCCAAACATTGTCAACATTAACAAATTATGAATCAAATCTCACTAAGCATCTCTGCTGTCAAAAACCAAACAAATTAACAAAAACCCCTGATAACCAAAGAAGTAGCTTAAAAAACAACAACAACAAAAAGAACCTTCTGCTTTTCAAAATAATATCTTCATACTTATTCTTCTCATTTCTGAATTGGATGGGTGTACTCAACCTTTTCAAGCCTGTCTCTGAAATCATGCAGCGATGGAATCCATATCATAAGAAATTTTCACTTCAGAAAATATTCTCTAGTTCAAATATGAATAAATTTAGGAAAATCCTACAGTGATATACTCGAGTCATAAATGATCATACTAGTCTCTTCTTGTTTATGAATCTTGAGATCTAAAAACTGAGCTTAAAAATATGAAAGTCTCAAAAATCATGTAACTTCTAGAGCTGATGCTTTAGTGAAGTCCCTAAATATAACAACATCGATTTAAAATTGAGTGATGACCTTATTGGCAGGCTGCGCATGAGAGTTGTAGGTGACTGCTAGTTGGCAGGTTTTTTCAGTTGATGACTAAGAAGCTGTGCAGCTAGTTTTTTGTTTTTTGTTTTTTGTTTTTTTTTACAAGAAAAAGATCTTTGGTGTGCAATGATATATTATTTGTTGTGTTTTCCTCAGTTATGGAAGAATATACTGCTAAAGGATTAAGTGGTGTCCATAGTTGCTATAGTTGGACAGAATGGTGTTTCCATGTCTGAGTGAGAGAAAAAGAGGTGGCCCTTCTTCTAACAGACTTTGTTTTGATTCTTTATCTGTTGATTGGAATGATAGTTAAAACTGCACAAAGATAGGGTTTATCAAAAGAATCTCAGGTATAGGCAGTATGAAGTAGAGACAGTATGAATATGCCACATTTCATGTAGATAAAATGACAGATAATGTCAGTGATAAAACAGAAAATAGTGTATATTCCAGAACACTTGGGACATACGGGAAAAGTGTGCCAGACTGAAGATATACTTACTGAAATATTATATCCAGTACAATTAAGCTGGTCACAGAAAATAAGCCCATATTGTAGATCAATTATTTTAAGGGTTCTACTCTTATCATAAGGCTCTACTCTTATCTACCTTATCATAAGGTTCTACCTTATCTGCCTTATCATAAGGTTCTACTCTTATCATTGGCGGCTAGCCAATGTGACGCCCATCTATAAGAAGGGCCGCAGGGCAGACCCGGGGAACTATAGGCCTGTCAGTTTGACCTCAGTGCCAGGAAAGCTCATGGAGCAGATTATCTTGAGGGTCATCACGCGGCACTTGCAGGGCAAGCAGGCGATCAGGCCCAGTCAGCATGGGTTTATGAAAGGCAGGTCCTGCTTGACGAACCTGATCTCCTTCTACGACCAAGTGACGCGCTTGGTGGATGAGGGAAAGGCTGTGGATGTGGTTTACCTTGACCTCAGTAAGGCTTTTGACACCGTTCCCCACAACATTCTCCTCAAGAAACTGGCTGCTCGGGGCTTGGACTGGCGTACGCTTCGCTGGGTTAGAAACTGGCTGGATGGCCGGGCCCAGAGAGTTGTGGTGAATGGAGTCAAATCTGGTTGGAGGCCGGTCACTAGTGGTGTCCCCCAGGGCTCGGTACTGGGGCCGGTCCTCTTTAATATCTTTATCGATGATCTGGATGAGGGCGTCCAGTGCACCCTCAGTAAGTTTGCAGATGACACCAAGCTAAGTGCATGTGTCGATGTGCTCGAGGGCAGGAAGGCTCTGCAGGAGGATCTGGATAGGCTGGACCGATGGGCTGAGGTCAACTGTATGAAGTTCAACAAGGCCAAGTGCCGGGTCCTGCACCTGGGGCGCAACAACCCCAAGCAGAGCTACAGGCTGGGAGATGAGTGGCTGGAAAGCTGCCTGGCCGAGAGGGACCTGGGAGTATTGGTTGATAGTCGGCTGAATATGAGCCAGCAGTGTGCCCAGGTGGCCAAGAAGGCCAACAGCATCCTGGCCTGCATAAGAAGCAGTGTGGCCAGCAGGTCTAGGGAAGTGATTGTCCCCCTGTACTCGGCTCTGGTGAGGCCGCACCTCGAGTACTGTGTTCAGTTTTGGGCCCCTCGCTACAGGAAGGACATGGACGTGCTCGAGCGAGTCCAGAGAAGGGCGACCAAGCTGGTGAGGGGTCTGGAGAACAAGTCTTACGAGGAGCGGCTGAGGGAGCTGGGCTTGTTCAGCCTGGAGAAGAGGAGGCTCAGGGGCGACCTTATCTCTCTCTACAGGTACCTTAAAGGAGGCTGTAAAGAGGTGGGGGTTGGTCTGTTCTCCTACGTGCCTGGTGACAGGACGAGGGGGAATGGGCGAAAGTTGCGACAGGGGAGTTTTAGGTTGGATGTTAGGAAGTACTTCTTTACCGAAAGGGTTATTAAGCATTGGAACGGGCTGCCCAGGGAGGTGGTGGAATCACCATCCCTGGAGGTCTTTAAAAGACGTTTAGATGTAGAGCTTAGCGATATGGTTTAGTGGAGTACTTAGTGTTAGGTCGGAGGTTGGACTCGATGATCTTGAGGTCTCTTCCAACCTAGAAATCTGTGATACTGTGATAACTACATACCAAATAGGAAGACAGAAACAATCTTAGTAAGAAAGATGTCTATAAATCCCATTCATCATACTGCAAGGTGAGTTTTGCAATGGTGCTTTAACAACTGTTCTTTATCTTCCATAGTGTGTTTATTTGAGTGTAGGATTTAAGTGATCCATCTGTGTTACTGATATTTCTGTAATCTGAACTGAATTTTTATAGCATTTAGAGTATTGCATTGCCTTTCACCATACTATACTACTATTGTGTTTTCTGGCCAGTTTATCCTTAGCTTCAGCAACATGCCATTGTAGAGCTTTCCTTCTACTCATACTGAAAAATATTACAGGAAAGAAAGAAAGGAGAAAGCTCTCAAGCAGTGTTTATATCTAACACAATGGGCAAGGTCTTTAATGAAGGACAGATGAAAGATGTGTTCAATATAAAATCTGTTACTATCTTTGACTTGGATGTCCAGTCGAGAGGGAAAATCTTTGCAAGGGATTAGACCCACCCTACCTGGAGGATTGAGTTTAAACTGCTTCACCCCACAGTGATCAGATGATTGCTGATGGAGAATTATTAATGGAATCATTGCCACAGATTCATTTGAGTTAACCTTGAATTTGAAGATACAAAAGGGAAAACGCTTCACCATAAGGACAGTCACAGGCTGATGGTTCTTTTTAAAAGCAGGTTAATCATATTGCCACATCTTAAAAACAGTGCTCCAGGGGAAAATATTTCTGCTTTGAGGAAATGCAATCTATTCTTTCAGCCAAGCTTCTGCAGAGGAAAAATGGTATGAGTAGTAAAATCTGGATGTTTTATTGGATGATCATTAAAATTCAACTACTATTTCAGTAAATGGTTTGCGACCAGTTTAAATTTATGTAAAAAGGTAATTACATGCTAATTATAAAAATATAACTTAATTATGCATGTGATTTATGTGGTCATTATAAAAATATGCTAACCTGACATTGTGTTCATACTGTGATCTATATTTTACTTGTAAAATTAAAAGCTACTTAAAACACTTTAAAATATGAAAATATAGTCCATGTTCATACGGATTAGCAACGTTTTTACATCTATGAAATGGGGAATGAGGTTTAAGTAACTGCATGCCTGTTAGTCTGATCTGGGTATCGTGCAAGCCTAAAGAGTAAACTATAATGGAAAGAATAATTAATAAGATGAAGAAGATCAGATAACATTCTGTGGGCTTGACTGAATGTAGCTAATATCTTGGAAAATTAAAGAGTGGCGTAGAGGTGACTCTGAGTTACCAGTGTTACTTGACCACAGAAAAGTCAAATGCAAACTTTGGAAAACTTGTTTGCCATAGATTTTGAGGGCTGTTAATGCTGAATTCATGTCTTGTCCTCTGCTGAAATGTTAACATAATGAGAAAATTTCCATTTGCAGTTTTGAAGTAGAGTGCTCACCCTAGATCCATCTGTGCATAAAAAATAAATGGCGCGCACACACAAATCTGTGCTCTTAATTATTCAATTATTTCATCCAGTAAGAGAGGATATGATGAAAACTATTTGCTTGAGGTAAAGACCAGTCATAAATCAGAACCTAAAGATTATAGAAGGTCTAAGGAGATGTGCAAAATAGATTAAATTGAGCAAAAGAAAATTTATATGGAGTGTAAGGAAACAATTCGTAACAAAGTTTCAACAGATTTTTTCTGTACTAGTAGATCAGTACTATATCATTCCTTTTGGTAATTCAGAACAAAGTACTCAGATATTTGCTGTAGAAGAGCAGCAATATTATATTTCCAAGGGGATGTACAATATGATCTAATAAGCTTTTTCTCATCACTAATTTCTTTTTGTAGTACTTTAATCTGGTGATTTGTAAAATTGAAGACAGAATTACAAATAAGATTAATACTTGGTTTGAATTTGATTCATATTTTTGCTATTACTTCTCATGGCACATCTATAATTATGTTCTCATGCATTTGCTGAGATTGTACCTCTCTTTGTCAAGTATACCATTAAGGCATTGACCTCTATCACAAAATAGTTGTTTAAGGTAGAAGCTGAAGTACCTTAAGGAAAGAAGTCTCTCATAACTGTCAAGGAATTTTGCACTCAAGTTGCAAAATGCTTTCTTGGGTGAAGAGTATTAGTCAAAACATGTATTTACAACTCACTCAATTTACAACTCACATGTACTCATATGCCTGGGTATATCCTAGGACAGAAGGAAAAGATATTTACTTAACCATATTTACCCTACTGTTTCATCATAGTAAGTGCAGTTGCATGTTGTAAAGACTTCTTGTGCCATGTTTAATGTACCTTTATACTTGTATTGTACACATAGAGTGATTCAGCTGCAGTGGTGAAGAACCTTCTGTATTTTGGGTTTATTGAAGCTACCAGTCTTAGGAAAGTAAAAAGTCTCTCAACATTCCTTTCATTGTCCTCGTCTATCACTGATCTTTGCTGGGCTATAAAACTTTAATGGAAGACTGCCCAAATAGAAAGTGATTGAAGGAACCCTACTGCCTTCATAAGAAAGGAGTTTAAATTCTTCTCAGGTCTCGTGTTTCACAGACTGAAACATGCGTTTCTCTGGTCACATAGGAGTGTGGCCTCTGGGCCTTTTTTCTTCCAGGGAGCACAGGGGTTTTTGATTTGTTGTTTGGTTGTCTTTTGGGGGACCTCTGTGCTGTTTCACGTGCGGCCTGCTCTGATTTGGGAAACTCCCGTTTTCTGGCGAAACCTGAAGTCAGAAGGGAATAGATGATATAACCTTCAGAAGGAGACAGGTCCTTCCTTACATCCATTTCTGGTCAAATTCCTTGAAGCAAGGTTGACCTTCACAACTTTGTTCCTATCAGTTAGAGAACGGGAGTAGGCTCTACAGAGAGCCTATTTTGAAATCTCCATGTAGATCCTATATTTTTTCATGGCTAACAGTTACAGGGTTTACATGGGGGGGGGGGGGGGGGGGGGAAGCGGTTGGTTAAAAATGTAAAATGTTTTAGTTTGTGTCTGTCCTGAAGTGTCTTAAAAAGTCTTAATTTCAAGAAGGAATTCTTAATGCTTTTTAACACTCAAGACTATTGAAGGATTCTCAAATTAGCATCCCATAAAGCAAAACAGTCCTAATCAGTTGTCACTTTAGAAAATCCTTGTGTATGTGTTATTTTAGGATTTGGGTAATAAAGAATGCATTTAAATGTGCTGAGCTTTTAGGACAGACAGAGAAATTGTTTTCATGAACAAACTGTGAAAACATCCTGAGAATATAGATGGCACTATGTGCTCAGAAACAGAAAGCTGCACTTATTTATTTTTTTATTTTTTAATATAGGATGAGCAGAAAACAACTTTTTTTTTTTTTTTTTTCCTGCAGAGCTGAAAAAAATGAGGCTTGGGAATGAATGCACCAGCAACATCAAGAGCAATGGTTAGAGAAATAAGCACCTCAATTAGTTTGTTTATGAGAGTTACAGAAATGCATTATTCTTCAGAAGTAAGGAAAAGTTCTGTGCTTTCTGTCATGGGCAGACTTCTCGTTTTTGTTCACATGGTCTTACATATCAGGTATTCACTTGTATATATGATTCAATCCCATTCTGTGATGATATTTCTGTCATTTGTACTCCGTAAATCAAAATACTTTGTCGCTGTTACTGAGAAATACACTTTTGGCTTCTTTTATGGTGACCATTGAGCATTTTACTAGTGTGTCCTGCTTGTCCAACCACTGCATGGGTTCATCAAAACTTTGAAAAAAAATAAATTATATATATATATATATATATATATATCTGCTAGTAAGGGTGTTGTCCTTAGTCAAAACATTCCCTGCTAACCATTTTTCAGTTCTGATTACTTTTTTGAAGAGATGATGTGTGACAGATAAACCGTAACGTCTGAGGACCACTGGGCTTTAGGAGTTACTCCCTTTTCTGCTCCTAGTATAAAGCAGTGTAAATTGTCCAGTGGCTTGGAACAGGGCTTACTCATATTCAGAATTTTCATAGTTCTTAATGTTAGTTCTTCCTTTTGGTCTTGTCCCTTTTGAAGATAGAATGACTTTTTCACAATTCTCCTTGTAAGAAAGGCACCTGCCACTGTGGGTATATATCAGCATTCTGATTCATGTTTCATCTCATAGGTCCACTTCTCTAAGGTCATCTGCCTTTTTTTTTTTTTTTCTAAACTCTCGGCTATTTTCTTTGTATTTCATGTATATGCAGAGGAGTGGAATAGAGACAACGTGAATAAGTTTTGACTAAAGCTGAGCAATTTCCTAATTGTATCAGGATTTTTTTTACCACTTTTAAATATACTCGCCTTTTCATTTTAGACTACAGAAAGTTACTCTAGTTCCAGAAATAATTAGGATCCAGCTATACTGTCAATAGCTTTGGTGATTGAAGTACCAGTACCGGCAGGTTGCTAATGGTTCTTGATTGTCCCTGTTGGCATCTGGAGACAGCTCTTTTTGTCTCTCTGGTCAAAGTCCATGCTTAGAATACAAATGGCATTTTAACATGTGTTAGCCAAATACAGATCTTGAAGATCAGTCATCATGGCAAATTGATAGTTTTGAAATGTTTTGAAGCAATATAAATCTGGGTATTGTGATATGGATTTACTTCAACTAGCTACCAAGTTTGCAATTTTAACTGTGGTATATTTTACCATTGTTTATATATCTCAGAAAAATGACTGAAGTTCAGCAGATGGAACTGATTTAGGTTTAATTGTGGTAATATGAACTAGGAAGCAAAATCTGTAGAATCTGTACAAATTCTCTTGTTGCTTGGGGTTGAAGTCCTTGCTATTAATTTCTCAAGCTCTTACTACCATGCTACATAGAAAAGAGATTGTATAGGTATTGCACAGTGTTCAAGCTCCATATCTTGGTATGCTCTAACATGCATATTTGCAACATATTTGTTGGCATGTGTTAAGCTAATCCTTGTTAAAAAGATGCTATTGCTGCTGGCAAAGATAAGCCCTTTGACCCTCATGAAGCTATTAAATACAAGAAAAAAAAGCCTATACATTGCATTCTTGTTAAACTTCAAATCAATGATTAATACAGACTCTCAAATTATTATATATTGCAGCTACACCTGCTGATTCATCATACTGAACTTTCATTAATGTGTGTATTACCAGCTTTCATGGATTCGAAGAGAACCATGAAGAGATCTAGTTGTAAATGAATAGGGGTGTCTTCCTGCATTTATGAACAACAAAAAATAAGTTCTTAGAATTTTCATGAATCTGGATATCTTTTGTCAGATCCCAAAGTTAGATTTTGTGAATCCCATGTAATGCTGATGGAGGTCACTGTAGTATTATTTTAACTACACAGAAGGAAGTATTTTGTCAACAAGTTAGAAAGTAAACAAACATCCTCCCTCTCACTCAAAATATTAGAATTTCATTGTTACATATGAAATTGAGTAGTTAGCATGTTGTTTAATTTTGATAGGAGGATTGCATTTCTCTTGTACTATTTTCCATATTTTTGAATGCCAGTAAAACATGAAACTTCACTGTAGAATTTGTAACAGGTAGGTTATATAATGGATTACAGATAGTTGGCAAGTGGGAAGGCATGGGAAGCAGTTTGATATTCTGGGATGCATTGTTTCACCTTGATGAGCTTGGTAGTGAAGGAATTGATATTTACATGTTTTTGTTAAGTTCTACATTAAACAGTCTGTTGTCATACTCAGAGATTTGATGTAATGTTAAAGTTACGGTTCGTGAAAGGCAAAACTGTCAGGAATGAGTAGAAAGAATGAAGTAGTTTATACATTTGGGCAGACAGATTTCAAGGGCTGTGCTGCTTTTTGTATGCATGCAGAGAAGCCTAAGGCTTGATTCTACTGTGTAGAAGTTGATACAGATTTTAGAAGTACCTTCAGAAAGGTCTTCAATAAAGCCACTGGGTAGAAAAGATAAACATCTTTTGCGTATCTTTTCTCAGTCAAGGACAACACTTGACTGGTTTATTGCAGCCCTACTGGGCAGTTAATGCATTAACTGAATTAGTCACTTAATTTGTGTCCGTTGTAAATGAGAATAACATTTTCTTGCCATAGCCTATCAGTGTTCTCCATGCATATGTTGTGAGCTTTTTGATGCATATGTATGAATATAATAAACATCAGTTCCTAGCTTAATCCACCCAACTCTTACTGTGTAAATGATTGTGTATGTAAAATCATGTATTATCTCCTTAATTCTCCTGACCTACTTTGAAAATGAGCTAATATATATATTTTCTGCTTAATACACACCAGTAATTAAATGTTTGCACACAGTTGCAATTAAAGTAATTTTAATTGGACCTTGATCACTTCAGTTGTTACATTCTCAGCTACCGTTGTCTTCAGCATGATGGAAAAGTCATCTGTTTAATAGAGGAATTATTTCAACATTGTTTTCTGCTGGGATAATTAAAACTTCTTTAAAGATTGAGCCACTATAAGAATCTAAACAAAGATTAGTATTCAAATCTAGAGATTTAAAAGTCTTTTTTAGAATCACTTTTCTGAGGTGAGAGGAAAGAAAATGAGACAGTACAGAAAGGCCTGGCAGAAGGAAAGAATGTGTGTATGGAAGGAGGAAAAGCTAAACTGGTTATATAGTTTTGCTGGTTACATGTATTTGCTGCTGATCTCTCTACTTGTCATGAGTTGGTTGAGTGTGCATATATTAATAACACAATAGTTTAACATGCATTAATATCTTTTACTTGCATATGTCACAGCACCACAAATGAAATTTTGCATAATTAGACAGCATTTGACTGGTAAAGACTAACTAAGAACTGTTTACAGAGCTGGGGTCCCCTGAGCTCAGGGATCTTCATTACTGGTCAAGAAGAAATTTTCTAGAGCACAGATGATGGGAGAGTTAACAGTAACCTGTACCTACCTTCACTATCTTACATTTACCTTTAGAATTCTTCCATTTGATAATGAGTTTGCTTTGGTTTTTATTACTTGAACATCTTCTTTTAAAGGCAGTGCTGCTACTTTGTTGATTCTGCAAGACCTCTGCTGCATCCCTGTTCTTTTTATACTATTGTGTCAGCTATTTCTGTTGTTCTTTCAATGATGTTTATTTTATGATTTGGAAACCCGTGTTCCATCTGGGGGAGGAAGAAAAAAGAAAAGGTCAAACTTACTTATCGACTGCAATGGATCCTTTATTTCTATTGGAAAAACAAGGAGTGGGGCAAATACCTGGGATACAACACTGGATACTTCAGAAAAGCTGACTTTATTCTGTTCAGTGACCTGCATGGAAGAATCCCATGGGACTGGAGAGAAGAGAGGTCCAGGACAGCTGGTTGGTTTTCAAGCTCAAGAATGGTCCAGCCTGGTGAGCAGGAAATCAAGTAAAGGTGGTAGGAGGCCTGTATGCATGGATGAAGAAGGAACTCCAGACAAAGCTCAAACATGGAAACTCAAACTTCTTGCTTATATAAGAGCAGAGCCAGATGACAGGGGGGTAGTATATAGACACTGAGCATGCAGGAATGGAGTTTGGAACACTAAAGCCCATCTGGAGTTGAACTCAGTGAGGGATGTGAAGCTTCTAAAGGTACATTAGCAGCAAAAGGAAGACTATGGAGAAATCATCCCACTGTTAAATGAGTTAGCCTCACGAAAAAGGACATAGAGAGGGTCTCAAAGGGTACTCTAATGCTTTCTTCACCTTGATCTTTATTGGTAAGATTTGACTCCAGAAATCCCAAGAGCCTGAGACCAGTGGTTAAGTCAGGAACAAGGAAGACTATAACCTGAACAGAAGAGGATCATGTTAGGGAACATTTAAATAAACAGGACTTACACAAAGTCCATGGGACGTAATGATATGCATCCATGAGTGCAGAGGGAGCTGCCAATATCATCATGACGTGACACTCAATAATCTTCCAAAGGTCCTGATTATGGGAGGTTCATGACGGCTGGAAGGAAATCAAATGTCATCCTTGTTGCCAAGAAGTGCAAGGAGAAGGATCTAGGGAACTAGTCTGCTCATCCTCATCTTGATCCCTGAAGAGGTGATGGAGAAAATACTTCTGGAAATCATTTCTGAATACATGAAGGACAAGAAGGTGATCGTGAATATTCAGCATGGATTTACTAATGGGAAATCATGCCTGACAGGCCCGAACAATAAAACAATGAGTTTGGTGAATGAGGGGAGAGTACCACATATCAATTATGAGTTTAATAAGGATTTTCACAGTCTCCTATAGCAGTTTCATAGACAAACTTATGAGGTATGGACTGCCTCAGCACACAGTGCAATGGACTGAAAACTGGCTGAACTGCTCAAATGTTTGTGAACAGCATAAAGTCCAGCTGGAGGCCAGTCACTAATGGTTTCCACTAGGGCAATATTGCGGCAGAAACTGTTTAATGACTTCATTAATGACCTAGATAATGGGACAGAGTGCACCCCCAACAACTTTGCAAATTATGTAAAACTGCGAAGAGTAGTTGATATACCAGATGGTTGTGCTACTATCTGGAGGAACCTTGATCAGCTGGAGAGATGTACAAATGGGAACATCATTAAATTCAACAGAAGGAAGTGCAAAGTCCTTCATCTAGGGAGTCAGCAACTGTGACAGCACACCTTGGGGGCTGACTGGCTGAAAAGTAGCTTTTCGTATGTTTTATAACAGAAAGGTCCTGGTGGATAAAAAGTTGAAAGTGAGCCAGCAGTGCACCTTTGCAGCAAAGCAAGCTGACAGCCTTCTGGTCTGCATTAGGAAGAGTATTGTTAGCAGGTCATGGCAGATGATTATCATCTCCTGTTCAGCATTGGTGACCTCCCCAGTGTAAGAGACATGGGCATACCAGAAAAAGTCCAGTGAGATGGGTCATGATGATGAAGAAGGGATTGGAGAGCTGGACATGTGAAGGGACTGAAAATGCTGGGTTTGTTTAGCCTGGGGAAGAGAAGGTTCTGGAGGAATCTTTATCGACATGTATCTCCAAATCTGACAGGAGAGTGCTAAGAGGACGGAAACAGAGACTTCTCAGTGGTATCCAGTGAAAGAGCAAGGGACACAAACTGAAATACAAGAAATTTGGCTTGAATGTAACAAAAAGTTCAGGATTTTTTTTATTTTTTATTTTTTCCCCTCCTCTTGGTGTCATGGTTTTGGCTGGTACAAAGCTAATTTTCTTCACAGAGGCTCACCCAGTGCTGTGGTTTGGATTGTTGATGAGACTAGTGGTGATAGCACAGGGATGTTTTAGCTGTTGCAGGGCAGTGCTCACCCAGAGCCAAGCCTTTCCAGATCCTCGTGCTGCCCTGCCAGCGAGGAGGCTGGGGGTGTCCCAGGAGCTGGGAGGGGACACAGCCAGGACAGCTGACCCATGCTGGCCACGGGACATCCCATACCACATGGTGCCGTGCTCAGCAATGGCAGCTGAGGCAACAGAGGAGGAAGGGGGGACACTGGGAGTGATGGCGTTTGTCTTCCCAAGAAATGTTACGTGTGAATTAGCCCTGCTTTCCTGGAAGTGGCTGAACACCTGCCTGATGATGGGAAGTAGTGAATGAATGCCTTGGTTTGCTTTGCTTGAGCGTGTGGCTTTTCTTTACCTGGTAAACTGTCTTAATCTCAACCCATGAGTTCTCACACTTTTACCTTTCTGATTCTCACCCCCATCCCACCTGAGGACAGTGAGTGAGTGGCTGTGTGGAGCTGAGCTCCCTGCCTGGGCTAAATCACAACAGCTGGTCAAACACAGACACATGCTGCCCAGAGAGATTGTGGAGTCTCCATCTTTCAGGATTCGAAACCTGAAAGGGCAGGGCCTTGAGCAATTTGCTCAAGTTGACCCTGGTTTGAGCAGGAAGGTGGGACTAGGCAATCTCCAAAGGTTCCCTCCAGCCTCCACCAGTCTGTGATTCTGCATCATCCTTGCTTAGCACTGCTTCAGTTTATTGCTGCTGATATTTCAGTGCCCATGGTATAATAGAAAATCTTAGTGAAAGCACTGATATTTTATTTCACAAATGTATTTCTTAGCATGTCTGGTTTACTGTATATGAGTACTGTATATGCCAATGCATATTTGGATGGTTGTGCCAGTAGACTTTAATGAAGCTGACAGCTTATTTTGTTTTCAGATTTCTCTTATATGTGATTGTTCTTCTGGATATTATGTAGAATTTTCAGAATCTGAACATTATATGACTTTTTGGTCTGAAATGATCTTGTACTGAACATTTACAATATGTCATCTAGTAGCCATCAAGAATTTAACAGAAAACTTTTTAAAGGTGGTAGCAGGAATGCTGTAAATATTAATGGGAGTTTAATACAGTTGTCAAGGGGAGGAAAAATCTTTTCTCGAGGGGAGTGAGTAGGTTACAAATATATTAATTTCTTAACAGCTGTATTAAAGGAAGTACAGGCAGCATATACACATCACATTTCAAATGTATCATTAATATACTAATAAGTATAAATAAACATCAGGTAAAATCACATTTAAAAAAAATAATAAGAGAATATCGATTCCCATAGCAAACTTAAGTCTGACACCAATTTTATAGCACTACTGCCTGTGCTATAATAACATATGTGATTTGATGCCATGGAAAAACAAAAGACCATTTCAAAAGACTTTTGGCATCTTGCACGGATTTCAGAGGAATTTTGTACTACTATTTTTCCTTTTCTAGCAGTGGGAAAATTCAGTGTATTTTTGTCTGTGTTACTGTATAATAAAAAATACTGTATAAAAAACAAAATAAAATAAAAAATCCCAGATTGAGCATTCTGCTGATCCTTTAAAAAAAAAAAAAAGTTTTTTTTAAAACTTTGTCAAAGTTATAGAAACAATAGTAACATAAGACAGGAAGAGTTGTCCATCCCACTCTGCAGAAGTATTAAGCATAATCTAAATTCAAACTGAAATCGTACCCCTACCAAATGTGTGTCCAGTCTGTTCTTCACACCTTCATGTTAGGATGGCTTTCTGTAATGCCTAGCTCTGTTATGAGAAAGTGTGTCGAATGTCATACTAAAAGGTTTTCAAATTATACATAGATTTTAATTTTTTTTCTTTTCCGCCAGGTATCACAGAAAACAATTAAATTGTGATTTTTAGAATAGACTTTTAATGGTAGAAGATTGTTGCAGGTCTTTTGTTGATGGTGTGTTTTTCAAGACTGCACAAACAAAATTCTTTCAGTCTTTCCTCATGTCATTAGAAAACGTACAGCTTTTATCAGTTTTGTTGTATTTCTGAAGAATTTTAGAGTTAATTTATTTTCTGAAATGCAGTACCCACTTGAGCATAATTGTCTAGGTAGGGTTTGAAATTCCTGAGTGGAGAAATATATTACCTGTGATATTCCTATTAACACATGCTATTATAACACCTTATTTCCTGTGGAAGCAGTTTATTGCTCGCTCATAATCCATTTATTTTCCGTCTGTAAAACACAGACTATTCTTTTTTCCCTAATTATGTATTTGTGTATTTGACTTTTTTCTCAACTCACTAGTTTTTCTTTTGGGCTGTGATCAAGTCAAATGGAAAGCTCAAAGAGAAAAATCAACAAATTGTCGTTGAAAACAGCATGAATATATTATAAGTGCATAATAAATGTTCTTTAAAAGTACTCAAGTAACTGAAAAAATGGAACTTTTTTTTCATGTAAAATTAGGATAAATTAATGTAAACTTAGTGATTTTTTCCCTAAAAATCACTTCTCACAATGGAAAGAAAAGCTTTTTTTTTTTTTTTTTAATCCTGACAAATGCTGAGTGTTTAGTGTAATGGTTGCAACCATACATATGTAATACCTTAAACTGAACATTGAGGAAAATAATGATTAATGTAATGTCTGAATTTGAGGCTTATAAAATTTTTTTTAAATAGATTAAATAATTAAAACAAAAAAAAAAACAAAACAAAACATTGAAATCTGAGAGTTGATCATTGATGAGTAAATTATGTTAATTGCGTTCCTCAGGCTTACTTTGAGTTCCTAGGTATGGAGGAACAAATGTCAGTTGGGGAATTACCATTGGTACAAGATCTTTCTGGTCTTGTTTTTCAGCAGAAGTCATGTCAGTCAAGCAGGACTAGAGGATTTATTACAGATATTAATCAATGATAAGTTTAAATTCATTGGAGAGGTTTAATTTCTCAATGGGTGTACACTCCCCTTACAGCTTTGCTTTCAGCAAAGCACCTATAGTTAAGAGAGGCTGATGACGTACTTTGTAAAGACTATCTTGGCAGATTTAGGCAAGGACTGAATATTTGAGAAACTGCCTTTTAGGCAATTTTAAGATCTTTTGTTCACCCTGGTTATTTCTGTTCTCCTCGCCCTCCTTCCCCCCAGCCCTGCTGTGAGAGTCCCTGGGCATCCATGCTGGGAGTACAGAGGGGCACCCAGTCTCCTTAGCCCTGAGTCCGAGCGTGGGGAATGTGGGGTTTTGTACTTAATGGCTTTTTTAGCTTTTCGGTTCTTCTTGTGCATGGCATGAGTTAAATTCAAACAAGAATACTTCTGTGTGCCCAGGTTTCCTGTGAAATACAGTTCCAGCCTTACAACAGGTACTGTAATGTTTTATTGATATATTTTAGATTGTTTTAACTACAAATATTTTAAAAATGAAATGTTATTATGACATCACAGCAATAAGTTGGATAAACTTTAAACACTGATGGGAATATTATCTAATTTGGTCTGTCAGGAATGAGTAGAACTTTTATTGCATTTACAATCCAATGAACAGAAGTTCATTCTTTTGTGTTATGCATTGCATATATTGTGTTATATATATCTATTATATATTGTATGCTGATGTTATCAAATCTCAAAACGTTTAATTTCATATTATAATTCCATTTGAGTAGAGAGTCCGACTATGGTGAAAACTTACAATATGGTGACCTGGGTGGACTTTCATAGTTTGTTTCTAGATAAAAGAGTATTCGAGCTACCACCCAGTGTGATTAATGGGGAGAAGTGGTCACAGTATCGAAGTTGGATGCTTATATTAGACAGTCTTGATGGCTTATTCTGATTTCTATAAAGTAAAATTCAGAGATATGCATATTATTCCCTATAGAGTTAAAGTTATATCTAGTAAACAGAGTTATTGCTGGAAGAAATTAGAAAAGTAATTCATCCAAATTCTGCAGCTGGAGCTGCACCTCTTTATGGAGGTGTAAAAAGGCTCTCACCTATCTCTGTTATTGTATCCCTGTTATACATGATCAAATATAAATAATTTCAATGACTGTTAAAAATGCCATGACACAAATGGGGGGGATCTTGGAGGACTTGGAAGGCAATGTGTAAATAGTTTTTTTTGACATTGTTGTGCAGTCCTTAATCATCTACAGAAGTTCCAAACACACGAGAGAGAGTTTAAGAAGTGTTCTGGTTTAAGCTGGCAGGCAGCTCAGCACCGCACAGCTGCTCACTCACTCTCCCTGTGTGGGATGAGGCGGAGAATCAGAAAGGTAAAAGTGTGAGAACTCATGGTTTGAGATTAGGACAGTTTACTAGGTAAAGCAAAAGCCATGTACACAAGCAAAGCAAACCAAGGAATTCATTCACTACTTCTCATTGGCAGGCAGGTGTTCAGCCACTTCCAGGAAAGCAGGGCTCATCATGCATAATTGTTTCCTGGGAAGACAAACACCGTCACTCCAGTACCACATGGTGTAGGACATCTCTTTGGTCAGTCTGGGCCAGCTGTCCTGGCAGTGTCCCCTCCCAGCTCCTGGGGCATCCCCAGTCTCCTGGGGCAGCACAAGAAGTAGAAAAGTCCTTGGCTCTGTGTAAGTGCTGCTCTGCAACAACTAAAACACCCCTGTGTTATCACCACTATTTTCATCAAAAATCCCAAACACAGCATTGTGCGAGCCTCTACAAAGAAAATTAACTCTATTCCAGCCACAGCCATGACAAAATTAATTTTTTAAAAAAATGTTTATGAAGGAATTTAGACCTGTGAAAAGATCTGTCCTCTGGAGTAGACTTAGGTAAACTGGTATGTAATAATCTATTTTCTACTTGAAATGTTATTTTATATTCCTGCCTATTCAGCTCTTTATCATCTACTTCCTTTTATTTGTTTGGAGCACTAACACATCTTAAAAAAAAAAAAAAAATGTTTAAAATTATAACGGTGCTTCCACTACTTATAAGAGTAGTTTTGATACTCTTTTCCGTAAGAGTATCAAAACTAATAAAACATCATTTGATATCAAAAAAGGGAAGCCTAGCTTTGAACTCAATTGCCAACCACTAGTGCAATTACTGTCAGATCAATTTATAAACACAAATGAAGGTAAAAGCACAGTAAGATAACGTATGTCTCTAAAACTGTCAGTTATTTTCAAATTCATTCTTAAATCTAATATGATGTATAATTTGAAATTTTCAATAGGGGAAGGCCAATTATGTCAGGATTTCTGAGAAATGAGTGTTTTTATTAAGTACTAAGTGAATGCAATGATGTTGATGGTTGTTATCACAAGGAGAATGACTGTGAGATGTGACTCTTTGTGTCTGTTTCCTCTTTTTCAGTCAAAATGTTTGATCAGTCCACTGACTAAATGTGCTTGTTGCTTTGTGTGTGTGTTGCATAATAGCTATTAAATACAACTAGAATGAGTTAAGATCAACCTTTCTTTCAGACATAATAAGGATATTTGTTTGATGACCTCTTTCGCTCTTTGAATAAGTCAATAAATATTGAAATGACAACATTTACATATGTCAGCAAAGGGTAGGTTTACAATAACTTACATGATCAGCAAATAAGATCCCTCAAAATGCAAAAGAAGACATATCTCATATTAGAATGTGAAGTTTTAATTTAAGGAGGGGAATTAAATAAATGGGAAAAACAATATATATGGCAATATTTACTTTTTGGATTATATGAAAGCTATGAAAGTGAAAGAAACATTACCGGCATTATTGGCATTTACATCAAAGTGGGTGGTAAACAAAAATTATTAAAGATCAGTATTTTTAATTTTTTTCCCCTTCAAGATTGTTTTTATTTAACATGTTCCCAGGAGCTGGAAATTTCCGTGTTTTCACAACTGAGTGAAAGACAACTGTTTCCTTCTTTCTAGTGTTCCCCCCCCCTCCCCCTTCTTGGAGAAATTGCCAGAAGAAAGCTCCTTGACATTGTTTCAGTTCCTCTCTAGGGGTAGTTGCTGACATGGATGGTTTCTCAGCAGAATTCCATATTAACTTTCACAGCTAAGCTTCATCACTCGGTTGGGTATTTAGAGATCTCAGCCAACCACAGAAAGAAGTGCTGCTAAACAACTTACTGGATTCCCTGGCTTGGAAAAAGGTCAATAGATAAATTGGGGAAAGCACAATATCAATTTGCAGTGAGCAGAGAATGAAGGAGTATGGTACTGTCTCCTTGGAGGGGCCAAAGACTATTATCAATTGTTTGGAGCTCGGAAGTAGCAAGAGATCAATTGATTGCGGGAAGGTGGATGAATGCCAGATGATCAATAGAAGTGGGAGTGATCACATTTGGTCATTGTTTTTGGCTAGGAAAACATGAAACAACGTGGTTGCCAAGAGACAGAAGCTGATATGTACAGAAGCATGAGAGAAATGGGAAATACAATAAGTAAAATGCCTCCACTTTGAAAGGCTTGCAAGGCATTGGGAAGCTATGATATCAATTTTTGCATCTAGGCAAAAATATTGTATCTAACACTAAGAGTGAATGAAACATATATACGTGAAAAATATCTGCTTTTGTTTTTTTATGTCAGCAATTGACCATACTGGAAGAACACTATAATGTAATGTAGGGTGTTATCAAACAACATCCTGTGATATCAACAGAGAAGTATGCTGGTGGATTGGAAAATTGCAGCAGCAATAAAGATAGACTGATGTCACAGAAAACCTCCAACACTCGATACTTGACTCGGGGAAAAAAAAGGGCGTTATTGTTGTGTGGGTAAAGGACAAGCAGTAACACTTAGAAAGGTGGAGATAATGTGTTGGAATGTTTGGGATGAGATGAATGGGAAATGTTGGTAAGATGACTGGAGGTTTGGACTATTTTGACATGAATAATTTAGTTAAGATACTTGTAAAATCACAGTTTTACTGACAATGCAGTGAACGTGCAAGTAGTGTAAGTGACTGAGTATTTCATCAATGTAATAATACATCTCAAATGAACGGTAGACTGTAGGTGGGAGGCTATGTACCTTTGGTGTCTGAAGTTCTGAAGGGGGAGGTTTTGAGACAGGTTTTCCAGAGTCTATACTTTTAGTTTTGACCATGAAAAGGAAGATAAAATGCTAAGGATATATTTGCTCAGTAAAAATGCTTCCTTTTTTTAGAAATAATTCTGCTTTTTTTTTTTTTCAGATACTATTTAAATAAGCCTTCTATCCCTAACTTTTCTAAAGATGTTGGTGCAATTGGTCAGTCAGAAGTTACTGTTGTCAAATCTACCATTTCTAGTAAGTAGCTAAACTGCTTTTGAAAGACTGCAAAAAAGGAAATACGCAAGTGTGTGTAAAAGATAGGTACCAGATCTGACAAAAATCTGTTACGGGTAACCAGATATCAACTATCTACAGATAGTTGTTACACACAGTAAAATGAGCACATTTGATGCTGAACCTGAGTAATCTGAAATATGCATAGCTTTCTTGAATAGATGCTTCTGTACACTTGAACTGAGGATATTAGCCTCCATTTTTCTTTGTGCTTTTATGCATCTTTTTTAATATATTGATTATTTAATTTTAAAACGTTTATTGTATTTGTAGGAAACTGATCAGATTTTCAATTTAGACTATCAGGAAAGAATCAAGAGGTGCAGAAGACAGAAGAATAATTAGTGAAGAAGCTACTAGGCTTTGACAGAAACTACGTAATACATAAGCATGATATATAATCTGCTGCATAAATATGGCATTATGTATTGGCTTCTGACCAACTTTCTAGATTCAGCTAAATATATCATGGTAGGCAATTTCACATCAACAGAATATAAAAACAAACTGGCAGCATCCTTGATCCAAAGAACAGGAATGAGACAAAAGAGGCAATAATGTCCCTCAGCTTGGTAAGTGATAATTGGATGGGCAAAAAAGAAAAATATAGGTGTTTTCTTTACAGCAGCTGTGATGATTTAGGATTGATGATCTTTTTCAGCTTTTGTTGAAGAGTATATATTTCAAATGCTAATAACTCTATGTAAATAGACTCTTGCATATTATGAGAGTTGATGACATTGTGTGCCATGCTGCAGAGCACCTAGGGCTGGTTTGGTGTGTGCACATTCTCCTTTGAATGCAGAGGCCACTGTTAGGCAGTACATGGAAACCCACTTCCTGGTTAGGGTGGCTTAAGAGCTGCTCTTACTGCTTCTGGTGTTAGTTCCTTAACTTCTAGCACAGTGTTACCTCGTGGCCACCAGGTAGAATCACACGAAGGTGGGTTCTTGGTGTGAGGGAATGCTGTGCTAGTATTAAATGTGTGAATACTTCTGTTGATCTTAAATTGGAGGGAGATGGACTGAGGCAAGTCACAAGTTACACTGACAGGTTTACAGTGAAGTAATAATACTAATGACTGACGCTGCACTGTGTGAAGCCTGAAGAAGTATCTGATCCAGGAAATTTGCTTTGAAACCTGTAGAGCTTCAGTGATCCACTTAATGATCTCTATGGGAAATCCTCCTCCTCTGCATATCTTTTTCTATTAGGCTTCTCCTCACTTAAAAACTGAGAATACTGTTAACAAAATGCAAACAGAGGTTATGCATATCCAATATAGCATTTCCTATCAGCTGCTTCACAGAGGTGTTCAGAAGCTGATAGTACAAAATTTATGGCAAAAGCCATCTTTTTGCTTCCTCCCACTTTGCCTCCAGCTGTGTCAGAGCTAATTTGAGTGAAACACCTAATTATCTATTAGTCAAGGTTATAAAATAAAATTAGTCACAGCCCTCTATGAAAAATGGCTAACAACTTTCTGCTCATTAAAAATCAAAGCATATACTTACCCATATTTGATACAAAATGACTGCAATAAAATCTGCTTGAATGAATTTATGAAAGTTATTCTGAAAAAATCAAAACAAAACAAAAAAACCCACTACAATCAATTAAAAGAGAAGCACTTCAAATGAAATGGCCACTTACTTTTTAAACTGTATTTCCTAAAATATTATGAGCTTATGAATGCTTAAGGAAAGACCCCACACTATCTTTCTAACTTTAACTTTCTAAATACATGGGTAAAGGAATACTTCCTTTCTCACTAGCCATCAAAACATTCATTAAAACACATCTTGATCTTCAGTTATAGAATAAAATACCACTTTGAAAAGCAATATGGTTTCAGATTACTATTTGTGATGTATATTTAGCATCAATGTCAATAAACTTTAAAGTAGAAGGTGAATCTCCAGCTTCAGTAAGGGATTTTACAAATTCATGGACAACAGATACTAAGGGGGAACAGGTGGAGACAAACCCTTTAACATCCCTAATACAACACCTGTGGACACTGGGGAAGTATGAGGGAAATGTACCACAGAAGGTGGCTGAGATGGTGCAATATTCCTAAACAGATTCTTCTGTTGCCACTATCAGAACTGTGGGTTTGATGAACCAATGGCCTTAGTTGGACATTATTTATTCTTTTTCTTTTTTTTTTTTAATGCTTTGCTCTTCAAACTTTTTAAAATATGAGGATTAAAATGTGTATCAGTTTACTGCTGTGACTCTCATTTAGTGTAATGAAACTTTCATAGCTAACAGGTTACAGTAAAAAGAGAAAAAAAATTAAAGGACATAAAGGCATAATGGTCATGGATATATATTCTTCATGTACATAAGCAACTGTTTGTTTCCTGTGTTGTGAAATCTCTATTATCCTACAGAACATCACAATGAGAACAAGTTTTGCAATCCTAAATATGTTGCTTAATTCAGTGCCGCAGGGTTTCTTGAAATGCCTTAGCTTCACTTGGTACTTGGTAGCATCATTTAGTGAGAGCTTTTTTCAGGGTCACTTATCACCGTGAGCCTAGGAGACGGTTTCAGTCGAGCAGAGAAGGAACCCACTGAGTGAGTGACAGGAGCATTACCTTGCAAACTTAGAAGGATTTGTTTGGTATAAACTTGACTGTCTGACCAACAGCTGACAAACTCTGATGTGTACAACCTGTTCACTGAACCCAAATTATGTCTGGTTTGTTTAACATACTTCCAGTTTCTGCTTTGAAGTAACAATAACCTGTTTTGTAGGATAGTTCAAAATACAGTAAGATTGCTTGACCAAAAAAAAAAAAGTTGCAATGCTCATGTAACTTTCTCCAAATTATGTTTTTAGTTTCTAATTGTTCTGAAAAAATTACTGTGAAAATCTGCCAGGATTCCCATACCTGTGTGACAACACAGATGTCTGCATGCCATTTAACAGCTTTGTGGAGGGATAATGTTGTGGGTAAATATTGGAACTGACATCCTGGGCACTGGTGAAAAAGCCTGGCCTTCATCATTAGATAAATAATGTTTTAAAAATAAAAGACTTCCTACACAATTTAGGCAAGCTGAACTTGTATGCCTTGGGGACAGGAAAATTTTCATTTCTTCTTTTATGTTCCTATTTTGCATTTTTCTTTCTCTTTTTTCTTTTTTTCCCCCTTTTTGATATGAAATCTCTGGTATACTGGCATTAATTCAGTGTATTACATTGTCTTTCTTAAGGTATTTATCTCATTATAAGCAGTATTAGTTTCCTATTGAAATATTATGCTTTTGCCAATGTATTAGTACAGCACAGCAGCAAGTAAAATTACATTATTGCTGATTGCATTAAAAAAGACAGCACATTCATTTCACCTCTCTTAGCACATGTGCAAAGTTCCTATGTACCAGGTGGTTGTAATTAGTCTGGAATGCAGTTTGGCTGGCAAATTCCTTCCTGTTCATTGGATAATTTCACTGCTACAGTCCCAAAACCTCAATGGGTAATGGGGGGAAGTATTTTTACTATAGGTATTTTGGCATAAATCTTAGAAATTTTCCCATAACTACTGCTAATGTGAGCTGATACTCTGAAAATTAAAATCATCTGGCTTTTGGGATCCCTGGCGCTCAGATCATAGGGCTTAACTTCATTTTAAAAAAGCAACGTCTCTGTGAACACAGTGCACAAATTGCAAAGTATTTTGTTGTTTTTTTAGCTGACCTGTACAATGAAGAAGAACATGCAAAGAAGGCTGACATCTCTAACTTGTAAGTGGGCATGACATACCCCAGACTTCTGTTGTCCTTATTTTTGAGGTGTGTTCCATGGTGATACATGTAGATGGATGATCTAAAAAACAAAGACATTTAATGTCAGCTGAAATAGTAACAGAAGTAATTTTGAAAACCCATGTGGACGCAGCTGCCCATGCACTATCATGTAGAAAGGATGTATTACTCGTACAGAGAGAGGTGTACATGTTTCTGTTACATTGCTTTTCCTCAAATATGAATACTTTGGAAGCTTTCTAACTTTCCGAAGTCTATTGACCGTGCTGATGACCTGATCATAAAATCTTAGAAACGATAGTGTATTGTATCAGAAATACTGATAGCCACTGTTTCTGAAAACTGAAGTTGATGTTCTATTTAAAACAATCAGTTCTCTTTATTATTCAAATAGTTAATGTTGTTAAGTAAGTATACAATTGTATGCAATTTTAATGTGCATTCAAAACCTGTATTTTCAAGTGGAAGTTAAATTTTTATTTTTAAGCTGTTCAGTGATGTGATTGAGAAGTTCAGCCTAGTTATGCATTAGGTGGCTACATATATGCTGCGAAAAGCATTAAAAAAGTAACATTAATTGAATCAGTGAACCATGGAAATGGAATAATATTCCTCCCCCCCCCCCCCCCCAAGTTGTTTTTGAGGACTTATTTATTTCTTCATTCTTACACGATATATTTAGAACAAGGATATTTAAAACCACACCAGTATAATGGCCATTCTGAAAGTTTTCTATCAGGTGTCAGCAGAACTTGGTAAAAATCCTCAGTTTTCTAATTAGACAATGCTGTGCTATCACAATTTTGAAACTTTCCATTTTTGAGTGCGCTGCTTTTGCTAAAGCTGCCCTTGCATGTCGCTGGAAACCTGTCTTTTTGCCTTGGTACTAAGTTAACTCATGTTGTTTGTCTTGACAGTTATAGAAATGACTACATAAAGTGCAGAGGAAAGGAGAACTGGGTCTTAGTATTTGTGAGCACCTTTCAGTGCAGATAAATTTCAATGGCTGTAAATGACTGAATAATTTAAATGACTGATTCAAATACCTTGACTACCCCCCTGCACACACAAAAAGTAAAATAAAATTTTAGATGGCTTTATTTTATCTTTATTTCGCACATGCACAGAAAATCTCAAGTAGTAAAGGTGTGCACATGGAGTGAAATTCATCTGTGTTTTGCCATGTATTTTGCTTGTCTTTCTCCTGCTTTTGTATAGTCATGCATGCAGGTTATTTTTGTTGTGGATGCTATACAATAATTTTTCCTTATTGCTGAAAAAGTGGAGAATCCTTGGGGAGAAAAAAATAGCAGTCCTGAAACTTCGTTTTGTAAGCTGAAATGTGCTTTCAGAAAAGCTATCCTGGGCTACCTCAGTAATAATTGCCAGTGGTGTTTTATATTGGTGATATTTAACTGGACAAAAACATCAACCAAAAACCTTAGGGAAAATTATTCTTTTTCTTACTTTTCTCCTAACTGGACAATTTTATGTGAACTAATATTTGTCATCTGATAAGGCTTTCAAGGGAGCCAATTACATATTTCCTCCCAACAGTATTGCAGTACTATAGGCTTTTTCTGAGACCTTCTGTAGCTTACTTGTAAATATTGACTGAGGCATTGCTCTCTGAGAGATAGCATTTTTAGTCTAACTGTGGTTATGCCAGTTACTTCTGCTGATAGAGTCTGATAGAAGAAGAAACTTTAAATAAAGCTCAAGTAAGTATACTGTAAATAAGATTAGTGTTGTGAGAAGTTCTTCTGACAGAGTAACCGTGATGCAAGACATCTGTAAGTGGTATCTCTCTGACAAATTAACTGTAGGAAACTGTTTCTGTAAGAGATATACTAATTACGAAATCAACTAAATTGTTCTGTTCATGACTTATAGCCATTAGAAGATCAAGTTTTATGCAGGTCTGGCGACATTCACTAGTATGTATAGCATGTATGAGGTTTAGGGTTTACTAAAAACATCTGCTGTTTTGTGCAGGATTTTTATTGTATGCCTGCAGCATGGTTTTCTGAGCACCTTTCTTTGATACAGCAAATGACAACATGATCAACATGTTTTGTATGCAGTTTTCCAGTCCATCCTTCCTTTCTTCCTCTCTCAGCACAGGTAAAATATAAAATAACTAGGCACTAACTAGATGTGCTACAGTATGTAATAGCATATACAGGTTATGTTTTGTCAGACATGGACAGTGATATAAAAAAGTCTATTGTTGTTGTTTTAAATTGTATTTCATTAATATGTATTTTCCATGAAGAATCCAGCATCCTTTAGTTTGGTTAGTGAGGCTTTCCAGCACAAACTATTCTAATGCCCTGGTCCAAATGTACTATCAACAGAAAGAGAAAATATGAGAGGGTGAGAAGGAGGCGAAAATCAGCGAGCTTTGAAGACTAACTTTATGAACTCAAATCAAGCAAGCAACACTTTCTTTGCTGATAACATTCAAACATGAAGGAAGACTGATTATATTTGCTACTTGAGTGGAAGAGCTTCTGCAGCACAAGGTAGGACTTAAAAAGTTTAGCACATTCGTTGAAGAGTTAAGGTCAGTGAATTAGTTACCTCATGCTTTGAGAATCAGTTTGAGGGAATATTCAAAGCATTTGAATTTGGTGAACTGCTTATAAGTTCATTTTTTTATTATTAATGAATGTACATTTAATTAAAACTTGGAGAGGGGAAATGCTGGCTGCTTTTTTAAAAAAAGTATTAGTATTATTTTAACCTTTCTGTCTCTCTATTTATTTTTTTTAAGAGAGATTCTGTTAAATATCCTTTCCAGAAAGTCATCATCACATAGCATTCAGAGAACAGGACAGAAAGGAAAATTGGTACTTACCTAGCTTTGCTGATAACTTGCCCTGTTAGCTAGGCTTTACACTTCATATTTCTATACTTGAATGTACCCATCTGTAAAACTGTCATAATCTACTTTTCACAGGAAAGTTGTGAAAAGCAAATTCATAAAAGTGCTTTTACACCTTCTCATGAACTCTATATTTGAGCAAATAATCCTGCTCCTTTCCCATTTGTGAAAAATTTACCAGTTGTTTAGTTGCAGCTCTTCGATGATGCATTTAAGTAAACAAATATTTCACATGGAGGTCATTGCAGAAAGGTCACTATTTGTAGTATCTTTCTCAGTGTATAGGAATATACATGAAGTATAGGAATACATGGTGTTTTCTCTGCTTGAATAACACAGTTGTGCTGTGATGATCCTTTTTTACTGTTTACAAATGATCTCCAAACAGCTAGTCAATCCTTGAGCAATGTTAACCTCTCTGGATAAGGGTTCATTTTAATGCATATATATGTAATGACATAGACATGTATTCTTGGGCTCTTTATACTATGTTGTTCTTAGAGCAAATGGAGAGAGAGAGAGGCATTTTTAGGACACAATTTATCTGAGATATCTACATTAGAATGAGACTAATTGGCTGCTGGAAGTGTCTATCTTTGACTACCAGAGCAGCTGGGGTTCAGGTGCAGGCAACTGAACTGGGCCATACATGCCTAAGGTTAGGTAAGGTTAATCCTATCCTGAGCACGTGGTAAACCAACATAAAAACAGTTGTGAGAAAACTTCTACTGTGATTTTTACTCGAAGAACTTATTTGCACTAGTGTTCAAGGAAACCCATGTGATAGCTGGAAACACAAGTACTCGTAGACTTTCATGAAGTAGTATTGTGGTTATAGAGAATAAGCATATCTTAATGACACAGATATTCATACATACTTTTAAAATGTGCACTTTTGGCTTTGCAATTTTTGTTGTTGTTCGCTAGATTGCTGGCTCTTTTCTTACTGCTCATGGTTATTGCAATAGCACCTACGGGTCAGGAATTAGGAATTTGCTGTGCCCAGAACTTTGGAAATGATAAAACATAGAGAATCCCCGTCCCAGCAATCATTGTCTCTTATTTATGGAGAACAAGTTGCAATAAGTGAAAGCAGTCAAGGAAAGAGGTTATTTGAGAGACAAATGACAGTCAGCAAGCACAAACTTAGAATAATGTTGTTGTGTTGTTGATTTCTGTTCAGTTTATTTATTACCTACATGCTTGGACTTCACTTTTTTTTTTTTTTTTTTTTTTTTTTAATTTATGTAAGTGAATCACTCCACTTTCTATTCCCAATCTTATCTTTCTCATTTTGGGAGATGAGATGCTTTCTTTCCTCCTTTTGAAAATTCATTTAAGTGCAATAAAGGTTGCTGTTCTTATTAAGTGCTTTGGGGGCATGGGTGCCTTGAATGTATAACTGAAATTTAATGGAGCAATTTTGCACCCCACCTCTCTTTTGAGAGTATTCGTAATCTGTGGCACAGCAGAATGCATAACTGTGTTATGATTTTAGCTTTGTTTTGTAAATTCTGAGAAATATAGCAAAGACACCTCTGTGTGTGATAGACACACAGGTAAAGTATTTACCAAATAGAATGGTAACATCTATTATAAAGCTAAAGATTTTGAGGAGTTCTTGAAATATATATTTATTTATTTTTTTTAGCAGAATAGTGGGAAGGTCAGATTGAACAGCAACTGAAAGTTGGATATTGTGGTACTTGAAACCTTTTATATCCCTTTTAATGGTGGTTTTGTAGCAATACTAACACAATGAAATCTTTCTAAATAAAAAAAAAAAGTCTGAGGTACGTTATATAAGCATTGGGGCTTAAGGGAAGAATATTACCAAGACTTCCCATGCATTGCTGTATAATATAGACAGATTTATAAGGAAAATATGAGACAGAATGATATTGAGTGACGTGTTGTCAACACACATTGTTTTGCTTTCATGATTTAGAATCAGTCATGTATATTAAAAATTCCAGTTATACACGTAGAATTTGGGTACTTGTTTCTGCCATAGATAGAAACTCAGGATCTACTAAGTGCTGTAGTTCTTCCATTGCTTCAGAGACAAGGCAAAACTACAATCGTTTTGTTTTAATACTACATGTTATTGGTAAATGCATACTTTTGATATTTAGTATCAGTCTTTAGTCTTCATGATTCAGGGCATGCAAAGCAGAGAGAAATAACAAGCAACATAAAGAAAGGAGTTATATAGAAAACTAAAGTAAGAGCATGGCTTAAACCCATTCAGAATTATCAGGACATTTCCTTTGTTGCAGAAGTGGGAAGGTAGAAGAATGAACAGAAGGATGAAATACATGAAAAATTTTGGTGTGATGTTCTTTGTGCAAGAAAAACTTATTTTTTTTCTCAGATGTCCTCACTTCCACTGGAAAACATGCACAATTTAATAGAAGTATTTATTATTATTATTATTAAAAAAAAAAAAAAGACTTTTAGAATAATTTATGTGGAGCAAAGCTCCAGTCAGGAACTAATGGAGCTGCCATGACCGTTACACAGAGGCATTGTGTGACAGCCGTGTGTGACAGCCACAGGTTGTCTGACACAGACAGGATAAGCATTTAGAGTAAAGAAATGTAGACCCTTTTTTAAGAAAAGGAAATGTCCTATAATATGCTTCTAGACCTCAAGAGCTGCAGTGATTAGATGTCTTTATCCTTTTTAGAAAAAGTCAGAAATAACCATCCTTCTGAGGTTATTAAGAAAATAATAACAAAAAAGATCCCAAACACCCTAAGTTAAACACTGATAGATAAAACACTAAGATTGGTTTTTGTTTTCATGTAGGAATGTAGTAGGAAGCTATTTTAAGGAATGAAGCAATTGCCTTACTGTCACTGCTGAAAATATTATTAGTTTTCTTTTCAATTAACAACTGCATTAACAAATCAAAATTACTCTGCAGTATAGCCATCAAACCTCCTTTCCAGTAACTCCTGAGTGCATGTAGTTAAAAGTAAATTTGAAACCTCTCCTTCAGTGAAGTATGTCATTTATCCTTCTGAAACAGATGTAAAATATAAGCAAAAAAAATCCATTTTTAAAGGATACATGTAGACCTTTTTTTTTTTTTTAGGATGTGATGAGATTAAAATGTCACACATACATTCCTGGTCATCTGGTTCTGATTCAAAATTCCTGAAAAAGTCAATCTTGCCAAGCAGACAAAGGCAGCTGTGCAGCATTCTTTTGGAAAATCACCAAAAGCAGACGCATTAGCAGTGGAGGAATTATGTTTCCTATCGTTGCCAGCTGCCTCAGCAGCCTAAGGAATTCAATGGAGAAAACAAATAGGTAGTACAGATTTCAACCAAGAACATAGGATCCAAATATCCTAAATACATATAAAGCAGAAGGTGGCTAACTTGTCTTTTTCTTTAATTGCCTATCTGAAATTCCAGTCTACTTAGGGGCAAGCCCATCTCTCAGCTGTGTCATGATGCACTTGTCTCTCTCTCTGTTCTGGATGATAAATCACTAATTTTCATTTCTCTATAACATCTCTTTGCCCAAACATCTGCTTGGTATCGGTGAGGTTAATGCCTTCTCCTCCCATCTTCCCCAGTGAGTGACCTTTCAACACTGCATCACTGGATGATCACCTGGTTTCAAGGCTGCATCCATTTTTGTATCTTGTATAAGACTGTGGAGGCAGATGGCCTTACTTCAGATGTCTGCTTTTTATCACTTCTTAATAACTTGCACTGTGCCTTCAGGTTGGAAAATAGGTAAAATGTCTTTTCATCTGTTGTAAATTTTCCCCTCTACTTTTGTTCTCATCTTCTTACTTGTGGGTGATCATATAAGGTTAAATTGTTCTGTGTTTTATTTGTTAACTCACACTGAATTCATTAAACTGCACTTCAGACTTAAATACCCCTTAATTTTCTGTCCAATTTTCCTCTGCCAAGTTTGTTTCCAAATTATGTTCTTCCCACTATTGTCAGCAGTGCAAGAGAGCTGCTCTCTTGTTTAATACTAGTAAGTCCTAGCTAACTTCCACCTGAGGAATGAGATTGCATTCAAGAAGTGATCGTGCATGCTGCAGGACAGACTAAGAACTGTTATATTAATATAGCACACCAAAATACCTGAGGTAAGAGTTGGAGGAACAGTCCCAAGAACAACCTATGCCTCTATCTGCAAGGCTAAAAAAAAAAAGAAGCAAACACCACCAGCAACCAACCAACCAAAAAAAAAAAAAGACAAAAACCCACACACAAAAAATAACAACAACAAGCAAACCAAAACAAACAAAAAACACACACACACACACACAAAAAAACACTTCAAGAAACTGAAGGGAAAGAGATGCTCAGATTAGAACTGATGCGAAAAAAGGATATTTGAGTATTGTTTCTGGTGCTGAACTGCTTGTTTTCATAGAAAAAATTATGAGAGATTAATTTTGGAGTCATTCTTCCAAAGGCTGATGACATTGTCTTCAAAGGACAGTAACTGGTGGGAGCTTTCTGTGAATCAAAACATGTCCCCATCATAATGTTCTACTGTAATTGCTCATGTGCTAAACAGTGGAAGGGGTACTTTGAAAGCACCAAATGTGGACTTAAATGCTCTGAGCGTGTAACATTTCATTGTCAACTGACTGAAAGGAGGGACTTTTCACACTGATATTAATTGTCCATTAAGTTTCCATTTGCTTTTCTTTTCTAATTACTTGATATTGTCTCACTCAATAAATGATCCCTCTTTATAGTCATGCTCGTTTGCAAACTGTTGAGATCTTTCTTTCCAATTTGTATTATTTAATAGACTGTATACAATAGGTTTTACAGAAGCAGAAAACTGATCAGTTATTGTAGGCTTATAAAGAGCTCTGTATCATTTTATCTTCCATGAAAAGAGCTTGCCCACTGTCACTCGATAAATAGTCTTTAACAATTACATAACCACAGGGTATCTCCAGTATGCATTCTTTAGATAAAGTTCTCATTAGGTTAATGTAAGATCACTGGCTTTAGCCTGCATTTTATTTTATTTAATGAGTTCCTTTTTATACAATAAAGCTTATGAAAGAAGAAATTGTTGGCTCATAGGGAAGAGATGGATGAATATAATAAGGCTTCTGTTGGAGGGATTTATGATGTATATTTAGCATTGCAGACAACATAGTAAATCACTGCCACAGTCAACGTGAAAGATACATTAGTTGCCATTTGTTTTTTTTTTACCGGCCTAAGTTCTTTTCAGATGTCATTCTAGAGATTTATAAATCAGTCTCATTTCATGTTATTAAAAAGTCTATTACGCATTATAATGCAGCTCTAAAACATGGCAAATTATTTCACGTTCATTGTTGTTGCTACCATTAATATTTCCTCCCCATTCCATGATATTTAACCTAGATAGAAGAAGCACTGGTGCCAGTATTGTGAAAACAACACAATAATAGTAATAGGCAATTCAGATTAAATGAGTCAATGGTAAAATTTTTTTTTTTTTTGTGAAAAATAGTTTTTGGTGGGATGTCTGTGTAAGTTGAAGTTATGTTATTTGGTCAAATGCTGCTGTTAATCTTAAAACACTGAAAATAAACTATTCGTTTGGAAATAGCTTAAAAGAGCATTGTATTACGTGAACTATGTTCATAATGTTACCTAATATATGTCAGAGGAGTGCATATAGTTAGATTTTTCTGTTGAAACTTCATAAGCATCTATGGGCAGATTAGTTCAAGCCAGTATTAACTCAGACAGGTGTGTTACAGAACATTTAATACTATTTTTGCATTGCCCAGAATAGTAACATCCAAAATGATAGCAATTAATTATAGCTTTGTAAAATGTAAAGGATAGGAAGAGAATTAAAAACTCAAATAAGAGAAATGATTGCATTTGAGTGAAAATTCATAACTTGCATTTTTCAGTTTCCAGCCTGTAGTTAGCCTCTAGTAACTAAACATGGTACTTCAAATTGCTACCTTTATGAAGAGTAAATGTATCCATCATAGGCAATAGTTGTATCTTGGAGGGAAAAGAAAGAAAAAAAAAATTGATCAGGAGTGTTTTGTTTTGTTGTAAGGTATGGCAATATCATTTAGATATCTCAGCTTTAATATCAGGAGTAGTCTCAGTTAAGAAGGAAGGCAGGTTGCATAGGAAGAGGGTTTCTCTTGAAATAACATGACTTAAAAACTGGTGAATAAAAATGTGTTTTGTAGCTCCCAGAGAAAATAGTAGAGAGTATCATCTCTATCAGGTTTACATTTTACTCAGTACAGTAATAATTAGCTTGATCTCTTTCAGTTCACATGGTGTCTATTTTACTCAGGTCTGTGAATATGTAGATGGCAGGGTAATAATAGACAGTCTCTATTCTTTCTGTGTACTGTCTCCAATTGTTTTCCAGTGTCCTGGTTCCAGTTAGGACAGAGTTAAGTAGCTCATAGTAGCTGGTAGGGTGCTATGTTTTGGATTAGGATGAGAAGAGCGCTGATAACATGCTGATGTTTTAATTGTTGCAGAGCAGTGTTTACACCAGGCCAAGGACTTTTCAGCTTCTCGCTCTGTCCTGCCAGCGAGCAGGCTGGGGGTGCAGCAGGAGCTGGGAGGGGACAGACCCAGGACAGCTGACCCAAACTGGCCAAAGGGGTATTCCATACCATCTGACGTCATGCTAAACAATATATAGGGGTGGCTGGCCGGGGTGGGGGTGGCTGGCTGCTCGGGGATAGGCTGGGCATCGGTCAGCGGGTGGTGAGCAATTGCATTGTGCATCACTTGTTTTCTTACACATTATTATTGTTAATACTATTATCATTATCACTATTATTATTATTATTATTGTTATTATTATATTCCTTATATTCCTTATATTATTATATTCCTGTCTTAATAAACTGTCTTTATCTCAACTCACCGGCTTCACTTTCCCGTTTCTCTCCCCCATCCCAGAGAGGGAGGGGGGAGGGTGAGCGAACGGCTGTGTGGTGTTTAGCTGCCAGCCGGGTTAAACCACAACAGTCCTTTTGGCGCCCAACGTGGGGCCTGAAGGGTTGAGATATCGACAAATCTGACCAGAGTGTGTTAAACTAAAATTGGTGTAAGTATTGGACCTGCTTAATAGTTGCTAGTCACGATGTTGATTGCCTTAATCTCCAGTCTGCTGTACCTGTATTCCAAATTGAGTTTTATGGTGCGTTACTTTCTGTATGTGCTCCCTGTTGCACTGTTTATCCTTTCCGGGCCCTGGTTTAAGATTGTTATGGTACTGTGCGGTGTAACAATGGCTTATGAAATGATGAAATATCTGGTCACGACTTTAACCTGGTATTTGTACTCAGCACTGACATCGACTCTATACTTTGGAACCCATATCTCGGAAACTATTAGCAATTACACCTATTGCCTGTTTTCGTTAGGGAGCCAATCTGTGAAGGGGACAGGGGAAGACATGTTTCCCTACCTGTTCACTCTCCCTTTCTCCTTCACCACCACCCTCTTATCCCCCGAGCTAGTTACGGTGGTTCTCCGAGATGTTGAATATCCTTGGGATACTCAGACCAGCCTGCTCTTGTTGTTATGTCTCCTGAATGCGCTTCAGGTTTTGTGGAGGGTTAAACAACTACTTAGGAATCTCATCCGGAGATCTGTCTTGAGGCGGGATAGTTGCGAGTGGCAGGGAGTGTGGGAGGATATGGGCAGGTTTCTAGAGCAGTGGTCACCTCCAGTGTTTTGGACATTCACCCCTGAACAACTGCAAAATCCTAAAAAGCTGGCAGAATGCTTGAAAAAAAGGTGTCATGACTCTGGCAGTTCCAAAGTGACACAAATCACTGTAGCGTGCTGGGGTCTGGCTTGTGCCTATCGAGCTGCAATTGATGCTACTAGCAACCTAGCTCCAGCTCCTGCAGCCGCTCCTGCTCCTGCAGCCGCTCCAGCTCCTGCAGCCGTTCCAGTTCCAGCTCCTGCAGCCGCTCCAGCTCCAGCTCCTGCAGCCGCTCCAGCTCCAGCTCCTGCAGCCGCTCCAGCTCCAGCTCCTGCAGCCGCTCCAGCTCCTGCAGCCGCTCCAGCTCCAGCTCCCGTGGCCACTCCAGCTCGTGCAGCTGCTCCCACTCCTGTGTCTGGGTCAGAGAAACGAGCTGTAGCAGTGCAAGTTGACCCCGCAGAGGGTATTCCAACCCCTGTGGCAGACCCTGTGTCTGGATTAGAGAAACGAGCTGTAGCAGTGCAAGTTGCCCCTGTAGACAAGGTGAAGAAATGGTATAGAGGCTCAGGTCGTTTACAACGCAAACAGTCTTCTGCTAAGTATGGGCATAGTGAAGACGAGGCTGGGCCATCAAAGGTGCAGGAGACTGAAGATGAGGATGAGGATGTCGAAAAATCAACAGTAACTACCCGGACTCTACACCAGCCATCAAAGGTGCAGGAGACTGAAGATGAGGATGAGGGTGTCGAAAAATCAACAGTAACTACCCGGACTCTATACCAGCGTGAGCTACGAGATGTGCAAAAAGATTTTGGTCGCTGTATAGGCGAGCACCTTGTCACCTGGCTGCTCCGGTGCTGGGACACTGGAGCCAATTATGTGGAATTAGAGGGCAAGGAAGCCAGGCGGCTGGGATCCCTTGCTAGGGACGCATGCATTGACAAAGCAATTGGAGATGGAGCACGATCTCGCAGTCTCTGGAGGCGTCTCCTGTCAGCTGTGCAGGAAAGGTATCCCTTCAAGGAAGAACTTGTATGTCTACCAGGCAAATGAACCACCATGGAGAAGGGAATTCAGTACCTGAGGGAATTGGCCGTACGGGAAGTAATTTATAAGGACCTAGACGACGCACAAACATCCGCAGATCCAGATGCAGTCCAGTGTACACCACCTATGTGGCGGAAGTTTGTACGGAGTGCCCCATCATCATATGCCAGCTCATTGGCAATAATAGCCTGGAAAGCGGAGGAGAATCCCCCAGTGAATGAAGTGGCTAAATTACTCCGGCAGTACGAAGGAAATCTCTCCTCTTCCCTACAGGCCTGTGTCTCGGCTGTGGAGAAACTCTCTGAAGAGGTCCACCAACTTAAAGAGAATTTATCTTCCCCTCCACCTGAACGAACCAGTGTCCACCAGCTAAAAGAGAATGCTTTGGAGAAACTTTCTGAAAAGATCCACCAACTTGAAGAAAGATTATCTTCCCCTCCACCTGAACGAAACAGTGTCCACCAGCTAAAAGAGAATACTTTGGAGAAACTTTCTGAAAAGATCCACCAACTTGAAGAGAGATTATTTTCCTCCCCACCTGTACAAACCAGTGTCTCAGCTATTAGGGGTAAACGTTCATCTATGCAAGGAAGACAATATGGTGGGCACACACACCGCGCCACCCTGTGGTTTTACCTACGTGACCATGGAGAGGACATGAGAAAATGGGATGGAAAATCTACTGCGACCCTAGAGGCATGGGTACGTGAATTGCAAAGGAAAACAAGTGGGAAAAAGGAATTCTCTGAAAAGTTTGCTGCTCCAACTTCCAGCAAGCAGTCCTTTAGACACAGAAACGAAGATTCTGACCAGGACTAGAGGGGCCCTGCCTCCAGCCAGGGGGAGGAAAGGGGGAGGGGGGAGGGTGAGCGAACGGCTGTGTGGTGTTTAGCTGCCAGCCGGGTTAAACCACAACATCCAGCTTGCTTGAAATAGTTATGCCTTATTTTCTTTAAAATATTGCTCTTGGGAATGGCTTTTGCTATTTTTTTTTCCTCCCCTTATCAAATCATCTCACTTGTTTTATCCCATGACTACTTCACAATCTGTTTTTCTATGTTCTCCTTTGGGTCATTTTAATTCCACCTTGTCTATGTATGTTGTGTGATGGCTGTATAAAACTACTGTAATATTGCCTGAATAAGGACAACAAATTAGTTAGTAAATTTCTAGCAGTGTGAGGGCTATTTTCCTAGACCTGTAATATCTTGAAATATTACAGTTTGAGAGGGGAAACAAAGTGACATAGTGTTTACTTGTTGTTTATTATATAGAGAGCTTAATATCTCAGCATATAAATTAAGGTTATTAACAAATGAAAACTCATGATAACGTTAGTCTGTAGATAACCCCAGTGACCCTGAATGGTGAGCCATTTTGTATGTTGTTGTTTTCTCATTATGTACTGTAATATAATATTCAGAAATAATTAACTAGTAATATGAGGTCCATATTCTTTTAACTTCAATTTGAAAATCTCTTTGTTTTATAAAACTGAAGAAACTGAAGTGCATGCAATGTATTTAAAATTTCATAGTCTATATGATCTATACACATATATTTATCAAATTGTTGTTTCCTAATGAATCACTAAATTCTGCTAGGCAACTGTTAATACAAAGCATGCTCAAAGATTTAATCACAGAATCATAGAATCATTTAGGTTGGAAAAGATCTCTAAGATCATCTAGTCCAACCTTTTTATGTATTTGTATTAAATATATGTATAAATGTATAAATATATAAAATGTATAAATAATACATTTGTATTGTTATACGTTATGATTAAAGTTGCTTCCACTGCTTTCTTCACATCTATTGCTTACCTGACCGAATTTCAGTGCACCTTAAACACAAGTATTTAATTAGATTTTCTAACTGAAGGGTAAATTGTCCTGGGCCTTTCTTAGACAAGCTTCTTTAGGAGTTATTCTTCATCTGCAAAGATATAATTGAATGGTCAGATGGATCAATGTTCAGGTGGTTTCTGGATATTTCTTATTAATGGTATTTTTCCTATTTTAAAATCACCTGAGATTAAATAGAAACCATTTTAATTGCCAAAGAGAAATATTTGAAATGTCTGGCAAAGTTTTATATTCAATGAGAAACATGTCATTATGGCAAAGAAATTTGAGGGCAACAACTATTATAACAGATTTATTTATCTGTTTTACTGTCATCTAGTCCATAAATTGCACTTCTGAAATGTAAATTATTCCACAGTTGCTGATCCTTTACTCTAGCAATAGCAATCTGTACAACAGTACTTCTGTAGGCTTAAACATGTAGATTAGTCTGAAGCTTAATGTAAAGTCATAACAGTTACTAGTCTTCTGACAGCAAGAGAAAAAGACAAGCATCTTTTTTTTTTTTTTTCTGAACTTTTTTTTTCCTGAACTCTTTCTGGTGGTGGTTCAACACTCAGAATACAAGAATTCTGTTTGCCATGTGTAGTGAAGGCCCTGAACAGCTTGACAATTTTGTCGTCGTTTGTAGTCCATTGGACTGTTTGTGGTTTTACGGAATACTGAAGATAATTGTCTAAGAGTATTGGCAAAGCTTAAAGAGGTAAACTGGTAATCAATCTTCAAATTTGAAAAAGTATTGTTTGCTTTACTTTTAAATTTCAAAAAATAGGCATGGACGTTATGGTGATAGGTGCTTCGTACATGCTTGCAATAGCATCATCATTGATAGCTTCCTTTTTACAGGGACAATGCCCTCTGAGGACCAAAATACCTCTTCATCTTGATTGCCTCAGGAGAGAAACCTCCAGGATAAGCAAGATAATAGGAACTAAAATAGCTGCAAGTCCCATTAACTGTAGTCATCATAAAGCACAAGTAATGCATGCTCAAACCAATCATTATTTATAATGAATTCTGAAAATATGATATAATGCCTGAAGCCAAATTAATATTAAAATCAATATGATGGCATGTCAGTAAAGATATATCTTCTGGAATAAGAATGTGAAACAAAAAAGGATTACAAAGGAATATATTTATATAATTAGGAATTTGTATTTTTTTTTTTTTAATACTGATTTCCAGTTGTGTAATGAACACCAATGTTTATGATCTTGTGGTAAACCTTTGAGCTCTTCTCTTATGTTTCGGGGTGTAACCTGAAAAAAACTACTGAAAAAACACTTGTATCTCATTCAGCTTTTTAATCTGAATATATATATATATATATATAAAAATAATATATAATATAATTCAGAGTATATTAACAGTGCAAATAAATAATTGCTTGTAAAGTTAAGGTAACTATTTTAAAAAATAAGATAAATACTACTATTTGTTTCACATAGGGAGGTGATGATGTTGCCAAGTGTATGGTCTCAACGGTGAAATAACCGTGGGCCACTAAACTGCAAAGAAGAATATTAAAAACAAAACAAAACAAAAAATCAGAAGAGAGACTCAAGGAATGGAGGGAGGGGAAATTGAAAATTTCATTTTACCTTTTGGAGGAAGGAGTTTTAATTAGGAAGCTTAAAAAACAATATACTCTTTTAGATTGTAGGTGTCATAACTAGATGATACCTTCAGATTTTACCAATACTTTTTAACTTTACCTATAATATTTAAATACTACAATTGTATTAGAGTAACTGTGGGTGTACTGGAGCAGATGACCATTAGTTAAGGGATAAACCTTCTTGTGACTGTTGCGAGCCTTTCTTCCCATGAGTATACTCATGCTGTCATTGACCTCTGTCTGAATGAGAAATAGTCAGGTGCAAAAATTCCTGGTCATCAGTATGCTGTATATCAAAATACGATCCAAATACCAAAATGCAGATCAATATCTCCAATTTTTCTTCATATCCACTTTTCTGCCTATAGCTGTTGCTTAAATCGGTTTGGCTATTAAACACCACTTATTTTTAGTTTTTGAAGCAACCAAAGGACTACTTATCTATACTTTTTTATTGGTTTTGATAACCCATATTGTTAAGTTTATTGCATTAAACCCAAGCCAGAAATCTTGAGCATCCATAGCTCTTCAGGGTGGATTCCGGCAACAAGCAAAGAAAAAGCAAGCAAATAAAAAAAATGTCTTCTTCAATCACAGTATTCAGAAATTCCAAGGAAGTAACAATTTTCTATCCAAGACCTAGTAATTTTCTAATCTTCCCTACTTCCCATACATGTAGACTTCAAAATGCTGAAGTAAAACTCAGATATGCAATGCAACTGTTTAGCCTGGGAGGTTGGTACTAGAATAATATTGTGTATACACATTTTTTCTTCATTTCTTAGCTGCTGCATACATGAAGAATGAATGGCATTGTGAGGTATATTTGTCTATATATCCTTTGATTAAAATACCATGATGGTGTGAGTTTAATACACTATTCATTCTACATTTTGATATGTGGATGTACAGCACTTTAATCTTCCATGTAAACAAGGCAGGTCTAGAGAAAGAAATATTCAAGCAAATAAATACAAGGGTGTGCAAACTAGAGAGAACATCAGTGATATGTTGACTCTGAAGGTTTTCTAGGTGACTTTTCAGGTCACTCTTACCAGTTTATCATGTGCATGTATAATTTGAAAACAGGCTAGATGCATTAATATGACATGCGAGTCCATGCGATATTCTGTTCAATCTGATATACAAATAAAATAAATGAGAAAAAAAAATCAATTTTGGGTAGAGATAAGCTTGTTACTGACCTCACTGAGGCTACAAATGCTGTGGTTTTCTACTGTAGTTTTATTCTAGTTGTATCTGTTGAAAACAGTTTCTTAGAGTTGCATATTGCCATCCAGTGATAATACTTCAAGTACCTTAAATCATGCCTTACACTGTCTCAGTCATTCCCTTTCTTGCCTAAGCTGTATATGGTCTCCATCCTTTCTGCTGGCCTAAGAAGACATATATTTCTTCAGGCATATATAACACAGTAAGCCAACATTGTACTACCATTTACTGGTAGTGAAAATGTGAATTTCCATAGGAGGGCTGAAAAAATGGATTTGGCTTTTTTGTAGTCAACTTGGAATAAATAAGGGCCATTTAGAATGAAACATAACTCTATTTATATGTTTTCTATAAACAGTAATTCTGAAACAGATTAAATATAGGAAACTTGGTTAGTTTAGTTTAGAGTATGAAAATATGGTTTGAATATTTAAATATGTCCTCAGTATGTACAATTTAAGAGTATATATATATATTTATATTTGTGGTTTATTTCCATTTAGTTGACAGCTCCTTGTTCTGTGAGGTAATTTGATATTTTATATCCTAAATCTTATGATTTTACTAAGCCATATTTGGACATTTTCCATGCAAGATGGTTAACATAGGGGCCAGTTTTCACAGAAAGGTATCAATGAAATAGCCGTGATTCACTCTTTAAGAAATATTCTGCATATACTCAGGGTGAAAGTATAATAAGTAGTATATCCATAGAAAAACAGATGAGGGATGCAGCAGTATTTAATTTATTGCAATTTTTTATTTATTGTATTTTTTTTAATTTATTTTCTTTGGTAAATTTTATTATATTTTCCTAATAATTTTAACTGCACTAATTATAGTTTTCCTAATAATTTTCACTGTTTAATAATTTTAAATTTTACCAATACATTTTTCGAGAATGCTGACTTTACACTTTTCCTCTGACAGTCAGAGGTTGCATAAGGGGCTATTTAAAGGAAACACGTTTTAGGCCCACACATATAGAAATCTATATTTTTTACCAGCCATTCTGGAAAACAACCAATGTTAATTTCACATCAAATATGCTATCTTGATATTTGAGAAACATGAAAAAACAAGAAGTGAAAAAAGTTGGGCTTTCAGTCTAACACCAGAAAGAGTTTGTAGGAGCAGTATGATTATTTATATCAGGGTCAGGGATCTTCTTAATTGCCATTTAATTTCAGGTACAGATTTTTAATGAGAGCAGCAAAATTTGCATTGTTATTAAAGTTCAGATATGCAGTAAATAAAGCTCTTATGTTGATACCTAATATGAATCTATGATCGGTTTGTCAAAATGCAAAAAAAGTTTCCATCTCAATATCTGAATTTTGCATGTATCCATCGTATTTGATTTTATTCTTCTTTACACAGTGTTTTGTGAAGACACACAGCACAGCTTGCTGTGAAAATACTGAAACACGGTTAAACAGGAAAGATAGTCCACCAAAACCTGGGACAACATGCAAGGTTATTTTTTCTATGAAGAATGATTGCAATTATTATTTTTACTTTGAAATACTGTTCTTTTTTTTCTTCAGTTTTAAACTTCTAGGAGTGCACAAGTGGAATTGTACAGTAATGAAAATCAAAACATGCATGTGTTGTGCAGGTTTCCTAAGCCATTTCTTAGGAAAATAATGAAATAATTCCTCTTATCTTAAGAATTATTAGAAATCTAGGGGTGCATATCCACAATTACGGCCAAGGAGTGTGCGGTCTAGTTAATACTCTGTGAGTGAATGTGTATATGGATATAAGTGCAAGCATATCTCTGGCTTCGGGGAAGGGTGTTTCTCTGTTTGCCCTGAAGACCAATGTCTTCAGACAAGCGCTCAGGGCTTAGTGAAGGTGTATCTTCACAGCCCAGGCAAATGGACAGCCACAGGGACTAAGATAGTGAGGTTCTGGACACAATGTGGGCACCCACAGAGCTTTGCCATGGCTTGGACTAGGGAGTAGAAGAGCCAGGATTTAGGGCATAGTCAAAATGTCAAACCTTAATCACTGCGAGTGTTGGATTCTTGGGGGTCTGTGCCCTTAATGGTGAAATCAGGAGCATCAGCTGGATCATCTAAAGGATCTAAAGATCTTAAATAAGGGAAAAAAAAAAAAAAAGAGCCTATATTAGATAATACAGATAAATACCCCTGTACTTTTGAATCCATGGTGGTTATTCAGTTTTACAGAATGCTCTCTCCTGCTGCATGGGCCTTGCTAATGCTGTGGTGTATTTTTCCAACCTTCCTTAATATCTGTAGATATATGGTTATCAATCAAAATTTCACTGGTCACAAACATTAGTATTTCTATATAGCAGCTTATTTTTTTAAAAAAAGTATTAGCTATTTCTCTCACTCTATTTGTAAATGTTACTGCAACTGTTTGTATGTATACATTATGCATATGCACAAATTGAGTTTCAGACCAAGACTACAGTTTTAGCACTTGTATATGTGTACAAATTTGAAGGATTCAACAAATGATTGTCAATTTCTTAAGTCCCTATTGATTAAGGATCCTGTTTGCTTTCACTCCTGGAAAGACAATGCATCTTTTTTTCACCCTGTACTTATACAGAAATCAGGGGAAAGAAGTCCAAACATATTTCTGGAGCTTTGAGCGTGGAAGGTTAAACGTTGAGTTTAACAGTGAAGCTTAATGTCCCTTAACCGTTACCCTATGAAGTTTTATTTTTTCTCATATGCTACTCCTTATGCCTTAGCTCAGGATTAAAAAGTTTATGTATCTTCTTTTGTCTTAGTGCCGAAATTAAAAGGCAAGTGCCTTTGGGATTTAGGAAGTCTGGTTACTCACTTCTTAGTGGTTGATCAAGAATGCTGTAGTTAGAAAGATTTATTGCTTCTCTCCAGATTTCAGTGGCATCTGGAAGGCTACCACTTCCTGATTGTCTTTTCTTAAATAATAAAAGTGCATAGTAGACGCTTCAGGGATTTTCTAGTTCATGAAAATCTTGACTGATATTTTTCTTTTTTTTTTTTTTGTAGTCATTACTGATGTGTCCCATGCCAGAAACAGTCTGTTTGAAGAGTAAGAAAAATGAGTGCTGGAAGTGGAGCTCTTTCTCCTGATTCACTGTATACAAATGTTTTGTGTCTTCTGGAAGTGATACTATGAGCATTCATAGGCACAGGTCTTCAGGCTATTGGTACAGAGCTCCCACTGCTTGCTATACACTCCATTAAATCAGGCACTAGAACAATTTCTAAGATTCTTAGAAATCTGAGATTCTTTTCTAAAAGTACACACATCAAACGTAATAATACAACTATGATTCAGGCACCTTTCTCCTCTCAGGTCTGCTTGCCCTATGTCACTGGTGACCTCTGTCCCTTCCGTGCTCAGGTAAATTTTATTTTCAATGTCATAATTGTATTTTTATCACAATTTAATGTAGAAAAAAAGTTTAATTCATCAAAGTATGCATGAATTATAATGTAAAAAAGATTACCTTTTTCTGTGAATTGGTGTGCTTTACAGATGCACAAACCTGAAAAAGTGGTTTCATATCCCCTCTTTTTCTGCTTATCATCTGCTTTTTGTTCCTTTTTCATTTTTAATTATTTACAAATATTACCTTCTGACAAGGAGTCCATTTTTCAATTTTTAGTTGAGGAAGGTAGCCTTGTATTGTAGGATTTTGAACTGAAAACATTTTGAATAAGAGATGAAGAAAAGTTATTGGTTTTTTTCCACTTGTATTAAATAGCATCAGAGGAAACTAATAAATGCTTAAAATGTTATTGTTGCTTTGATAAAGAGCAAGCATGATCTGTTAGCTGTAGCAAACAGTGACTACTGGCTAGACTACTATTGTGTGCTGACCTTTGGCAAACTAATACCCATAACTAACTGCAAATGCTCTTAGCCAGGAGGATTATGAAAAAATGTCATCTTGTGGTTAATGCAGTAGAATACAGTTTAGGACTATTTGACTCTAGTTGAATGTAGGAGCTATTGTTTGATTACCTGCTATCTTACCTGCAGTTGTATTTGGGAATGGGTATAGAAACATGGGATTTATGTGTCTTCATATATGTACATTTTGTTTTTCGTGAGGACATATCCCAGTAAGCCAAAGAAGCTGCAAAACTTTAAAGGAAAAATCAGATTGTTAGTTCTTAAAATCACAACAGTACTATTTTGAGAGAAAATAATAATTAAAAAGTATATTATAAGGCTTTAAGAATATTTTAAAGAATTTGGAAGTAGAATGTTGCCGCTTAGCCCACTGTCCCCTGACAGTGCATGGTGATAAATTATATTTATCTACTGTCTCTGTGTGTAGTGTTCAATAGTTCTGAAGATGTTTTTCATTTCTTTTTTGAGGTTTGGTAACCTAGCAAGTGCATAGAATCTGCAGGATAAAACATGCAGGGACACTTGTTCTAATAACCTTAAAAAGCTGCCAATTGTAATGTACGTGTGCTTCCCTTCATGGAAGGAATTGACTTTTGCTTAGAAAATGCTAGTAAGTGTTGCTCAAAACTTCTATTTTTAAAATGTGTATACAGTCAGAAAATTTCTTATAATAAAATGCAGAACATCTTTCACATAAACATGGCTGACATAATCCATTCTTTGAAACACAGTTGTAGTCTTGAGTACATAATACTTGTATGATAGTGTTCTCTGATCTGTTTTATAAGTTTTTATTGTTTATTCTTCTAATTGAGGATTAGTACATGCATTTTTCATTGAAAATATTATAAAAGGGCATGTGGCTGTGAAATGGCTTGATTGAGGAACTGAAGCTTTCTTGATACTTTCCACAGAAAGGAGACAAATATTTTTTCCTCCTGCAAATGTTCCTGTTTTAATTTTGGTTTGTTTCATGTTCACCATTAGGTCAGGTAGCCCAGCCTTAGAATAATGGCAGTTAAGGTGTCATCATCCTCAGTCATTCATTAATTATGTACAATCTGTGCTGTATCACGCTTTATCTTGTCTGCAACTGTTTTTCAACACTGCTACCCAATCATAAGATTTATTTCAAATATAAAACCCCACAATCATAAGGGGAAAAAATAAAAAAATAGAAAAAAAAAAAGACCTTTAAAGAATTATAACTAAATGTTAAGATGAATGGGTTAGCAACTGAAATGTTCCATCTAAAATTCACACTTAAAAACAGTAAAAACGTAAAGATATTAGTTCTATCCTCTTCTTTAATTGTTTGTAAATCTGTAAGGCCAGAAGCATCAGGAAATCATGATCCACTTTTAGGAAATATGCAAAGACATAAATCAGTGCCGTCAATTATAGATGATGCTGGAGAACAATGATAAGGTGCGAAGATGTATTTTTGGACAGCATGTACTTCTGGTGTTTGAGCTTTGTGTAGATTTTTCCCTTTTTCTGTGTTCTGGTATAGCCATTTCCAGGATTGTGGCATTTACAACCCTCACTAAAGGATCTCTCCAAATCTTTGAAGATATTTCTGAAGACCTCGTTATTTTGGAGAATTTTACCCTTCTTTAGACCTATGACTGAGGCCTCAGTCATAACATAAAGAAGTGTCTCCTGACGAAAATACTTAAGTTAGGTTTATGCTCTGAATTGCTTCCTGGAGGAGTCTGTTTCTATGTATTTAGTCAGGTATGCGCAAGGATGTAATAAAAAAATAAAAATAAAAAAAAGATTTACATGTGGTGAGGCTTTGTAATATGTTGTATTTGATATTGAAAAAATCCATTGCCACAATCACTTTGTTTACTCTTGAGAATCACTTCAGGCAAGGGAAGTTGTTGCACATAGCTTGGCACTCTACAATTTTGTTGTAAGAAAAGAAATCAAGCAATAGTAAAGCTACACTGTATGTCCCAAAATTATTGCTAAAGAGATACAGTTTGTACATTTTCCTAATGGGATGGGTGGGGGGAAAAAAGAAAAAAGATGTGGGGTGTAGGGGAAAGTAAAGAAAAAGTGAGTCACACAGTAGCCAGATATGATTTTACCTCTGTGCACTTTCACTGCACCTTGCTTCAGCACAATCAAAAATGATACAGTGAGTGAAACTTCTAAGGATGAAGTGGGTGTTTCCATGTGCCAGTCAACAGAAAAGAAAAGAGAAAAATGTTGCAGAACTGACTGCTACTGTGCAGAGCTAGGAAGTGAAATGAAATGGCAGTGTACTTTCTATTCACATCAGCTAGGTCTCCTGAGGTATTTAAATACTTTTTAGCAAATTCCATGAGAATACAATTTTGAAGTCCAGAACATTTCATTCTATCAACCACTTTAACCATTTGACTCCAAGAAAATAGTAAATTTTCATTTGTACAGACATAACTGGAAACATTTTATTATATATCTGATATCTTACCAATATCATCTGCTGCTCTGTAAATGGATTTTAAAAAAATTATATAATTCTAAAGTCTCAATTCTTATTGTAACTAATAGGCCTAAGTGTCTTGTAAAAAATAAAAAAATAAAATATGAAGCACATTGTTACTATTGGGGAAAATAATTCAGAGATGATTACGTAAGTGAATGTTATGGCATCTACCTCATTAAGGAATGTTTACGTGCTTGCAATTTTAAATGAATCTCTATTATTATTGGAAAAAAGAAGGGGGTGGATTTTTATTTTTTTTGACTTTCTGCAGAATTAGGAAGTAGCTGTTTGATGGTTTATGATGTTTCTTTTGCCAACTCTGCTGAAGCTGTCTGCTTGTGCGTACAAGAAACGGCCCAAGAGGGTGATAACCAGTTTGTGTTGGCCATTAAAAAGGTCCAGCATTGGGGGGTAAGAGAATAATATTTCATATGATAATCTCAGTTTTGTTTACCCTTTGAGTTATTTCTCTTCCTTCAGGATTAGTGATGGTAGCACTTCTATCCCTTTATTCTCTCTAATGTTAGGCTGAAGTGTTATGCAAGTCGATGGGGCTGGATGGGATCCACCCAAAGGTACTGAGAGAACTGGCGGAGGAGCTGGCCAAGCGGCTTTCCATCATTTATCGGTAGTCTTGGCTATCAGGGGAGGTCCCAGTCGACTGGCGGCTAGCAAATGTGACACCCATCTACAAGAAGGGTTGGACGGTAGACCCAGGGAACTGTAGGCCTGTTAGTTTGACCTCAGTGCCAGGGAAGCTCATGGAGCAGATTGTCTTGAGGGTCATCATGCGGCACTTGCAGGGCAACCAGGCGATCAGGCCCAGTCAGCATGGGTTTATGAAGGGTGGGTCCTGCTTGATGAACCTGATCTCCTTCTATGACAAAGTGACACGCTTAGTGGATGAGGGAAAGGCTGTGGATGTGGTCTACCTTGGCTTCAGTAAGGCTTTTGACACCGTTCCCCACAACATTCTCCTCAAGAAACTGGCTGCTTGTGGCTTGGACTGGCGTACGCTTCATTGGGTTGAAAACTGGCTTGAGAGCCGGGCCCAAAGAGTTGTGGTGAATGGAGTCAAATCCAGTTGGAGGCCGGTCACTAGTGGAGTCCCCTGGGGCTCAGTACTGGGGCCAGTCCTCTTCAATATCTTTATCAATGATCTGGATGAGAGGATCGAGTGCACCCTCAGTAAGTTTGCAGACGACACCAAGTTAGGTGCGTGTGTCGATCTGCTCGAGGGTAGGAAGGCTCTGCAGGAGGATCTGGATAGGCTGGACCGATGGGCTGAAGTCAACTGTATGAAGTTCAACAAGGCCAAGTGCCGGGTCCTGCACCTGGGGCGTAACAACCCCAAGCAGAGCTACAGGCTGGGAGATGAGTGGCTGGAAAGCTGCCTGGCAGAGAAGGACCTGGGAGTACTGGTTGATAGTCGGCTGAATATGAGCCAGCAGTGTGCTCAGGTGGCCAAGAAGGCCAACAGCATCCTGGCTTGCATAAGAAGCAGTGTGGCCAGCAGGGCTAGGGAAGTGATTGTCCGCCTGTACTCGGCTCTGGTGAGGCCACACCTCAAGTACTGTGTTCAATTTTGGGCCCCTCGCTACAAGAAGGACGTGGAGGTGCTCGAGAGAGTCCAGAGAAGGGCAACGAAGCTGGTGAGGGGTCTGGAGAACAAGTCTTACGAGGAGCGGCTGAGGGAGCTGGGGTTGTTTAGCCTGGAGAAGAGGAGGCTCAGGGGAGACCTCATCGCTCTCTATAGGTACCTTAAAGGAGGCTGTAGAGAGGTGGGGGTTGGTCTATTCTCCCACGTGCCTGGTGACAGGACGAGGGGGAATGGGCTAAAGTTGCACCAGGTGAGGTTTAGGTAGGATGTTAGGAAGAACTTCTTTACTGAAAGGGTTGTTAGGCATTGGAATGGGCTGCCCAGGGAGGTGGTTGAGTCACCATCCCTGGAGGTCTTTAAGAGACGTTTAGATGTAGAGCTTAGTGATATGGTTTAGTGGAGGACTTGTTAGTGTTAGGTAAGAGGTTGGACTGGGTGATCTTGGAGGTCTCTTCCAACCTAGACGATTCTGTGATTCTGTGAAGTTAAGACTGAAAACTAAGAAAGTGTTTTTAACCTGGCTCACAAAAATGAATGGTTAGGCTATGGCTAGGCTACTGGTAAGGATATGATGCTGTCTTAAAACTGACTTCAAAGGCAAAGTTTCTTTAAAGTTTTCTTGAAAATCTTGATCCAGGGAGGCCAAATTGGTATCAAACATGGACATTATCATTAATGAGAATTTCCAGCTGACCTATGCAACTAAAAAATCTTGAATAAATGAAGATATTAATTTTACTGTCTTTCTGCCTATTGACAGCAACACCTTATATGTTAGCATTACTGTCAGAATCATTGGTATGAGATGAAATCTGATATTATTTTACATGAGAGGGAAAATCATGCTTTCTCACTCTAAAAGCACTTTCTATCTTTGTTAATTTTGAATGAGTGAGAAAGTAATGCATTAACAATACGTGGGTAAACAGGTTGTTGAAACTATATTTAGGTACATAGGCATGAAATTTTAAAAGACTTGAGTAATCATTGTATTTTGAATATTGTTATTAAATTGTTAACAGTGGGAAATTTTGTTTCAGAGAGCAAGAACAAAATTAGAAAGTTTTAGAATATTTTTAAATACTGGGTGTACTGGAGAGTTCATAAATTCATATTTCTTAAGTTTAAGTCCACTTTGCGTTGTGTTTGTGATTTTGAAATTTGAAAATGCAGCATTCTTTCTGACAATAAGCAGGACAAAAATCTTCATGTTGTATACGTGTTTATGACATGGAAGGTCTCCAGAGCTCATGTGATTTTCTTGTAGAACACAGTTCTTTGTCTACTTTTATAAACAGCTAAAGCTTTCTCCTCTGAGACTTTATACTGTTCTCCAAAATGTCTTTCATGCATAATTGCAACACAGGAAGATGATGGTTCTCTTTATCCCCTCCAGATCCCTAAGCTTGAGATTGCTTGTGGTCCTATTCCCATGTTAATTTTTCTACCTTTTCCTCTAACCTAACTTGTTTGTCATCATATAAACTATACCTCCTACAGATCTGTCTTCTGAACTAGATTTTTCATCTTCTAGGTCAAACGCAGGAACACAAAAGCAAGTATTTTAACTTCTGTTGAGCAGCGTGCTGAGTCCATAATCACAGTCTGTACCCCACGATTATAGCTCATGTAGCTTTGTGATATTAAGGAAGAGACTTTGATAAAGAGTTATTAAGATTTGTGAGGAAGGAAAGAGAATGGCTGAAAAATCAAGTTGTATATGAAAGAAGCACTCAGAAGTTAAGAGAAAGGAAATCTCCAGGTGATCCTGAGGAGATGGAAAAAATTGCAGTGCTGTGGGGGTATGCTTTTGGGCATTACTGTTTTTTATAGTGAGAGCTGTTTATATGAATAATTGTCAATTATGGTAATTATACATGGATAGTCCTAAAGAGTCAGGGTTATTCTGGTGGTGCACAACATTCAACAGTTAAACATGAGTAACTTTCAAGATGTCTCAGCCCCTTTAATTGCATGGCAACAGCCACTTCTAACATCCTCTAGCTTTTGTACTGAAAAAAGAGAGAAAAAAGGCACGTGAAAGGCAAAATACATTCTTTTAAATACATATTCACTGTATTTCTATTTCCATTTATCTGAAGAAAACTTAGAAAAATCTCATTAAAAAAAAAAAGGAAAGAAAAGAAACCTATTTGGCAGTTTTTGAGAGAGATTTAACAATATAATATTCTGGGAAAAGGAGAAATTTAGAGGTAAATCTAGAGTTGTTCTTGCCATTGGGTTATGATCCTCCTAAATTAAAGGAAGGTTAAGACCGCTTCTTAACCTTACTTCTAAGATTTGGAGTGGTATGCAAATGTAGAAATTTAGGAAAGGAAATTTACCTTCACAGAATCACAGAATCATCTGGGTTGGAAGAGACCTCCAAGATCACCTAGTCCAACCTCTGACCTAACACTAACAAGTCCTCCACTAAACCATATCACTAAGCTCTACATCCAAACGTCTTTTAAGGACCTCCAGGGATGGTGACTCACCTTATTGATTCAGAGAGAGTTTGTGGATGTGGAGCCAGCTTTTTTCTTATATTCAGATCAAAAAAGAAGAGAAGGGAAAGAGGGAATAAAGTAGCAAAGAAATAGAACATGCAAAAGAAGATGACAGCAGAAACCTAGGGTTCTTAAATGTTGTTCAAGAGTTAGCTCAAGTTGACAGGTATCCTCTCTAGTCCCCCTGTTCTGCTCAGATGTGTCAGGAGATAGATTAAGTTCACAGAAATGAAGGGTCAAAAATTGTCCCTGTGGGCATCAGGCCAAGAGATGAGATGGTGAAAGGGGCAATCATGATACTATAATTTTGCCCTCATGGTATGCTTCAAAACTTGAAACATTTCCTGATAGCTGTTGTTTTAATATTACTCTAAAATTGTGTTTACTACCAATCAGAAATACACCTAATGGGCATAAAAAAAATGTTAGTTAAACATTCCGTTAATGGTTCAGTCCTTTGTCTCAATATGACTTCATAGTTCACATGGTCTTCTGTGGGTTCAATTTAAGAATGCTTTTCTTTAAGATTACATTGCAAAAAGTTTGGCTATTTTCAGTTTAATTAAATCAGTTTAATAATAATACAATATTTAAAATTTAAAAAGAAATGCGTAGACGTTAAATATTCAAGACATGCTAGAGGTCTGAGATTAACATCATTTACTATGTTTGTGTTGTACATTCAGACACCCAATTAGAAAAAAAGACATGAATGTTTCCAGTCACCCAGAAATTGTGCCACGTAACATTAACATTAGAATTTAGGATCTCTGTCTCTGATTGTCTATTTGCACAGCGCTGTCTGTTTTATTTTGAGAAATATAATTTAAGTATATTTTTGAACAGGAAAATAACACCCCCCTCACCCCCCTCTAACATTACAACATTGTAATCCACATATGTTCAAGATGTTTACTAGTAGAGTGCTGATTTCTGCAGATTTTTGTTCCTTTTCACATTCTATGTATTTTACTGTTATCAATTTCTCTTTTCATTTTTTTTCTTCTTTTCTTTTTTGGGTTTTCCACTATTTAATCACCTAGGAAACCAAACATTGATATCTTCGCTCTATTACAACATATTCTCCTCTCTTTGTTCAAGAGATAAAAAAGTGATTCATAGTTTGATTTTCCTCATAGTTCCCTCTAAGCAATGTGTGTCCTTTCTGATATGCAGGTTTCTAGGTCCTCTTCAAAATCTAAATGATGCAACTTTTTTCTCCTTCCTCCTTTCCCTATCGCTCTCCAGAATACTTCATAGTTGATCATCCAACAGAATTAAAATCTTCACTAACAGTCGTAAAAAAAGTGACAGAACACTGGTATCGTTTCTGCTTTATAAACTATTCTGTAGGATTTTTATGAACTATCATTGTATGTGGAGTTCAGCTATCATTTCGTTATCAGAGATGGAGCTCTTGGCAACAGACAATAGACACCAGTATACACACTGAACTCTTTTGTTCTGCCTATTTATGCTGAAAGTGTATGGTTCCTCTCTGTACGTGAAAAGATGTAAGCTCTTGTGTGAATGCTCATCAATCAAACTAGACTTGCTACTGCATAGACTGTTCTATTTTACCTTAGAGACAAGTTTATCTTAGTACACAAACACAGTCACAGGAAAGCCCCCTTGGTACCTAGCTATTGAGTTCATGTTTCCACAGCAATGCTAACAATTTTTTGCCTTCTTTCATCATTTTGAAATTCCTTCTACTTCATCTTCTTTATGCTGCCTGGACACACTGCGGCTGATAAGATGCAATTTTTTCTTAGCAGCTGCAGGAAGTCTTCAGGAGAAGCTGGCTGGAGTAATACTGTTTTCATTTAACATGATTATTTCTGCAGGAGCGTATGAAAATTTTAGCCATATAAAGGCAAGGATGACAGGCAAAGAACACATTATTTGTACCTGGACCTGTAAAGCTGAGGAGAAACTCTTAAAGTAAGTGCAGTTGTGTCTGGTTTGGGGTTGGGGGGGTATGGACAACCAAAAAACAACAGCAGCAAAATTTTTGCTGGACTTAGTGAATCTAAAATTATTTTGAATTCTTTTTCTACCATGATATTTTCCTATAAATTCTATTATCTCAAGCATTAGAACAATATAAATGGGGAAAATAGTATTCAAATACAAGCTACCTGAAGCTGTGAAAAACTTCAATACACAGGTTTCATCTTGTGCTTTTGAGGTCTGGTGAATGCTAAAGATAGATAAACAACATAGTAAAATCAAGTATCTAACTATGACTAATACTCAATCCTGCTATGCAGCCTCTTCACCATAATTGGTTTAGGCCAAGATTTTAGTTATGGTATGACATTCTTCTCCATTTCTCCATCAAAAATGTGTGAGAATTTCAGTGGGAGAGGCCTGGAGCTTCAGTCAGTTAGAAACTCTCTGGAGGCCCATCTAAACTTCAATAACTTCAATTTCAGTTCTTTGTTATATATGCTAATGTTATGATGTGGAGTGTCTGTTTAATTTTTGTTGCTGGTGCCTCATTTTTTTTCTTTTTTTTTCTTTTTTTTTTTTTTTTACAAATAAGCACTGTAGAATTCAGAGTCTTTTAGACCTTTTGCTGTTGATCCAGCCTACAGAAGTACAAGAAGGATGGATAAATAAATGCAAGCAGCATGTGAAATTGGGAGTGGTGGGAAAGGACACAATCATCCCCCTCTTAGGCTTTCTCCTGCCCCCAAATGAGAGTGTGCCCTAGGTGCTCCAAAAGCAGAGCTCCTCCTGTTTCTAAACTGCACTTACATATGCAACTGCCATAAAAAGAATTGTTATCGCCAGCAGGGTTTATCAGGCACAATGCGACTGTCACTGCAAAGCTTCCATAAGCACCCCTGGGCAACTGGGAGGAAGGGCAGGAGGATGTGCCCAGAGGTCAGCGATTTGGCTAGGATTGCAAATGCCAATCTGCAGGGAAAATGAGGGTTTCACTTGCAGGACAGCTGATGTATACATACGCGTACAAAAGATCTAGCCTGCAGCATATATTGCCAGTGGGAACAGATAACTGGTCTTTTGAAAGAGAACATCGCTTTGATTTTGGATCAAATTCCATATGGATTTGAAATCCTAAATATGATTTTTGCTAATTTATGGAGGCACATTGAACAAACTCATGTCTCCAGCTCATTTAACCTTCTACAGACTTTTGTAAATGAATTTATCAAATATGACATGGTATCTAAATGCTTTTAAAACATTTTTAAAAGTTATGGCTCTAGCAAGCATGTTTTAAAGAGTGAGACTGGGAAAAAAAAAAAAAAGTTATCCAAAGCTAGAAAATGGCAAAATTTAAATTCAGTGCAACCGGAGTTTTAACATTTAAACTGCATTCAGAAACTGTTTTGTTTGAGACTTTCAGACTGACTCCTGCAGTCCCGGTAACAGAGAATCCTGGCAGCCTATGTTCTTCTCTGTGAGTGTCTGAAGGTGGTGGTGGAGGCTTTCAAGTAACCTCCAGCTATACTTTTAAATGATTTTTATGCTTTCTTTCATGAGATGATCACAGGCATTTTGTGAATAAGCATTCTTTTTTTTTTTTTTTTTTTTTTGGTACAGTCACTACAGTCTCTACTGGTGGACGAAAACAGTAGGTTGTTATTTATTTAAAATGATAAAATATTTCGTAAAATATATGCAGAAGATGATCAAGTACTGGCAACATCATTTCCCCCTTTCCTGAAATTTCAATGTTTGATTTTCAAATTTAATGGTCTTCTAATGTAGATGCCTTTTTAGAAATCTAATATCCTGTTGGAGATGTTAGACAAAAAACGTTGTTAGTGCAAACGTATTACCTCACATTGTGAAGTAAGATGAATTTTCTTTCTAGTCTGCAAAAACACTTGTTCAGTAAGTTTGTCTCTCATTTTTAGTCTAAAATAGGAATACTGCTATCGTTTTTTAATACTCTAGATTTTTTAAATAGCTCTAGATGAAAACATAATTTATGCTCTTAATTTTTGAATTGAGGTATGTTCCACTTAATGAGGATGAATTGGGGGATCCATAGGATAACATTGTCTTTTTCAGACATTGCCTGGGAGAGGCTTATTTTGGCTTATTAATTTCATTTTTGATTCTTTTCTGACTGTTGTATTCTGTGAGAACTTGTAAATGTATGGTTTTCTTTCAAAGGGGAGAGAAATGGCCAAATGAGATTAAATTAATGGCTTTTCTTCATCCAATTGCAGTCTTTACATGAGAGTTGATTGATGTTTTGCCATTTTCACATCTTGTTACAGCTCTTGTCATTTGAATGAATTGTCAGCCTTTTAATGTCTTGAATACTCTGCAAATAAAAGCATAGATACTCCCACCTTGTGTATCTAATTATGATGGACTTATCCATTCTATCTTCCTTTAGTTTGTAACTTACTAATTGCTAAAGAAGTGAAATATATGACCAATCAAAACACAAATCACTTAAAACAAAGCAATGAGTTAATCTGTTGTGTTTCATAGATTTCATTAGGTACATTGTACCCCAACACTTTTTTAAATGACTCTGGGAAAATTTCTATAAAAGTGTTCATTACTTTCTTCTCACTGAGATGAGACTATCCTCCGACTGTGTGCTGTTCTGCTTCTCTGTCCCTGGGATAAAGGAGATCAAAATGAGAAGTGAGACTGTGGGAATAGGAGCTGTCATGCCCACTAACTGTTGGAAGAAGGGTTGCTGGGTAAAAAGGGAAATTAGTGGGAGATAAGACAATCAGGGATGTATGCTGCAACTGGATTGTGTGGTCTGTGTGTAGGAGAGGAAGAAGGAACAAAGGAAAAATCAGAGAAAAAGAGAAGGGAGAAAATATGAATGGAAGGAAGATAAAATTTCCTCTTCCTTTCAAACTTGAGACTAATCCTGCTTAACTGGTTGTCTCTTCTCAGCCATTTTTGCTCTGCTTCCTGTTCCTTTTCCTTCTCCCCTTTCCCCTCGGCGAGGAGGGAAAGCATAGGGAAAAAGCATTGTCATTTCCTTCAGTGACTCTAGGCCTTTCTAGATTGCTTCCATTTTCACGTTGTGAAGTGCTCAGTAATGTTCTGGAATTGCCCACCTGTGTGTTTTTGATGTTGCTAGCAAGTAGTTCTGATGAGAGAAAGGAAAATGGAAACGGGGTGATGTAAGTGGCTTTAATTCTGTCTTTAATTCACCACATTTCTAGTATGTGCAAATATATTTTGTGCAAGTTGGTATATACATTATTATATATGTATATATAATTTTTTATTTTTTATTTTTTTTTAACACATAAAAGAGTGGTGAGGCACAGGTTGCCCAGAGAGATTGTGGATGCCCCATCCCTGGAGGTGTTCAAGACCAGGCTTGATGGGGCCCTGAGCAACCTGACCTAGTGGGTAGCATCCCTGCCTTCGGCAGGGGATTTGGAACAAGATGAATTTTGAGGTCCCTTCCAACCCAAGCCATACTTTGATTCTATAAGCATTCTTATTCTCTTTTCCCTATATCTTGTGCATTTTTTTTCTTTTTGTCAGTGCAGAGTGAGTTGAAAATGCTGTTGAATCTGAATAGTACCACATCAGGCTTGGCTGGAGCAGATGACTACAAAAGACATTAGGCAATGGACACTTAACCCTGAAATATTAAATGAAGTGTGCCTCTTTAATCTCTTTTGAAAAAGGTATATTTTTCAGGTGAAGATAAACTATGTTATATAGGGTAGTAGAAGACATGCCATTCAATTTAATAATCTATAATTAGTAAGAAAATGATGTTTAGCAATTTCAGGCTTTTTAATAACTGAATCAACAATGTGAACAAGTCAGATATAATATTTCATTTTGTCCCTATTTCTATTGTTTTCACTCTTTGGATCTGTGTAGACTCATGCTGTAGATCTGCCCTACTTTAGCAGTCAGCTGGTTGATTTTTTTCTTCCACATCTTTGATTGTACCGCCATAAAAATGAAAGGAGCTTCATCAGATTTTAAGTTTTGGACTAGGGACTTTTCCTAGCTCTCAAGCCTGAATGAATATTTAAGCAACTCATAATACAACAATTGTTATTCTAAGGGAAAAATAAAAAGAAATACTCTACTGAACATAACAGTAGCCTGATGAAAAGGTAATGGCACCTCTGCGGAATAGAATAAAATCAAATCCTGATTGTTTTGGTCATTTTGAATTGCCAGCAACTCATGCTTTAATCTCTGCATAAATTAGAAAACTTTTCTTTGTTCAAATTCCTGTGGGGTTGCTGTCTTTGGCTTCTGTCTACTTAATTCAGCTCAGCTAGTGAATGCTTTTGGATAATGTCATGATATTTCCATTAAAGAATTCAAAGTTGGTGAGAAGAGAGGTGTCAAACTGCTATTATTCAATCAAGATGAGTTTCATTGATAAGCTTTTGGTTTGGAAGATTCCTCCAGCACTGTAAGGGACGTTAATGAGTAAACTGTGATCCAAGGTCAAAGCTGTTTGCCCAATGTACCTGCAGGTAGGCTGAGCTGTAATTCAGGTTACAGCAAAGGAAGCTTCCAGTGCTGGTGGCTGACCAAGAAGATAGGCATGTCAGTATCACTGGCTTTTGGGAAGAAGTTAGGCATAGAAGGGAAAGAGGAAAGATTTAATGGTTATTTCTTTCTGCAAGAAAGTAAGTTGGGTCATGGGATAAATAAGGATTCATGAAGTTATGGTCTTAGTCTGCTCTTGGTTCAGTATGTCCTGCTCTTCCTTTTTTCCACTTAGATATCTAGTGCATAAATACATTCTCTCCAGTAAGACTGCTAAACATTTAGTCTAGCTATCGATTTACTGAGTCTAATTCTCTCACTAGAGAACTGCCATTTTGTGTTTCTCTTTATTAAATGAAAGATATGTTAGCATGAGGAAGCTCACTATCTCTAAAATGGTGATGATAATTGCCATTATTTCTGAGCAATGGAATATCATTAACATAAAAAAGATTAAATCGCTCTGATAAATATAGTGTAGTGTAGTTGAAACAGGTAGATTCAAATAGGCACCAAAAGAAATAAGGTAGAACAATCTGGGGTGCTGATTCACTAATTAGTTTGTCCATTTTACGGGGTACAAGGGCTTGAGTAGACTTTTACAAAAAAAAAAAAAAAAAAAGGCGTTAAAGTATTTGTAACCACCTTTTGTAAAATCCCTGCTGAAAACAAGTGTAGGCACCTCAGAGTTCACGGAAATCCTGCTATTTATCAGTCCATTTGGATGACCTTGAAGTGCTATCATCCTGACACCAGTCAGGTTTCTTGGGGGAGTAGGGGAGCAAGGAGCTGGAGGGGAAGCAGTGGAACATGCATAAGTAAGAAGAAGAAGAAAAAAAAAAAAAAGAAAAACATTCTTTTCTGGAGAGCTTGAGTTATAAGATTAGATTATAGCTAGCAGAATCAAGGGCACGTAGGCATGGCACATGATGATTATGATTTATGGGAGCATTATAAAGGAAGAAAATCAATATATATTCTAAAAGTTCTGTTTTGCTCAGATTAATCTAAAACCCCCTCCTTGGGTTCATGATGACAGAGGAAGGCTGTGTTGATAAGAACTTTTCCTTTTCCCCCCCCCCAATAATAGTTTCAATGACTGTTAATGTAAAATTCAGCTTCAGAAAATGTACCTCTTGTAGTCTTTTATTTTAAAAAAGTAAAAGCTAGTAAGTATGATTTGCAGTAGATATCTTACATTTAAGGTCAAATGTGACATTAGATATGCATCTGCTACTAATAAACAAAATGATAATGTATAATGAAATTTCTGTTACAAGGATACAAAAAAGAAATATTAAATCTGTCTGTAAAAATATTCTACTCTTCAGTTCTTTCTGTTAGTTATTTTTTCTGATGCCTGTAGCAAAGTGGCGTCTTCAGCTGAAGATCTATAATATCATTATTTTTATAATTTAATGCATCATATATCCAATCAGATGTTTGTGTCCGGCTGAAAATGTATCATAGTTTTTCATCTAATGAATGCTCTATGTTGGTTTGAATTTTTTTTCCTGTGGTTGACATATATCAAAAATATTTTATAGTCTTTGCTATTGTTATATATATATACATTAATGATTTAATCTATTTAATAATATTACATCTAATATTTCTAGATATTGTAGAATTGAAAAATACAATGTTAAGTTAAAGAGTCATATAGTCAAATGCCTGCCTTCTTCTCCCCAGTCCTATGAACATAATACAAACAACAGACAATATTCAGGATTAGGATAGATAAAGCCACAATTAAGGCTTTTCTGTTACATAAAGGCTACAGTGCTTTTTGACTAGAAATGGTAAATACAGCATATACTTTTTCTTAAGTGTCTGTGTAGTTCTTCTCGGTATTTTGTCATTTTAAAATACTGCCTTTCAAGGTGTTTTTTTTTTTTTTTTTTCCCACTCCATATTTAGTTAAGAGGTTTAACATTTGAACATCCTTTCAGATTCTCAATGTCTTCAAAATTAACTCCTACTCCTCAGAATGGTTACAAGTATAATTGCAGACTACAGAAATGTAATTACTGCACTGCAGATTATTAACAAAAATATGTACTATAAAATATACGTAGTAACCTTTCTTTGCCACTGAAAATAGTATTTTTGTGTTTGTATTTATTAATAGTATTTTAAAATGTCAACATGTAAAGATTTCTATTTAGAGATACTTATAAATGGCACTAAAACCAGAGTAAAAATGAAGGTAAATAATGAATAAAGTTCTATGAGCTAAGATACTGGGAAGCTGTCACTGGAAATAAACGCTTTCTAAGTATCAGTCAGTAGTGTTTTACAATACCTCTGTAGAATAGAGAAATAGTAGCCTATTTATATATTCCAGCTACTTTCTTACTATGACCTATGTCTGAAGCCAATGACAATATGTGGAATAGAAATTGGGGGTCTGTGTTGCCAGTCCAGTCTTAGAACAGCACAATGTTTAGATAGTGGGAGTTTGATTCTGTTCATAAAAGTCGCTTAGATCCTAACTCTTAAAATTAAATCTCACTTCTTCTCATTTAACAAAATCGTTTCTTAAGAGCTCATATATACCTTTAAAATTAAACTAAACTTCATGGGTAGGACAGGTTAAGGTTGAAAAGGGTATGATAATATTAAGGTGAGAAGAAAGGACAGTTTATGGCATAATGTAACTCCAGACAGACACTGCAGCTATTAACAGATGCCTAGAAGCAAAATTAGTATAGAAGACACATATTTCCAAATAAATGTGTAGCTCAATTCACAGCAGACATCATAAAGAACAGGCAAAATGTAAAGGCTAAACACTAATGTGAACTTTTCTTTAAGTTCAGTCACGGTAGACAAATACTTCGTATGTGAGCATGGAAGGTAAGTCACAACCCCAGTTAATAACCAATCTTTGGAGTCTTGTACAATGTAAGAACATCTAGATCAGTGTTTTTTTGTTTTGATCACGGAATGGCAGGTGATTCAAATACATCACATCATTATAAGCTTCTACAAGATACTTTCCTGTTCAACAGATGTTAGTGTATTTCTCCTCAAAACAAAGACAGAGAAATATTTTTCCTATAAAAAGTAGTAAACTGTGAGAAGATGTAAATACATCTGTACATTAATTCAGGCAGGTTCTTTTCCAAAGCTCAGTTCTGATGATGGCAGTACTTCTATCATGCAAAGAAGCATAATCGTAAAAATCTATGAGGTATACATAAGGGACAGATCGTTATTTTAAGAGATGCTTCTGAGAGTCATTGTCTCCCTTACAGAATAATTGCATTTTTGTCTTAAGTGTATTTTTTTCAGTTGTTCTAAGGTGCAGATGATTTGTCATAGTTTTGTTGTTGTTTTAAATCATACTTACAAATTTTAATATGCTTCCTTATCTTTTCAGTTTTCTGAAATCAACAGAGCATGAACAATAGAGAATGATTTGGGTCAAAATTCTATCTTCATTGTTATAATAGAAAACTCCTATAAGTTGTCCAAGAATGATTATTCAATACAAATATATGGGGGGAATGCATATAAAGTTTAATTTGTCATTAAACAAATGACAAAATTGACAATTTTTTTTGTGATTAAACAAATGACAAAAACCATCAAATTTGTCATTGTTAAAGGATATAGGTATTGTGAAAGGGTAAAAGAGCTATTTTCAACTGTAACATAGAAAAAAAAATCCATCCTCTGGGGACATGCTTCAACATTTCCATGCATTTGAGACTGACAAATTAAAAAATCTCTTGCAATTTTTGAATGCTGTTGCCAAATAAGGAAGAATGAATGAAATCATCTGTTATTCAACCCTCAAGATCAAACAGTTACATATTCAGAGTGTATTGTGTTATCTCATGCTATAGTATGAACTCAGCAATTATATTAAAGGAAATCCATTCTGATTATCTCTTCATCCAGTAGCAAACTAGCATTTCTCCTACTGAATTTTACCATCAGAAGCTCAAAATATATAAGTATTTTAAAGTTTTAGATCATTCAAAGCACGTTTTACAAAATTAAAGTAACTTGCTTGTCTTTAGTAAAGCACCTTATATTTTCAATATTCTTAAATCAGTTTCATTGATAAATTGAAAATAATCAGCTAAACAATTAATTATTCTGTTTTGAACTCTGGAATAACAAGAAACATTAAAAAACAAACAAACAAAACCCCAACACTTTAAATGTTTCCACTTGTTAATGAATAAACAGATAAAATCATGACCAATATCAGTCCTACCACTGTACAGTGATTTCCTGAAAACACAGCAGTGTCGAGTATGACTACAGCTATTCGTTTCATCCTCCAAGCACAACTGAAGACACAGAGGAAGGAATTGAGAATTTAACACAAAGAATGTGTTACTGGAATACTGAAATATTGGGAAAAAAAAAAAAAAAGGAAAAAAAGAGTGCTAAAAAGACCTTAATTTACATTTCTACCTCTTTCAAGAATCTCATTTCTAAGAGTTTACTTGGAATATGAGTGAAAATAAATGTTTAACTACAAAGTGTTCTGCTGATGAACTTGATCTGTTTTTCTTTTCTTTTTTTTTTTTTTGTCATCTTGAAACTAGTATTGCTAAAGACAGCAGATAACACAGTACTGAATTCAGAACTGCTTTCATGCCCTGCCACATTTATCACTGTACTTTGATAGGTGCCTTTTCAGATAAGCCTTGGAAAATGTGAATAAAAAATTGCTTTAGAATCATATTACCAACTCTGGTGAAATGAAAACCTTAGTAAACCTTCAGATTTGTAGACTATAAAGAGTCACTGCTGTTCTAATCTTTATATTAGTCCTGTATTTTGTCTGTAACGTGTAGATGATACCGTGTTTCTTCTTTCTTTTCAATTATCTTTCCTGTACATTAAGACAATATGAAAGAAAACACTTTAGTCCTATGTAATTAATTTTTCAGTACCAGTTTGCTTAAATTGCGTGCTGAATATTTCATTTGGTGCAATAATAAGAGCAGACAATGACATTTAAAACAACAACAACAAAACACCCTATTGCAGAAGTTATGTTTTTTGAATACAAGAGCTGCTGGAATAAGATTCTTTGGTACCACAGCTGCTTTTTGCCAAAGAGCAACAATGGTTAATTACAAGCAAACTGCATCAGAAGAAGCAGAGGTGGCCTTAGTGTCACTGAAAGCTTCTTTAGTTATGTTCCAGTATAAGAGAGCATTTTCAAGATCAATCTTAGGTCTGACCTGTTTGTTCAGAGAATGCTTTTGGTTGTCAAGGCATCAGCTTAAATTAAATTAAAATATATTTTTTTTTCACTCCCTTTAATGTGCATTGCTATATCAGCATCTGTATTACAGGTAAGTGCAAAATAAAGGAAGGAACAAAAATAGAGAAAATGAAGACTGTTTTGTTTTCTCACTGAAGCTAAGGTAGAATGCCAACAATGACGACTTCATGTGCTATACTTTATTGATGACAACACAGTATTGCTGATGTGGGAGGGATCTGGATATAATGACCCTGCTGAAGTTGGATCTGGCTTTGTTTCTGCTTTGTATTTACATAAAGAAAGTTTAACTTTTTGGCTGCTAATGGGAGCACAACAGCAACAGAGGCCTGAGTGACTGACATACTCCCACTAGTCACCCTGCATCATTTTACTCTGAAGTGTTATATTACTGGGGAAGATATCCTTGAGGAGAAAAAATACGTTGCACCTGGTGAGTTAGCACATGGGTTAAAAATCATATCCCAGTTTCCACAAAAGCAGAAGATATTGCTAGCGTTCTGGCCAACATTAACTTTACAAATAAATGAAGCAGTGGCAGATTGTATACAAGCTATTGCAGAGTATACTGTATTATGATGGTTGCTTTTATGACCCTAATCATTGTACTACTAGATATAAAAGGTATAATAAGTGCATATGCACAGAACAATATTTTATTTACTAAGCAGGGGGATTGGAACTAGATGATCTTTGAGATCCCTTCCAACCCAAGCCATTCTATGATTCTGTCTGACAACAGTATTGTAAAATTGGTATTTTCTTATTTGTTTTCCTTCATTACATGTTGGGAGCAAAGTAGGGTGTCATGTTTTGCTTTTCTTTGATATCTTACCTTAAAAATGCTGTGGATAACAAAGATAAAATGCTAAATCATGGAAGGTCCGGTGTGAGCTTTGAAAACCATAAATGCAATTAGGCAGGCCAGATGTAGGTGTTTTCAAAGTTAGTTAAACCAACTCTTCTAGTGTGAGGCAGAGCTCATATAGCGAGACCCAACAGCATGGAGCGGTCGTCAGTGGAAGGTGGTTGTGTGACAGAGCCCCAGGAACCTCTCACCTGGCTCAGACAGGGGCAGTTGGGGAACAGTGGTGTTGATGTGACCCTATACTGCACGAGCACATGTTGTAGAGAAAGGTCAGTTTCTTTGGTTCTCAGATTGATGTGCTGCCCAAGTTTTTGCATGAAAGAACTGGAATTAGGTGCTTATAGTGTACTACTCTGTATAGCTGTTTATTTGGTTCTCTCCTACTATTTCATCTGGTCCCAACTAGTCTTTTCCTTTTAATTTGCCTTGTGTTCTAGAAATTCTGTCTGACTAAGCATATAGTTCTCTCCAAAGTAAAACAGTCCACTGTGCGCCCAAACAAGGATATCATAGTGTGCTTCTATTTGACACCTATATAATGGCTAATTCCTACATAAGGCTTAACCCTATAAGACACCAAACCACTTGAGAAATACAGTGAATTGTTCCAATGCTTAGTAGCTCAGTAAAAGTTTAAGGTAATCCTCAACTTCTGTGTTAGCCTCTTAATGCATTGATAAGAAACAGGCATGCTACCTTTAGTAAAAATAACTATACGGAAAGCTCATTGCAATTCAAATAGCTCTTTCCATAAAAAACAAACAAACAAAAAAACACAAGCATGTTTCTTATAGGCTATAATTGTTTCAATATTTATTTTGCTTTTCTCCTTCCCATCCCTTTTGTTCCTAATGGCAAGATACATAGTGGCAGGTGAATCTAGGCAAAAAATTATTCTATTTTTCCTTTGCCAGTATCTATGAAACTTCCTTTTTTTTTTTTTTTCCCCCAAGAGAATTTGGCAGAACTAGAAATCATTTACAAAGAAAAATAATTAGACTGTATAGCTAAGCGGATTACATAACTTAGCAATGAATCCCTGAAAGGATTTTTATGGACAAAGAAAAATGTGATGTAATTTAAAGCTGTTAGTGCTCTGAGAAGCCTTCCAGGTTTGTTTTGATAAGCATACAGAACTTAAAATTTTAAAATTTGCTCAGATTAATCTGTTTTTATCATGAACAATATATCTGTGAAAACAGATCAGACTTCAGATCCTTTGTCATCTTGTCTGCTTACTGTACGATATGTACAATGGAATTGAGAGTAGGGCTAAGCTGTGTCTCTAATAACGCACCTGCTAATAATGCAGCTTTTAGAGGCAAGTTCTTTGTAAAGTGGTTACACTTGTATATGCAAAAAACAACACACAACAGCAAAACTTAAAATAATGGAGGAAATAGATCATACTGGACATGTACTATTAGAATAAAATTGGATCAGGTTGCTTATTCATACAGCTGCCTGTCTATGTTGAGAAATGAAACAAAACAACAAAAAAAGGGCTGTTCTTGGAGTTTGACTGTGGCAAACCTCAATTACATAGGAAAGGCTCAGCCACTAAAGGTGATGTGTATAATATGTAGTCTCAAATCCAGAGTAGGCTGTTATTTGGTGCTAGAAGGCAAGAACCTCTGTGTCCATTTTGTGTATTTTTGTGACCAAAATTCAATCAAGCAATGTCTAGTTGGCAGACAAAATGCTATGTAAAGCAGAGCTAGTTAACTTCACTTTCGTAGTTAAGTTCAAAAGCCTGCTCGGCTCTAGCTGTAAAATCATGTTGTGTCTATGAATTAACTTCCAAACCCTAAATTGTTCAATTTCAAATATTGCATTGGCCATTAATTGTGTTCACTGATTACAAAAGTGTTATGTAAAGGCTTCTTGTTTTGCTGTTACAAAATGACTGAGAGAAATATGACCTAGTAGATATTTCCAACTTACCAACTATGAATTAAAATCAGGAAAAGGGATAGTTCTGTGGTTCTCTCTCTGTGCTGGATTTGCAGCTCAATGTGACATGAGAAAAAAGAAGAAAAAGGGCTGCTCTCTTGGTGTGAGACTCCTGTAGCCTTGTCCAGGGTGAGGAGTTTGTCTGCATCAGAGGTGGAAGTTACTTTTAGACTTTTTTTTCCTTGTGGATACATGAGGGTCAGAGAGGTGTGAGGGTGATAAAATGAGATGATATCCCAGCGATGGTGAGTGAGATATCAAAAGTTTAGTCAAGACAGGATATGTCTTATGATAAGTAGGTAGGAAAAGAAGCAAAACAGGTGGTGCTCCTGTTGGAAGAAGCAATGAAAATGCTGTGTTGTTTCTTTATCTGAAGTTGTAATGGTCAGAAGACACAAGGGCAAAATAAGACAAAGATACAGGCTGTGTAAGGCAGTGAAAAAAGTTGCTGATGTCAGAAATCATCAGCTTAGGGATCAGATGACAATTAGGTCACTATCCTGAGTTAAGAAATTTCGTGTTCTTGGGTTCATTAGCACGAAAGAGCGTTGTAAGGATGAAATTCCAACAACATCAGATTTGGACCGAGAATGCAGATAGAGGTGACCAGCATCCAGTTCTAACTGGGAAGAATAAAGTAATTCAAGGTTTTGTTGAAACTGGAGTATTGATCACCCTCAGGTAGCTGGAACTGCTGGATGAAAGATGTGTAATAGCCCCCAATAATTTTTAATGACATGGAACAAAGTCCCTGAGATGAGTCTTATCTGACAATGAGAAAAAATTGATAGAGCAGCTTGATGAGATTTATTTGGGGTACTTGAGTACATGGCCAGTTATATTTTAAATGGAATAAATATGATAGCATCTCTCCAGAGGTTAAATTTGCATCTGTTACTAATTTGCAAGGATTTCTTTCTTTTTTTTTTTTTCTTTTCTTTAATATAGTTTAAGGAAATTATTCTACTGTTTTATATAAAGAAATACATCTGGAGTATACATGTGTATTCATTTTTTCTTTAAGATTAGGTTTGGTGGTCTAAATATCAAATATCAGCTTTTTTGAAGACTAGAAAAGTTGTATCTGGATGTTCTTATTAATGTGTAAGCACACAGGTAGAGCTTTGACATGTTTGTGAACCCCTTAACAACTAGATGTTGTTGACAGACAGCTTGAAATTGGCATTTTTCAGTGGCATTTAAGGCAGATGTTTTATAATCATATTAAAACCTTTTGGAATCTTTGATCCTTTGACATTTGTTAACTAATATCAAACAAATAGTCAAATATGCTTTCTTGTGCATGTTCTGATCTTTTTCCATCTGTACAGCTTTTTTCAAAGGGTTTCATTTACACATCTGCTTTCCAGAAGTGGTACCCCAGCTATCACATAGTTGGAGTACTATAAAGATCAGCAATAGGTTTATTTAATTTCATTCTTTGTGTTAATTGGCTTCTTGGCAAATGATGTATTCCTAACATGTCTATGTATGCGAATGTTGATAGTCTTCTGTTTACCTCAAATAATGTTCTCGTACTCTTCAGTACTTTTTTTTTTCTCTCTAGAATATATGACCTTGTTGCTTATAATCACCTTTTTTTTGCAGTTTTAAGAAATATCAACTATTTTTCCCAATGTGGAGTGCATTCCTTGTGCATTCCTTGATTGTAACAATAAGGTACGTGGAAGACTCTAGAATATCTTAGCAGTTCCAGCTGCATGCTACTTCAGAGGATAAATTATTAAAACAAAGTACTTTGTTAAGAAATCAAACAAAAATATGCTTACTGTTGGCTCTTTATTAAACCATGCATCTTGATTATACCTCAGTGATGTTACCATTCTATCTGGCACAGTTTAAGAATGTTAATTGCACTTTATTAGTTTCCTAAGATAATATTGAATGTAAAACTAATCCTGCTGATTGACTATCATAACAAGTGTATCAAAAACTGAATTGGGGACTTTTTCCACCTAACATGACAAACATTACACCATTCAGGTTTATAGATTGCTGAATTTTAAAGACAAATCGCTTTGTCTTTTCAGTTCAAGTAAAGCTTAAATGAAAACCAACACCTTTATACTTGAAGATTTCACAGTGCCCAAACATGGAAAATTGTTATCTTCAAGCTGTAAAGTTTGAAAAGTTTCCAGTGGGCAAACTTGAATTTGAATGGGTCTATATCTTACCCTGTGAACATGTTTATACATGTTAACCTGCTGGCAAATTATCTATATGACTTTTGTTTCAGCCTGAGGAACTCATTCAATCTATCATACTTAAATTATCATGTAGATATTCAAGGCTCATTAAATCACCATGTTTGTTTGTTGTTTTGTTTTGTTTTATATCCAGGGCTTGCTAATTTTTCTTAAAATTCACTTTTGTGATTTAAAAAATAACGCTTCAAAAATAGTCTTCTACTGCCCTGGGCTTGGTATCTTTTCTGTCTGTATAGACGATCTCTTCCTCACCTGAAGGAGCCTCTTCAAAGAATATTAAGGCAAAGATTCTCTGTTTATATTGGCCAGACTCCTATGAATTGTTCTTAGCTTAAAGCAGAAACAAGTTCATCTGTCTCCTATGCCTTTTTGAAATGCTGTGTGGTACTTAACCAGTTGATCTCAGTGAGACTTCCTCCGTCTGGAGGGACACTAAGATGGTGAATTGTCTCGGAATATGGCTGTCTCTTCTCAAACTGGTTGCCAAAACAACAGGACAAAATAGAAAGCTTCCTTGCTGGTCAGTGTATTTATTTCTTCTTTGTCTGATAAAACCTATATAGTGAAAAAAAAAAAAAAAAAAAAAAAGAAAGGCTTTTAACTGAAAAGCTAGTGTATCTATGAAGATTGATAATTTCTTTATTTTTATGTGATAAGAATTATAACCATAATTATACCCCAAAATTAAGGTCTCTAATTATAACCACAGCCCTACAGCCAATCCTCATTCTGCCAAGGATCCCTAAAGAACCTGCCTGTCATCCAGCATCAGGTGACACATGGTCTTGGATCAAAGAGTATTTCCATCAACACAGAATCACGGTGACAACTGTAATATCTTTTTGCCAGAGTTTGGGGAAGAAGCTTTTTGAATATGAATAATGAATAGTAATAGTGGAACGCTCTCTAAACTCCTTTCTTTTTTTCTTTAAGTACTGCCGTGCAGTAATGAAATGCAACATTTTTTACAATACATCAAATACATCAAGTAATTGCAGTACTTTTTACATTTCGTAGTTATGCACTTATAGTGATAGTTCAGAACAAATATCAACTCCTGTTTCTCTTACCAAAAGTTTATCATATTTGTATAAGGAAAAATTATGTTTACAAGAGTGTGCTGCATAGCATTTTTCAACTCTTTTAATTTCAGCTCGTTTTTTGGATGTTACATAGACCACATTCTTCTTGACCTCTCAGTAAGTGTAAATACACATTTTACTAGTGGACATTCTGAATGTTCAAACATCTGTATTTTGCACAATGCAGAATGACCGAAGTATCAGGTGTTCCGTTGTATGAGGCTTGTATAATTGTTTCCATATGGCATATGGTACGAAGCTGTTGCAGCTACGCTGATAAACTTACTGATTTTATTCCAGATGGCCCAATTTGTGTATCCGCATTAATATTAAAAATGCAAGTGTTTTCTTTGAGAAATCAGCTGAACAGTATCCTGGGAGCTAGAAACATTTCTTCTGGGCTGATTTTCCTGATGCAGTTCTTCTCTTTCTGACTCAATCCCATTTTTTTTTTTTTCATTTTTTTTTTCATGTGCTCCCCTGCAGTGTATAACTCTAAGCTGGGGAACTGTTTGTGATCAGATTTTAGAACAAGAAATTTACATACAGTTTACATACAGATTTTAAGTAATGTTGTGTTTTAGATAAGTTTAGCCCACTTTATTTCTAGCCAAAAGGAAATATAAAGGCTGAATAAATATTTAAGTGAATTCAGCTTGAGTCTATAGAAAACAGATGTAAATTACTAAGACAAATTGCCTTTGTATTAAACTTTTCTTGCACAAAAATCTTCCGAGTAGCTCATTAAAAATGCCTTGTGGGTAAATTTTCTGTTAAAACCAATATCCTTTAGAGAGAAGCTAAAGTAGTAAGTACTTGAAAAGTTTCTGGTTTCATTGTCAAGTAAAAGCTTCATTCGCAGAATAAGAGCTTGTATATCTCTCTATTTGGATATTTTTTTATATTTATTTAGTATGCTGCAAGAAAAAAGACTGTTTATTGAACTGCTGTGTATTCTTTAGAAGCACATGAGGATATTGTTTGGCTCTTTCAAACTTACAGAATGTCTCTCTAGCTAAAACAAGGATGCAAAACAGATATTGAAATAATGCCCATAATAAAGGTGAAAATATCTGGATATTTTTTAGTAGTAATTAGTGTCAGCAGGCTGTTCTCATGACTATCCTGGTTCATCTCTTCTACGGACAAAATATTTTAAAAACATTATTACTCAGGACTTAAAACAGTAAATATATACAGACCTCTTTCCATACATGTTTTTCTGAACTTCTCAGTGCTCTGCCCTGCAGCCTTTTTGGAAATAAGACTCATCCTATTTGTACTCACAGACACCATTAATATTAGATTTAATTTGAATACCTATATGTAATCATTACTTTACACAGCTCGGCTGGAAAATATAAATGTATTTCTTATCGTAAACTATTTTCAAAAATGTCATGCTATGCATTTTTTTGAAGTTAAGCTCATAATTAACCAGACTTTCTTCTATTGTCCACTAAATTTCCCTGAAGAAGAGCTTCAGACAAGTGAGTGGAGGCTGGAAGAGATTAATGTCAGCTGGAAAACTTCTGACAAAATATTTCTGCATCAGGAAAGGTATGTGTTTGTAGAATAGGACCTTTAACCACCGGAGAAGTCAGTAAATTTTTCCACATGGTTGCTTAGTTTGATCCTTTCTGTGTCTCAACACTTGTTTGTGAAGTCTTGTTGAAACCTTAACCTGTATGAAACAACAGCTCCAGTTCATGATGCCTACTAGCTCTGTTTGCACAGCTAGCCGTCTTTTGGGGACAGAATTGTTATTCTCTGAACTTTTAGGTTCTTCCAGTATAGATTCCAGCACAGCCAGTGCAGCCTATATTGACCTTTGCAAGAAAGAGTATGGTGTCCTTTGCTTGCAGTTTTATACTTTTTATTTTTTATTTTTTATTTTTTTTGTAAGCAATTACTTAGAGACTGATTCTGCATCTGTGAAGAAAATTATAACCATTATTGAAAGGTTTGTGTAAATTATAACTGGTAACAGAAGCTTGTTCAAGGGGAAAGAACTCTCTCCATACCATTGGTCCTACATAGAAATCATCTGTCAAAGATGGTGAGAAGGGTAAATGCAGGTCACTATGAGGTCTAACTCACATTGTGGCTTTTTACAGGAAAGGAGCTGATGTAATTTATATCATGGTTAAATGATAATGTAAGGTCAAAATGATGCAAAAATAACAAATGAGAAGGTTCCAAAAAAACTATGTTGGAAAAAAGTATTATCATATTTCTATTAGCTCTAAGTTACCAGAACCTTAGAGATAACTAGTTATATCTTCCCATCTCAATGGAAAAGGAAATGTTTTTCCACATTCACACACCACTAAGGAAAGGAAGGAAAAGGAAATCTTCTGGAGTTGCTAGTAGTTTGGATACAATTAATTATTATCCATTCTGCTTTTTATTGGAAACATAAAACTTGAATGTTTTCTCCTAGTTGATGCAAAATTAGAGTTTTACATCTAGATACAGAAAGGCATTCTACTTGTGTTATTACTCCTGCTTAATATTAGATGTACAGAATTCACTAACTACCAATTAGGTTCACCAAAGCTGTCAGCATTAACCCCTGAATGTGTCAGAAGAGATAAGGATAAATTGCAGACAAATAAGGAGAGCAGCTTTCTAATAATCTTGCAGAGTGAAACAGTAGGGTAGATAATCTGTTGAATGCATTAGAATATACTTGTGATGTGAATGTAGAAGACTGAGAAGTAGAAAGCATGTGAAAGACAAAGAGTTTATGTTAAGAATAGTGTAGGTGGTATAGGTAGGTGACTTGTGGTGACATTAAGATACAATGAGGTGATTTTAAAAATGCCAATGTAAACCTAAAAGACATCTGATTTAAATTTCTGATGTTTCAGTTTTCTAACTCTCTTGAGAAGAGATGAAACAAGGCTTGTGTTTATTTGATTGCACAGCATAATAAAAAAGAAATGATATTTAGAGGAGCAGTATTTGCAATCTTGATGTTTGATATTGGTCAAAAAGCCTTAGAAGCAACTGATTTGACAATTTTATTTCTTTTCAGAGTGTTTCATGCATCTTTCTAAATTGCTTGTAATATAATCAGAAAGCACTGACCCATAATCTAAAAAAAATAACATAAATAATACATTCCAGCTTAGTGAACCTTGTACTGGAGAGAAGCTGTAGTGATAATATATGAATTATCTTATTCTGTCCTCTCCATTACCCTGTCTGTAGATGTGGCAAGATACTACAGTTCTTCACAACTCCAAAGCACTAGCTACATTTATGGATACAGATGCCCTCAGAGTTTCAACTATTTCCCTCATTCACCAAACCAGTAAGCATTCATCACATATATATATATATATATATATTTAATTTAAATAATGACAAAGCATAAAGTTTACAGACTAGTGTGGAACAGCATTTGTGAAAAGATAGTGTTCTAAAGATCCATTTTGATCAGTGTTACTTGTTTCATTCAATGAGAAGTTTTCTTGTTAATGAAAACTATTAGAATAACTCCATATAGCGTAAAAGTCTACTTTCTGACATTCATTTAGTTTTCTCATTGTTTCTCAGTTTAATACTGTTCAGATTTCAGTATGACCTCTGCAAGGCTAATCTCAATGTATGAAAGTGACAGTGTAATGAAGAATGTAGAAAAAAATACAAAAACAAAATCCAGATATAGCAAACCAGTTATTAATTTCATTAGTATTGTATCATGGAAATATTATTTCAAAATAAGAAAGCACTGAAAAGTATTACTGATCTTTCATGCCAAAATGAATACTTTTCAAAAAAATCTGTTGCCCCCACCCCCTGCAGTGTGTGTACTGAAAAGTTAAAGGTACAACATTATTTCTATTGTACTTCTGCACAAAGTGTTTGCCCTAGAAAAAAATGTCATTCCTGTGTGAAATAACTGTAATTACTTAAAAAGTTAAGCTCTCACAAAGCTTTGAAGTGTTAAAAAAAAAAGTATCATTTTTTTCAGTTTTAACCAAAAAAAATTAATAAAACTTTCAAAGATATACAGAACAGTAATTAATTACAGTGCCTCTGGGTTTTTTAAAATACTGTAATTTTCTAATTACAGAGCTTCCAAAGTCATAAATTCTGATTCGCTCTCAGATACATGCATATAACTTTGCTAAGGTTAAGAGAGGTAATACATAACTTTGGGAGAGGGAAAACATCCTAAAAGACTTTCATGTCGCACACATAACAGATAATAATGTATAATAGAATCAAAAATATATTCATTTTTATGGTAGACATTGGAATGAAGTATTACATGCTCTCTGTCTAGACTTTGGAAAAATCTTCAGTAAATACATTTGAGGAAGGAAAAAGAAAAGGACAAGGAGGATTGAAATATGATCACCCACCCAAAATTGATTGAGCCTATCAGTCTGAAACAGTACTGAGTACAGAGTGCCTAGTTATGTCATGTATAATTGTTCAGTTGTTTGAAAAGAGGAACTGTTTACTTTTTCAGTATCTGTTAATCAATAACAAATACTGAAGTATGTGCCTCATACGGAGGGTCCTTTCAGAAGGCATGAGTAGTGTAAGTATAATAGAATAGGAGCCAAAAGCAGCCACAAAGAAAGTGTAGAAAATTTCAGCTTCTGCTAGAGGACCCTAAAAAGCAGTAGAAAATATGATGCCTTCTGCATAAGCAGAGGATACCTTGTATCTGTGGGATCTTGGTATATCTAGATCTAATATGATGATACTCATATGGTGATACTAATATCCATTATACGAGTAGTCATGAGCGAGACTATGTGCATGTAGGTGGGGAGACAATTGCTCAAAACCTCTATCCATCTTTTTAGATGACATGCTAACTGCTTTCTGCAGAATTGAGTCATGGGGGTGTATTATGAAAATAAGTTTTGGATCAAGCTCCTTAGAGAGGGAGAACAGTTTTTAATTCAGGAATCCCAGCAAGATTTAGACATAAATTAGTGTTACATGCATAAAAGCAATGTTTTGGGCATCCAACAACAGAATGTAGAGTTTAAAAACATGAATGATGCAACATGATCTTGCCATATGACAGAGTTTGATTGTGTGATGACTCCTGTTGTTTTGAAGCTTTATAAGGAATCCATCAGCAGAAGTCTTTAAAAAAAAAAAAAAAAAGACTAATGTACTTAATTATGAGATGTTTACCAAATTTGGTGTTTTGTTAAATGTTTATGTACTTCTTATATGCTGTCGGGATCTCAGATCTCAGCCTGTGGTGGTACTTGTGGAGTAGCTGCATTTTAAAAGTTTATAAACAGCTGTCAGCTCTGTGATACCCAAACCACTAATTACCCAACAAAGAATGGATGTTGCTAACTTCAGTATAAATGAATGAAACTGCTTTGCTGGTAATTTAAATGTTCATGATCTGATTCTTAAAATTAGAAGACACTTATCCAGTCATGCTTGATTTGATTCACTGCTCTGTTTCAAGTAAGGAAGCAGTGTATGAAGTTCTATAAAGTGCCAAAGTGAGCAAAAAGCACTAAAGAAATCCAATGTGTTCAGTGAAAAATGTTCATTTATTGTTCATCAACAGAGGTAAAACTCATTACTACACAAGCTGGTCCAACTTTTTACAAATCTGTCTATCATATATCCTTCTTTGATTCTCTTAGAAGTCATTTTTGGTTAAAGTGTGGTGTCTCAGTACATTAGTACAAGTAAAATTCCACAGGACAGAGATACTATCCAATTACTTGTTTGGCTGAAAATAATTTCTGTTAACATTGAAACAAAAGGAATAAGAAACACTGCATCATCTTTAATAAATCGTACAATATTACAATGAATCTTGGAATGCTATGAACCAGCTTTTACTGCATGCTTTTCTATTAAGGCAGAAAATTGTGTTGGGGAAAAAGATACCCAACCTGTTTCTGCTCCATTGCAACAGTTTCACAGATGATGCTTTGCTTTGAATTTGCATTGGAAAAAAATATATATTCTTTAAAAATTGACTGCATATGAATTCTGATATAGTATGCTAATCAAAAGTCAGTTTGGTTACATATGTATGTATGTTCAAGAGGAGCCTGGTATCTTTTAAATTACTGTTCTTAGACATTTTTACTTCTTACCAACATCACTGGTTGCTTTGCATATCATTCAAGGATCGCAAGTGTGTTCTTTGAGTATAAGAATAGGTGTAAATTACATTTTTTCCTCCTTCACTATTACCATCACCTTCAAAACAGTTTCCTGGTTTACCAATCCTGTTCTTGTTACGGTCTCTATCACAGAAATAAGAATGGAATTTTAATGCAGGCTGTGAAACAGTAATTGGGTGTGTGACTAAGCTATTGGAATGTGATGTATTAGGTCCAGAATGTACTTATGAGTTCTCCAAACTGTATCATAAAAGATGAATGGCAACCAAACTGGCAACACTGAATAAGGTGGAACATTAGATTTGACTGTTGGTAGTGGGTAACTAGGAAATTCATTCTGAGGATGGGAAAATTTTCCTTGAACACTTCCTCTTCTATCTTCCACCCACAAATTATATTACACAAACTATTGTATTCACTAACAGGTCTCCTTTAGAAAGGTAGCAATAACAATATTGCTGGAATACAAGAAAAAACAGCTAAAACTAAAAATAGATGTATATCTAAAGCAATTCTATTTTCAGCTATAGTAATGAACTGATTTGGCCCATGAAATGAATTAAGCTAATGTATTCATATCATTCCCTAATCCTTTTGTAGCATGTGAATCACTGTATTTTATATTTCAACTCTTGCTGTATGTTGGGTTATATTTTCAATTAGCTGTCCTTGTTAATCAAATACTTACAGCCAGTTAGTGAATTATAAATATATAATCACAATAATTGGACTTATTATGATTACCTCAGTTTCACACTAGTATAATTCAGATATGAATCTACATGCCATAGGCAATTGTTTAATCTAGTTTAATGTGTTTAAAAGGTTAAAATTCTTCTGCAAGTTCTTTGCTGTGCACTTGTCTGTACTAAATTTTATATAATGCTGCTCTTTCAACTTACACTGACATCATCTCAAAGTGTTTCATTACAGTGTTGACTTGGCTTAAGCATTCTGAATGGTTTTATGTTGTCAGCAGTTGTTCCTCCTCAAATTTTCTGTCTTCACAACCTTTTTCATGCCTTTGTGAGGTATACTTTATTAACTGTCCATTTTGAAATACATCAAAAGAATAACATACCATAATCTTAATCTTTAAGAACAAACTTTGCCTGCTCTGGCCAAGTTCTCTGTATTTTGGATGTTTAAAAGAATTACTATCAAAGCACTATTGATATTATTAGTATGATATCATCACTTTCAGTCATGTAGCTGTCACAAGGACAATGATCACAGCAAATGTTCTGTTCTTCAGCACTGGTAAAGAAGAGGAAAAAGCCTACATTTAGAGGAATCCCGTGAGATGAGTTATCTACAGATGAACCCTCTGTGATTTCCCCATTCTAATCTCAAGTGAAGATTAAAAAATGAATGACATTTTTGCTGTGCAATTTAGTACTTCAGTGAAGGTGATTTGACAGCCATCTCTAGGAAGGAGCAGATGGTGAAAGAATACTCTAAGGTGGATTCTTTTCTTTCTCTCCAGTAGATTCTTTCATTTCAGTGAACAATTGATGCAGAAGGGAAATTCATAGCATAAACTGCTTGTTAGAAACATCAAATTGTTTTGAGGGGGAAACAATGCTTCATTATTTTGGGAGGGATTTGAAAACTGTTCAAAAGGCTATTATCAGCTATGTTAAAGAATACTTGGGCAAAAGAATGAAAGGTATTGATGATGATGATTGTATATGCTGTTATGTTCAAACTCCTGATATCAGCAAAAGGTGACATCCCATATATATGTGTGTGTATATATGGAACTCAGCGTTTGCTGCCAGTCCAAATGCTGTTTTAACAATCTGGTAGTTTAAGTTAATATGGAAGAGGCACGTTAATGACAGTTAAAATTGTTATTAAAAAACAAAGGAACAAAAATGCAAAACCCAGAAACCCTTCTGAGTATCTAGCCCTGTTCTCTGATGTTAGGTTCACCTCCTTGACCTCTGGGCACACACGGAGCTGCTCCTGGTTCCCCAGGGGTGACCCAGAGGGTCAGGACTTTCTTTCCCACAGCACTGCCAGAGTCAGTGCCCACAAGGGAGGCAATGGTCACTGGTCCTTTGTCACAGGAAGGTCTGACTGAGGCCATGGCAAGACCAGACCAGTCCTGAGACCTGGCACTGTTGGGTCAGGTCCTCACAAAGCCTGTGGCCTTGATAAAAATTGGTAAAAATTGTTCATACTAAAAATTGTATTTACAGGGCTACTCTTCACACAAGACTACCTGACTGACTAGTTCTGTGGTTTGGAGAAGCTGTGGCCACACAAGAAGGGAACTAGACTCCAGCATTCACGGAAGCTAATGAGGTAACCATCTTTACAGCTTCTTTTTATTTATTTATTATTTTTTAACTGTTTGTTTTGTACTATCTAAAAAGAGATGATGTACTCAGACATGTGGAAGGTTATGCTTCTGTTCAGTTTCTCTTTTATGTCTCTTTCTCCCACCTCATCCTCATGTGATATTTTAAAATAGAAAATGGAGTGCTGAGAATGGATTTGTTTAAATCTCTGAGGATACAACAGTGCTCTTGGGAAAGCAATAGGCAAGTGTGTGAGCCAGGGTTACGCTCTCTAATGAACGAGTATCAAGACAGGGACTAAAAGAAATGTTCCAGAATGGCTGAAAGAAGATACAATGCTAGTTTCTGCACTAATCAAGAGACAGGCAGTTTGTAAAACCCATACGCAGAAGCTAGGGGATGTAATAAAACAAGGATCTCTCTATCCAGACACACAAATAGGCTGCTTTTAGACAGCTGTGGTTACAGAGTGTAATCCCTAAATACAAATAACATTCCCAATTGAATGATTTGATACTACCATGTACCTCTACAGAATTACTGAACTAAATTTTGGTAGCCGTAACACTTAAAATGCAGTGTATCTTTTTGTTTAAACCTTAATTAATATATATATATATATTGTAATTGTGTTTAACAGTAAGGGCAGACCTTTTTTTTCAAAAGAACGAAAATTTTATTCAAAAAGCCACAAACCATAAAACTTTAGCAAGTTATATTAATGAGTTATAACATGAAGGAATGATTAAATTTTCTTCTCTTAAAATGAAAATATATGGAAATGATATGCAATGATGAGTTTAAACAAACTATAAAAAAATCTACTGCTCTAAATTAAATGGGTTTGATGAAATGGCATCACTAGATGCCTATGCCATTTTGTGAGTAGAAAAAAATACATATTTTCTGGATCACATAAATGAATGTCATTGAAAAACATTGTGTCTGAATGAGGAAAAGAAAATCTTTTGCAATGAGGCAGCAAGTCAGATAAACATTCAGTTGTCTTGAATGCTGATGTATGGTACCAAAAGGATATATTGGGCATATATTTTGTTCTTTCTGTTATTGTTGATGATTGTTATCAGACATATGATATCATTTCTGTTCACTGTACAAATATCTGACACGTTTAAAGCCAATAAATAAAAAGGAATACTCTGTACCATGAATATGTGAAACTATTTCAGGGAAAAAAAAAGCTATTAGATCAGTGAACTTAATAGAGAAGGGGTTTTCACCAGCTCTCCTGTGTCTGAGTTTGGAGCAATGTTTTATATCCAGGGAAGGAAAAAAAGAGTCTTTCAGCTTTTAACTAGCTGTTTAAGGGTTTTGTTTATTTATTTATTTATTTATTGGTATCAAGATTGAAAGAATTCATTTAGTTTTTTTCCTTGACAGTCTTGAATTGCTAGTGAATTTTCTGCCTTGTTATACAGCGTTTTTTACAGTGCCCAAAATGGGATGGCCTTTTAAAGTGTACACCCTGCTGCTTTCTGAGGAGGAGGGTAAAATTTCGTTCTTAATGCCTCTGAGATTCAGCTGAAGCCACTGCTTTCTGCAATGATCCTGCAAGCATGGTGCACCGCTGTGTAACCATTGATTCTGAATAGCTGCAAGTTACTACCAATCAGAACTATACTACCATTTTGTTAATGCTAAGGTGATGTTTTTTTCATTGCGTTTATATACAGTTCTACCTTTTATACTGCACTTAGATGTCTTTTAAGCAAATGTCATGACCTATGATTCCACAGTGTGGTTAAGATATGCCAATATTGACCTTTTAATTGAGATCACTTTGTCGATGTTAAAATATTTGTGTTTGATTGTTCATTTTATCTTCCTGTCGTAGTTTTTTTTTAGGCAAAGCTGGACATCTTTATTATTTCAAGTTTGCATGATGAATAAGTCCCTCTGAACTGGTAATTAATTTAGATGGCATTCTCTGAACTCTGAACTGATTGCAATATATCATCTTTTCATGGACACACTGCATGGGAAAGTAGAGTTTTGGCAATGCCACATTAACAGAAACCATTAATCATCTCTGTGTGATGCCTGTGTATATGTAACCATATCTAACAGTAGCTTTACTGGATCCAATAGTATAGAGTAAATGTTAGAAACAAAAGAGTCAAATTCAACTGAAATTTAAAGTATTTTATCAAAGCTAATTACTTTCCTAAGGGAGTGACCCTTAAAAATGTGAGGTTCTGGTGACTGATAGCAATTTTATCTATAAAGGGTCTAAAGGATACTGTGTTTCCAGAAGATTCATTAAAAAACGTGACATGATTCAGGCTAAGCTGTGATCTCAGTCCCCACGGATACTAGAATATCCATCTGTATGAAAAAAAGATACTGTGTGAATCTAAACAACAGGAAAAATTGAAATCTTTCATTCAATTTGCATCTTACCAAAGGGAAATTGAGCTGTAAGACAAAAATCTGTGGGAAACAGAGAAATATATCTGGATCTTTAGAGATCATCAAGTCCATCTTCCTGTCCCAAAGCAGGATGATGTAGATCGAAGTTTTATTTTTTTTTATTTTTTTTTTTCTGTCAGATGTTTGTTTAACCTGCTGCACCTTCAAGACCTGCAAGAACGGAAACTTCACTATTCCCTCAGTACTTCACTATTTCTAGAATGTTAGAATGTCAAAAACTTTTTAACTCTCAGGCACCTTTACTTCCATTGCTTGTAGAGGTTCTCTGATAAATATTTTGGCAATTTTATATTCTTGTCTGTCATTCTCCAATACAAAAAAGACACACCCCCCCCCCCCCCCCCCCAAACTTCTAGCGTACAGAGACATCTAATCCTGTCTGGATTCTCAGTGTACACAGAACACCATGGATAAAAGGGGTACAGAAGAAACTTTTGCTTCTATAATAGCTATTTCCATGAAAATAAAGAAGCTATTTAATGATTGGAAGTGGCTGCTAGGCTGTGTGATCTGAAAAGGTGAAATAGAAGCAAGGAATATCAGTTCTGTCTTCACAAGCCTTTCTTCTTGGTCCGATTAAGAAATGAATGGAAATGCAAGGAGACCCAGCATGTAGTCTCCTGTATGGTATCAAATATCCTGTTTCATACCAGTAAAGGTACTCACACACATTTACTGTGGTCTGCTGGAAAAAAATCAGAATGTTTTGTGCAAAGAGAATTCTGTCTTTTAGTAACTTTGGCTTCTTAATATGTATTATTTTCTAGTTACATCACAATACATTTGAAAACTATCAGCTGATCTTGAAGTTGTATTGGGTATAGTATATATACATATATGTTGTATATATATTTATGTATATATTAGTAAAACATAAGCTAACTCTTTGTCTGCAAGGATCTGCAGCCAAGGACTGGCTTTTTATTGTGAATATTCGACTGGTAGCAGCAATTGCAATCTCCTGTTGCTGCACAAGTCATCCACAGACAAGGCATACAAGACATACTGTAGCCATTTTATACATATGGGACTGAAGATGCCAAATGGAATTGAACTTTTCTTATACACTGCAATGAAGTACTTTTAGCACAGGATCACTCTTTGCATTTATGGAATCTATGTAAACATGCAGAGAAATGCATTGTCACTTTATTTACCGTTTCCATCCACATACAAGTCTTATTACAAATTAGACAACAAATAAATAAAGCTACTGGCTTGCAATGAGCTTACCTGACACTTTCATTGTGACACTGTGCCAGTCATACTTTGAATATATTTTCCAGCTGTTTCATACTTTTGTCTCTTTACACTTGAGGAGAAGGAAATCACACTGTCAGACTTACCAGCTGTTCTTGGTGTTATCTTGACTGCTCAGTAGGGAATATTTTTCCTTCATGACTTATGAAACTCTAATACAGTTCATTGTACTGTTGTGAGATTTTATGAAATATGTCAGGTGGCTATTCAGTTCTTGTCTTAGAGCTTTGGTTATCTTTCTAAGAACTTTTAAGTGCCTAAATTTATCTAAACCTCAGTAAATAAAACCACAGAGCCTTATAATTGGGATAATCTTTAGAAACATTGCATAATCTCTCGTGACCCATAAACTTACATACTGTAAAATAATGCTTTCCTATCATTCTCAGTGCAGGTTTACCTGCAGTTACACTTAGAAAGTGAGGTTTCATTTCATATTTATGTGAACGTCTACCAGCATATAAATGTGTATGAATAGTAAAGCCATAGAATGAATTAAATAACATTTATCATGTACTTTCAATTGATTTGCTTCCAATTTGTCAATTAATCCATTTCAAGAGGTAACTCTGAGACTTTTTAAAACTACATATTAACGTGCAGATTACTTATGGATATGAGGCATGCTATAACAACATTTACAGTCACGGGGGTGGCTGCGGACAAGGAAAAATGGTAGTGAACAAGGCTATATCTTGATTTTCTATAGAGATGTTTTCAGGTATTGAGAATTTACCCGTGCCTTTTGTGCAGTAAAAAGGAAAAAAGAAAAGGCGGTACGAACCTTTCTGGGATCAAAAGCAGATTTAATTTATTTAATTTTAATACATTTGGCATTAGAACCCAAACCCAGAGCAACAACAAAACCTGAGGCATGCTGTAGAAACCGCTTACAGCAATAGCTTTGAAAAGCCTTTTAAAAATGGCTTAATTATATTGCCCTCTACTGGGACTACAGAAGATTGCAGACTGATGTTTAAAACGTGGAGGGAAAACAAAACAAAACAAAACAAACAAAAAAATACACCACTGGCAGAGCCATGAGCAACAAATAAGTTGTTTTACATTGCTTAGCAGAACGCTTCTGGATTTGGAGTCCAAAGAGGAGTTTGGGGCTTCTACTGCCCTGCAAAGGGAATATTCATTTCCTTAGAGAAAAATCTGCAGACAAGAGAGAGATTCAAAGTTAAACTTGCCAAGTACATGGCTTTTGTATTGTGAATTTACAGGAAAAAGGAAAGGTTTTGGATTTATGCAGGCAGATGACCTCATAGCTGATGAGAAATGTTGTGTGAAATTCTGAGGAAGAGGTCTCTTGGGGTCCTGTGCCACAGATCTTTTTTTTTTTTTTTTTCTTTTTTTCTTCTTTTCTTTTTTTTCCCCAGTTTGCATTCAAAATGAATGCAGTTTTGTCCCCACTGAAATTTATTATTTTATTATTTTTTTCATTATTATCCAGCATTTCACTCAGATCATTTTCCCTGTTAGAACTTTAGGTCATTATTCAGTACATGCCTTGTTACTGAAGTTAATGGAAGAAAGTAATCCCATGTATATGTATTCATATCTTAAAAAAAGAAAGTAATTTAGAAGTTTGGCTCATCTTGGATCCACAGTAAAATCTTCAATGTTTCTGTAGCCACAGGTGCCTAAATTCCACCACCGTTACACTGGCTAGATGGCTGTGAAGGCACAGGCATCAACTGATATGGAACACAGGGCCCAAGAAAATTACATGGAAGGAGAGTTGTCTGTATCTGAATGGGACGCTGTCTGCAAATGGCATTCTCTTCATCTTTTTACCATCATGTTTTTCACATTTGTAGAAAGTACTCAGGCTCAGAGCAAGGCCAAAATCAGCTCTCTCGTCTCTGACAGTATGACTACCTACCTACTGTCTTTTGTCTGTTCCTCAATCCTCTGGCTTCAAAGGAGGTATCACAGGCAGCGTAGTAAAATGACAGTCTGAGTAGCAAAAGGGGCCATGGCGCATCAAAATGCTGACAACCAGATACAGTAATTCTATGAACTATGAAGCAGAAAAAGTGTATGGAAAGGTACCAAAGAAATCATACATTAAAAACAACAACAACAAAACCAGAACAACAGCAAAAACTTATTGGATATTTATTTGTATTTCTAGAACCTGTGTTAGCACAACAGCTGAGGTTACAGGCAAAGTAAAGCTTTTTCCTGTGCACCGATTTTAGAGGAATAAATAAATTTAATAAGCTTATCACAAACTATTAATGCACATGATTGCCTGTGTGTGGGCATGGGAAATGTGACTACACCAAGCAACCAAGGAAAATGGCAGAAGCTTGAGACAAAATGAACAGCAAGAGTGCACTTACAGCAGAACAAGCAGATCTTATCATATGTTCAGTACCAAGCAGGACTCAGCGGTACAGTGAAGCAAAAATGCATAGTGAAAGTAGCCAGCAAGCTAACAGATAGTTTCCATTACACTGGTTATTCCTGTTATCACAGCTTTGCTTGAATGACTTTTATTTTTAACCTAAAACATAAGTCAGAAATGTACCAAGATGAGAACTTTATTGATGCAGTTCTGACATGGACAGATTGACCCAATATGTTGGTTAAAGAAAGTTTTGCATGCAATTTGAAAGGGTTTGATTATTATATTGTTAAATTCACCAGTTTTACATGCTGGAATAATCTCTAGAAGAAAAGTTCCTTTCCATATAAAGAATTGGAGAATGTGTGAATTATTCATGGCAGCAAGTTGAAGATCAGACTCATTTTGTGTAAAAGATTAAAGATTAGGTCAGGACTCCTTGGTCCCATAAGATGCACTTGCAGTAGTTTCATTCCAGCCACTTCATTTTCAGTTTTCATGTTCTTGTTTAACTTTAGCAAGGTCATCCACACTTTTAAAATCATAAGAGGAAAAAAAAAAAAAAAAAAAAACAAAAACCCTGAGGGGCTGGTTCTTAAGCAGATAAATCTAGTTCTTTTGTTTTTTGTATTTCTCACAAATAAGCCATCTGAACATCTCCACATAAACAATCATTTTTAACTATTCTTTCTTCCTAAGACTATTTAGCAACCTATACTTCTATCCATAGTTGCTTTGTTTTCTAAACTCCACATGACTATTGGAAATCAAAAAGGGTTTTGACTAAATCTCCTTTGCTATTAATCAGTAGTTTTTAATTCAAGGACAATTCCTGAGAAGCAAGCAAAAGGTAACTGAAAAAGCCCAAGGGTTTTCATATGCTTGAATATGTCATAGAGGGAGATTAATTTCATGTCTGGAAAATGTACAGGTAATCTGCAAATTGAAAAGCTGAAACCCACTGTTCTTATGTTACCTATTTGCCTTCCATCTCACCGTAGAATGTTATTCTGTTTGATTTTTTCTTTCCAAACTCTGAGGACGTCTGTTTGGTAGCTGCTATCCTATTTCTTCCCAGTACATGTAAACTGCTCTGGTTACTGGAAGCAAGAATTTACAAGCTTGATTTTGCTTGTCTTGGCTGAAGTGCTGAACTCTGCTTTTTGTGACTTTAAATGAACAAGGTAGAGCCTAGAAGGACTCACCGTCTTTACTTTTAAGGGAACTTGATATTATTTTTATTTTAGCATTTCATAAAGCATATTTTGATTGCTGAAGTAGCTGCGATATCACTGTCAATGAAAGTGTGTTAGTATGTAGTATCTATTTACGTAACATGTCAAAGCTGGAAATATATTTTGAAAGTTCTTCAAATAGCTCTGTTGCTAGAACGATGTAAAAAGACACATTTACAAAATTTACTGTATTGAGCTGTTGATATAAACACAAAGGATTCCTGCAAAATTCTGGTTTGAAACAAAAATACAGAACTATTCAGATATATCCCTAGTTATATAGTTGGAGGGTTTCATAGGAATCTTGTATTTTAAAATGAGAACAGTGGAGAAACAAAAGGATGTATTCTTGAATAAGCAACTAGAAGTTTATGAAAATAAACTTGTCTAAAAGAATACTGACCTCAGTGGACTATGAGATGTTACTTCAATTTGGGGTTCTTACCTTTTTTCTTACCAAATGAAAAACCTTTTATTTTACATTAAATGTTTCTTTTGACTTTGAGAATGAGGAAGATAAAAGGAAGTATTCAGCAAATGAACAAAGTGTATAGATTTCGTGATACATGGTAAAATTGTATTCCTTCTTTCTGTCCTTCAGGCTGGTGTGATTGGGATAAAATCCTGAAAATCCTGTTTTCACTTAAGTATTAATCTTTCTGTTGAAGACTGATAAAATGATGGAACAATATTCAGGATATTTAATAAAATATTAAATTTTGTTTTACTTTGAAAACTGATATGTAGTCCATGTCTTTCACTTACTCTTACAATGATATGAAGGATTTGTATGGATAGTGTACATTCAAATGCACCTTTTAAAAAATAAATAGATAAATAAAAATCACATTTAGCATTAAAATGTCTTAAGTAAAACACTCTGTAGTGTAGAATTGGAGAAATTTCCACTGATTTCCAGTATCACAGTTCATCCTTTTTTTTTCTGTTAGCCTAGTTGAACTTTACATTAATTTTCTATTTTATGGATTTTTTATAAATTATTTAGTTGTTTGCTTAAATACTGAGAGCAAAGTTAACAAAATAGTTTTTGTAACGTGATTTTTTATTTTTATTTTTTGGTAGGGAGTAACATCTGTTTTGGAAACATCTGCTACATGTTTTTTCAGAAAAGAAAAAATGGCCAAGTTTATCACATGCCAATATAGAGCATACATCCAACAGTATTTTTAAGCTGTGTGTAATAATGAATAATCAGTAAAATACCTGACTATAAACAAGAATAAAAACAAGGTAATTGATCTTTACTGTGCTTCTTAGGACACTGAGCTTTGCTAAAAGGAGAAAAAATGGCAAATGAAATAATTATATTTTAAGATGCTGAAGAGAATAGACTACATGAATGCCAATTAGCACATGGTTTAGATACACTACTAGATGGATGAGGTGTCCATTTGTCAGAATTATTGTTCTTGGGATTCAAATTTTTTTCAGTGATTTTAACAATCTGTGTTAGAAGCGATGGATAAATTTTGCAGTAGTTTGTATGGTCTAATAGAGGTTATGTAGGCACAAATGAGAAAAAATATGCTTCTTATGCTTGAGAATAATCTTTCTTTCTGTAAAGCCTATGTACTCTTCCTCGGGCCTACGTGCTCTGAGGCCCATAGCTTGTTCATGATACTGCTTCATGAATACATACATTATCTGAGCTTGACTCCAGATCCCTTGAAACCAATAATAGACTTTGCATACAATTGAAAGGTATTTGACCAATAATCTGATTCCAAGGTATATTTCTTATTCACTCATTAGCTGGGGGGAGGAAGTTACATTGTTTTTTTTCTAATATGTGAGGAATGTGGTTATTTTAAGAATTTATTTAGAGATCATTTGGTCACATTTTTTGCCAACAGGTAATTCCTAGTTTGCACCAGTGTAAATAAGGGGGAAATAAGATTCAGCATTTTTCTCTCATAAAAATGTTGTGAGTGTAGATTATACATGGCTTCAGAGTTGTACCTCTGAAGACTGATCTTCAATGGAAGGTTTAAGTAACATAGTTCAGACTACAGGTGGCTGGAAATATATCACCACAAGGGATTGTTGCTGAAAAATGTTTTATTAAAACTATTTGCATCCTTTTTCTTCTTCTTCTTTATTTTCAATTTGTAAAAATGTATGTTTTCAAATAATTTTGACTGGTAATCTTTCCTTAATCCAAGATATAATGTCTCATCTAAATGAAGAAAAGGATCCACCCCAAATCAATCTATTTCAGGCAGGCATTTGAGTCTGTTTCCCTTGCATCTCAGATAAGGAACCTCAGCACTAGACACATTGCTAATCTCAAGTAACAGACTAATGACATTTTTGAGAGATCATGAGTTTTACAGCTGCAGAATGAAAACACTAGCTTCGTCTCAATTTTTTCCCAGGTGGTAATGAAACCACATACCGCTCTTCTAAAATAATTCAGAAAACAAGAGGATAGAAAAAAAAAAAAGAAAACTCAAAACACTGGTAGAACTGCTTCCCCTAATTCACCTCTGAACTGTGTTTTCAGTTATAAAATGTTCTTTCATTAAAAAGAAATATTTATTAAAGGCTTTTCGTCCCCTGCCTTCCGCTCTTCCCCCCAGCCTCCAATAAGAAGACAAGGAACTGCACTCAGGACCTTTTTTTTTGCTGTTGTTGTTGTCAGAAATCAAAAAGTCTGCATGCTAATGAGTTCTTTTCTCTGAAAATGAGCTCATTACTGTTCATTTTCCTCTGCTTTTAATCTGTTCAAGTGTGTTTCTTCTTTAAAAATTTCAAAAGGCATTTCATGAATCTGTAACAAAAGCAAAGTTAAAAAATAGACTCCCTCTAATGAGAAACATAGTCGTGCTTCAGTCATGAAGGCAGGAATTAAATTATTGAAGAGAGGAAAACATGGATGGGCCACAGAGAAGTGATCTGGGAAAACATACAAAATTTCATAAAGGGAGATAAAAGGAAAGCTGAGAAGCCCCAGATTGTTATTAACTTTGCACAATGAAATGCACAACAGACTACAACGTAGTATAAATTACAAATATGTATAATTTCTTGATGTAGTGTCCTCTGGCTGGGCTGAGATTATTTCTAATGTTATATTTTATGGATAAAGAATTTAGTTTGTATAGTAATAAACTGAAAAATAATTTCTAAACAAATCTGATCTTTAACTATTTCAGATTTTTCCTAGTCTGACTGCATCTCTGCTGGATGCCACATTGTGTATAGAAGCTAATACTTTGCTTTAGAGTACTTAACTAAAAGTTTCTGTGTGTGCTGTATGTAATAACCTAAGTATCCTTACAATAAAAGGTAAGTGCTGTAGTACCTGTAGGTCAGACATTTCGTACACAGAATGTGAATTAATTTTTCTTCTGTGATGTCTGCCAAAAATCTGAGCTTGCTGGTGATTCTCAAGGTTCTCATTTATGCAATTTTGAGCAAAAATGTATGCTAAGTTGCTAGGCTTCACTTGCATATCAGAGAATTTATGTACATGTTTCTTTCCATATGTATATTACAAAATATTTGTATGTAGTGATACAAGGACATTCTGAAATTGGGGTTCTAATTCCAATGATTTTCATTTCAAAAATTTTTGAAATGGGTGTACCTTTTTTCTTCCCCTGTCTAAAAGTCATTTTAAAGTATTGCCTGCTTTCTAGGAGGTATTTTCAACAGAGAAACAGATGTCAGTTTTAAAATCATGTTCTGTAAATGACACGGTCCTGTGAAGGCCTAGAAAAGTACACACAATTTTCATCTCACTTCCTTATTCCTGTGCAGATTAGCTGACATTGCTACCTTTTTGCTCATCCTAATATTAAGACTTCTGCATATTAAGCATCCACTTAAGTACCGATTACTGCAAGAGCCTGCAAGTGACGATCCTTTTCTTGTTGGACAGCTGCACAGGGAGGTATATCCTATAGCACAGGAGGTATATCCTATAGCATATAGTGTTTTAATAGCTTCTGTATTTGCAGGGTGCTATCTTGACTCATACTTATTCAAGCAAAACGTGACTTCCCAACACCCTCTGTTAAAGTTACAATGTAATTGAACATTGTGGTGATAAAACAGGATATTAAGGGCTATGACAGGGCAATATGAACAACATAAAGCCTCATTTAGAGACTCGATTCTACCTCTTGAGGCAATTAATTATGTTATTAAATATAAACAAGTTTTTTATTCGTTTACTTAAAAAACATGCTTTGCATCCAGTCTACTATAGATGAGTGTGTTGGATATTGCATTTGAATTTCACGTGGTCTGGAACAGTGAACTTCATTTTAGAGCTCTATCTTCCACAAAAAAAAAAAAAAGTTACAGAATAAATATTTTTTCTATAGAGGCTAAAGTCAATTCTCAACTTTGACTTCTGAGGAGAAGTGAAGTTGATGGTTTTATACTGGGACCAAAAAACAGATCATCAATTCAAAGTAAAATTGACTCTTGAGAGAGATTTCTCTTTTGAAACTTTCAAGCTTAGTTTTGAAAGAAGGATGAATGCGGATATAGTTAAATATGAAGCAGCCAGGGTGACTCATTAGACGTTGTGTGTGGTAATCTTAAAAGAAGAGGGGAACCCTAGTATTACCATTAGCTTTCATGGAGTAAAATGAGAAATGATAATAAGAAATGCTTGATACGGAATATTTTGATAAAAAATTATGCACATCCTTTTATATAAATGTTTAAAATAATCTTGATTTCTAACAATAATAAAAATATTTTTTAAAAGGTTACTGTAACAACATGAACTGATTCCAGCCCATTTAAAACAAAGATTACAATAAACATACACATGAGATTTTTTCAGGCTGAGTACTTAAATGTCAAAATGTAGGTTATAATTTTCTAACCAAGATCTGTTATCCTTACATTTATTTTTTAATTTTAACCAAGCCTGTTTAATTTGAGATACTAAAATATATATTTAACCTCTAAGCATGCTTTTATTTCTGGGTTAAGGTTTGATTTATTTAAATGTCTTGGGCATCTAGTTTGACCTTAGTCTTCCCATTTCCTTTTATTGTTTTAGGACCCACATTTCCTATTGTGAGTAGTTTTGGCACCCAGGTTGAAAAATTTGGTATGTACTGCTAGGCTGAGCAAAATGGATGCAAGTTGCTAAAAGAAGAGATGTTTTCTTGCTTATGTAAAACTGCTGAGCTGAGCAATAGTTGTGCTTTCTTCCGAGATTTTCCATTTGGTAGCACAGCTGATTTCCAGCCATTCCTATTTTTCATGCAGTATGAGTTCAGTTCTGAGCTCATACATCACTGACCACATGCTAAAAATGGAATTCCATTTACATTTAATATATCTTCATCCCATTTCTACTTTCCAGAAGGCTTGTTAGGTTTACACCCTCCTCTTCCTAGCACTCCTCCCTTATTGGCTTGGGTTGCGTTTTAAGAGCATGAACATAATTCTCAATGGAACACTTTCTCTGTTTCTCTCCCCTGAACATGTAATTATGTAGTGGGCTGTTGAAGAGACTTAATAGCCCTCTCAATGTATAGACAAAATACTTTAGAGAAAGATATATTTGTCTAATTAATGAAAGGCTGGCACTTCAGCATCATGTATCATCTGAGCATCATCCAATTAAAAATAACACAAAAAATACATGAATTGTAATGTCATCTATTCAGTCATAGTCTGGGTGATTTTGACATTGTCACAAGGACGTTTGCTTCTCTATTTGAAGCTGGTGTTGTGGCATAAAAGAAATTGGAAAAACACCTGACTCAGGGTTGCATAGATTTTGAAGAAACAGTCGTGAGAATATTGACAAGCTTTTAACAGATTTACTCTTTTATTTTTCTTTTCTATTTTCTATGATGCATGTCAATTTGGGTTATTGGAGTTTTATCTTTTGTAGCCTTACTGAACTTTAGCTCTTCAGTAGACTAATAACAGATAACACATGCTAAATAAAGGTAAGAGCACAGGCGTTCTGTCAAGAGCTGTCTCTCAAAGTTCATTTAACCTATATGCTAATATTTGTTTTCTGTAGTGAGTAATGTGTATTTACACTTACACCAGTTAAGGTTCAGTCAAATATTGGATGTGGCTGGTAACTGATATGCTGGCATGATCAGTTTTTGCATGAACTGTATGCTCTTGAACCAGAGGCAATTTACACTGAAAAAAGATTTTTTATACCTACTTATTCTTAATTATTAAGATGAATGCCACGACATATTACTACCCCTATTTGTTTAACAGTTTTGGAAATAGAAACAGTTAAAGAACCGGCAGCATATGCTGAAGTGTGGTTAGATGATGATTTCTGTTCACATGATCAGACTTCATCGCAGTACCTTTTAGGCTACTGCAGCTGTAATACCTGGCTGAATGCTGTGAAATTGGAAAAAAAAATAGCCAGTTGTTCTTTGTTCATTCATACATATTTTCGAGCTCCTGTTTTCCTTGCATCACAATATATGCTGTTCCATTCTGATTGAAAAACAGAAACATAAAAAATAAACCACTTCTAATATCAGTAGTCATATCCCTTTGCTCGGATAATCATGTCATGATTTTGCTCCTATCAAAACAGTTGTTATATTCTTCAATTTTAGGGATTTCAGGGAGAGAATATTTTTATAGAATTTCAGAAATTTAAAAAATACTGATGCTCCCAAGAGTTATTATTGCATACGTGATAAAGTAATCAATTTTGTATAAAGAACGATGGTATGAATTTAGTAATCTAGGATTGCGTTGTGAAGATACACAACTTTTTCAACTGAGTTTTCTATTGTGACTATTCATACTTGACTTAAGCATATAGAAGACTTAAATTGTCCTGGGAAGATGCTGGATCACAACCAGAAACATCTTTCTTTTCCATGAGTATTGGAAGTTAAGATACTCAGACTTCAAATTTGTTTGCTTGTTTGTTTTTCATGTTCTGGGGAAAGATATTATTCTACTATAAAAAAGTGTCTCGTGATAGCCTATTTCCAGATGTATGTTACAAGAAAATGTATGTTTTGTGGTGATCTCACTGTGCTAGTTTGCAGTATGTGTTCTCTGAGAGAAAAGTACACTTATCACTGGACCTTACATGACAAATATTCCTCTATGTATTAAAAAAGAAATAGGCTCTGAAAATCAAATGTATATTGATTTTTATAGAGTTGTGGATGGTAGAATCTATTTCTAATAAGCGAATGAAAGCAGTAATGAGGACTATTCTGTGATCATATAAATCTATGAGATAGCACTTCATTTTTTTGCTAAATCTTGTTTTACAAAGTATGTATCTTCGCCAGAAACACATATAATTTAATTTGAATATGTATTTGGGTAGTAAAGCATGGGAAACTTCATGATAACTGCAAATCTCCATTGACGAAGTATGTTCAGATGGTGAGGTATGAAGCCCAGCAAACACGCAAGAGGCAATCCAGCTTCTGAAGTATGCAACCTGGTAAAGCTCTGCAAAATTTTAACAGTTAATGTGTATACAGTAGCTCATCCTGGAAGGTGCAGTCAGTTGAAACTTTAAAAGAAGAAATGGATCAACAAGACACAGATCTTTGTTGCTAAAATATGCAAAACAAAGTAATAAATTATGCATCCTGATTGTTAAATTATGCAAATGGATCTACATATGCATAACAATTTGACTAGAAAAATATGTACATAATTCAATGAAGAATCAGCAGGCTGTGCAACTTGATGTATGCATTATATAACTTGATCACAAAACTAAACGAAATATTAAATGACAAAATACATTATTTAGATGAATCATTAAAGAACACTAAAAAGATTGAAGATCTAATCCTTTAGAGGTGGCAATATTAGGAGCAGTGTTTCATTCTGTATTTATGTAGGAGTGTCAGAACCTGAGTTTGGCAAACTTGATGAAGATAAATGGGATGCTTTTTTGATTTAGTATGGAGCTTTTGTTTGCTTTGCTTCCTGGTTCATTTCTGTTCTTTTGTCTGTTTTCATGATGTCACACATGAATCTCTGTGGACTGTATATACATTTACAGGAACAGCTGAGTGACTTGGGAAACTTCTGAAAGAAATCAACACTCTGCTGCTCAATCACAACATCAAGATTTCTGTGTCTTTGGTTTGAGGAGGAAAAATGCAATGTCTTTTCTTTCCCAATCAGATGGGGTTACTCCCTGTGGTTTTCAGCACCTTTTTGATTCCTAGCTCAGTTTGCAGTCTGGATTTTTCTTTTTCAGAAATGAGGGAAGCAGTACAATAATAGTAATCCTGCTTTTGGGAGATTGCCAGTTTCTTGCATGTGAAATGAAGGTGTACCTTCAGAAGGACTATTTGCTGTTTACCAACCTGTTTGAAGAATTCTTTATGGGAAAAGACAACTTTGGTAAGATCTAAAAACCTCAGATTTCCTTGCTGCTGTTTTTTGTTCTGGGAATGATAGAGGAATCATATGGATTGCATTATACTTATTTCCTAGTGTTATGAGATTATATCCACATCTTTTAAGAGTTTCCTTGATACTATTGCCCTCTTCTGGATGGTAGAATTATTATTTTTATATCTTTTCAGACCATTCCTCTTTTGGGCCTAAGCATGAGGAATCTAAAATATAACTCCTTTGCAAAACATGCACCATCCTATCTCTAAAGTGGAAAGTAACAATCAGTGGTTTCATATTGACTCCAAATCAACCTGGATTTTATATTATGCACATGCTTTTCTCAGATGCTGGTGTGGGAGATCTGTGCATAGGATATCTTTGTGCTCCAAACCATCCATTCAGAAAAGGTAATACAGGAAGCAGGAAGGCAATACTGAGCTATTAACTATTCAGGGCACTTGTTTTGTTATATAAGAAGCGCATTAATCTAAAATGCGTAAAACATTGAATTAATTTCATTGAATTTCAAAGCATGAGAACAGCACATGGGATCAATGGCCTTTTAGGCTATTCTGTTTCTTACAGTAACTATTAGCTGTTAGGGAGGTTTATGGAAGACTATAAGGACAAGGCAAGCAAATAGAAATGCTCATAGAATGTCATAGATGCTCTTGAGTCAGAAGGGATACTGTTGCATGAAACACCCTTACCTAAATAACCATTCCATTACTTTGTCTAATCACTTTTTGAATCTCTGTCAACTTTTAACAGTGTTTTACAGAATTGAGTTCCACAGTGTAATGCATCCTGCCTGATGAAATAGCTCATTTTTGTTAGTTTTGAGCCTACCCTGTTATTGTGTTTCATGCCTCCTAGACAGTGAGCGGTCTTTTTTTTTTTTTTTAATCTCTCTTTTCTGTCATCTCCTCTCCAAGTTATAGCTATTTCTTGTGTGGAAGACATTCAGAAATTTTGAATGTCCTTCACTATGGTCAGTTCTTGTATCTAATGCTAATTCTATCCTTTTTTTGAATTGTTGAGTAAAAGTGAGGCACTTAAGTGAGCTCCAAGCAGCAGAGGTCACATCAAAAGCTTTTATTGATAATCCTTCTCAGAACTGTCTGATATTGTCATTCTCAGAAGGGAGTTGATGAGTGCATCATACTTCTGTATCTTCTGCTCCTGCTCACAGCTGCATAGAACAGTATGTAGGAATTGGCTTTGAACTATTTTACAGAATTCAAGCCTTTTGAGCTTTCTGCTCTCTGAATAAATTCTGAATACTTCTCTTTAGCATTCCTTCCCGCAATGGATTCCTTCCTCCCTTCTAGGGATGGGAGATACTTTTTCTAAGGCCACTGAGTAGCACAGACTCTATGTAGCTACCTTTGTGGTATTTCTTAAAAGTAAGGTGATACAACTTCAGAGGTCACTGATAGGCTGTGGGATGCTTTTGTCCCATAGTAAAACTTCACTTGTTTCCAGTTCTTAGGGCAGATCGTGAAAGTGGAAGAAACAAGTAGAATGGAATGGAATAGTTTAGTTGGAAGGGCTTTACTGTGATCATCAAGTCCAACTGCCTTACCACTTCAAGGCTAACAAAAAGTTAAAGCATATTAATAATTAATATTAAATAATTAAATTAATTAATGAGGAAGGATACGCTGGTTGATCTTGTTGGGATGGCCATTTAGCACAAGTTCATCAGTCAATTTATTAACATCATGAGACACCTGGACAAACATTTTAGAAGTACTGACAGAGGAAGAGGAGGAAGATAATAGACAAGGGAATGAAGGAAAGTGAAGGCTGAAAAGTAAAACAATAGAGACGCAGAATACCGAAGATAAGGAGGTACAAGGAAAGTAAGAGGGTGAAAAGAGAAGGGGACAGCAGGAGAGAGGGGAAGGACAAAATACTAGCTAGCAGTGCTTTGTTAGAAAGTGAAAATGTTAGCTGGGCTGTCATTTAATTTTCTGTACGAATGAGTACTGTGTAGCTAGTCTGGGGTCAAATACCTAGTTATGAGGGAAAACACCTCCTGAACATGCAGAGGACAGTTGTCTCTGGACTGGCCACTAACTTTAGACAGCTGCAGATAATGTGAATATATACCTCCTTCCTTATGGAGAATGATTTTTATATGAATGACAGGACTCTGCCAGCCCAGAGTCTTCCTTTGGCTGTAATACTCTGTATCTTGGCATTAGTTTCTTGGAGAGCACAGCTTCCATGCGCAGGCTCTTTTCAGGCTGCCTTTGTGGGCTGCTGATCCTGCAACTGCTTCCACAAAGACCTATACTTAAAAACACAGGACTAAATCTATTCTGTGCCTTTACACAGAATAGCATTTTCTGGCCCCTAAATGATTAGTGTGGTTTGTTAAGAATATAAAACTCATTTTCTATATTTGGAATTAGACCAGAATAACTATAAAACAGAATATCCCTTGTGCTGCATAGTTTGTAATTGAGTTTGCTTCTTTCTTCAATCTTGAACATATAGCTTATAAATTAGTGGGGCAGCAGAGTGAAGCAGAGTGTAAAATATTGCAATAAAACTGAACACTTTGTATCTTCCTTTTGCACAGTTATGATCATTACAGAAAATAGTTATTAAATCTCAAAAGATTACTTTAATTGAATTGCTTGTGTAATGATAAGTTACTGTTCCTAGGGTCTCACAGATAAAAACAACAGAAAACCTTTCAGTAATACTGCTCTTTTTTCATTCAGAAGAAAACTGCAATGTTGAATTTTCACATGAACAAACCTTCTACCTCTGTTATATTCAAAATAGATATACTTACTGTGGTTCTACTTCTTATATGCAATTCATTTAAAATTGTTACATGTCTATGGGGTTAATAGTATTTTACTTCTGTTAAAGAATTTGCCATTTCCTTGATTATGTGCCCGTCTCCCAGTTGTTTAAAAAGCAGGAAAAAAAAGTCAGTGTACTTGACATTTGACAGGTAACTGTAGAAACAAACAGCATTACAGTCTTGCTCTTTTCTCTCTTATTTATCAATCTGTCATAACTCTTTTTGTCAACAAGGTGTGGCTTTTGGCTTCCTAGCTTGTCAGACATGCTCACAGGTAAAGATATTTTTCTCTTCTGTGGGGTCAGAGTTTGACAAGACAGGTATTCTGGAGCTTACAACTACTGTTTTGGTTATTGTTACCCTTTGTTGCTTATACATATTTTCTTGCAGTATCATCACTGCTGCTGTGACCATTTTGAAGTTGCCGTAAAGCTTTAACTGACTTCCTTACACTGCAGGTCTCTGGTGAGGTAGCGGTGATGTGGTGCTCTCAGGATCTCTGCTAGACCTGTGTTTTGCACTTGGAGTATTTCAGTCTCTAGCACAATCCATTTATCACCCAGTGATGACTGCCAGGACTCTGTCTCCTACTTTAGCTCGTATTTCCCAGCATTATGTGTAGCCCTCTTTCTTCCAGTTCCCTGTAACATACCTCTCACCTTATCTGGTGCCCTTCAGTGGTAAGTTCACGAAAACTGGGCCATTGTTTAGAAATGTGTTTTGCATCCAATTTTGTGTGTTTTAAAATTTGTCTTTTATCCACTAATTACAACAGCAATAGATGAAAGAGAAATAGGAGTAGATTAATAACAGCATATGACATAAGTAATCAGATGCTTACTTAATGAACCATTGCAAATATGATCCATAGACACATTATTGGCATATAAACTGGGCACAACAAGTATTTTAATGAGATATGATAGGCTACTTAAATTAGATTCTTGACAGGGTTATCCAAACGTGTTCAAGCTGGAAAAAAATAATTAAATAAATAAAAAAAGAGTAATTGCAACATTTGTGGTAGCAAATAGCTAGAAGTTGTAAAACAAAAATACTAAACCACATGGCTTAGCAAGACAGTTTTCTATAATCAGGATAACATCCTCATTGCATCTCCTCTAATGAATATGAGGTCCACAGTGAACAATTTAGTAGCAAAAAATAGGAATTACCATGTTTTGGGTATTTTTATGGATCAATCAGTCCTTAGTAAGAAGACATTTTAGACAAAGCTGCACTAACAAATAATATGTCTAATGAGGGCAAACATTGTGGTAAGTGACAGTGCTTTCATCTCCTTAGGTAGTGGATATTTCTGTTACTATTTTTTTTTTTTCTAGAAATAAAAAAACTCAACATTTGAATACATTTAATAAATTAACGATTTTTTAAATGTTCAAATCTAATGCATATCTTCTCAACCCACACCAATAACTGGTCTCACCATCACAACTACACCGTCACTGGGTTCAAGCGTTGGTTCTTGTTTTCTGTACCAGTCTGATATCCATAAAAAGTCATTTAGTCATCCGTCTTTCCTCATTTCTGTAATTAATAATCTCTATTCTTTCAATCTATAAGTCTGCTTTATGTCTTCCAATGTAGGAAGTCCCAGATTCTGAGCATTTAAAAGCTAGTGTTGCTGAACCATTGTCCATGAGTTTTTCAACGGAGACTGGAATAAAATGTCAAGATGTAGAACTTTGCTTTTGTGAGCAACAAAGCTTTCTGCTATTTACATTTCTGTGGATAGTGTAAATTGTAATTCTGAGTGATTTCCAGGGGACAAAAGATAAAATTGATATGCATCTCTCAGGGAAATAAGAGAGAAATATGTGCTGTTTTAATTTAATAAGGACAGAGACTGAATCATCATCATCAAAGTCATTCTATTTTGGAAGTCTCCCTCAAAAAACATTAGTATTTCTGTCAAGTTAATAGTTTGCCAGAATGCGATTTGTTCATGGTCAGCATGTTCACTCAATTAGAATAAAGGAAGTTATGTGTTTTCAGTCTGTCTAATTTGGGTCTTCGTGATATTCGTGACAGGATTATCCAAATGTATTCAAGCTGAAAAAAATCTTACATTAATAAAACTTCTTGTAATATTTAAGGCAGCAAACAACCAGAACTGGTAAAACAGAAAAATAGGTGAATATATGGCTTCTCAGAGCAGTTTTCTTTACTAAGCATAACACTCTCAGTGAGAGAATTGTTTAATTTGAAAGAATTAATCTAATTTCAGTCCTCTCAGGAGCTGCAAGTGAAAATAAAGGTGCAGGCTATGTAGTACTGTTCTGGCTTTTTATTTTCGCAGTGGTTGCATTGTTTTATTACAATTCCAGGGAGCAGCCTATTTCTTGTACCCAATACTAAGCCCTTTGTTTGTACCTGATTTTAAGCAACTAGAAACGGCATTGTACTAGTAAGACTAGTGGTTCTTATTTTTCAACAGGGTTTGTTGTTGTTTGTTTGTTTGTTTGTTTTCATTGTCGTTTTTTGTTTTGAGGCATAAGGAGGGTTAGGGTACCCCGTCACTTTCTCCTGATTTTGTGCAGTGTTCAATTTCTTGTGCTATTTTATTTGCTTTTTTCTAAGGTCTTGTGGAGAATAATGCTGACATCAACAGCAGTGCTTCACCATTGTGTAACTGCAAAGTTTTTCAATAGGTGAGCTTAAACTGATAAAATTTAAATAGGTAGCTTGAAATGTCTTTTTCTTTAAATAAATAAAAAGCAAGAATTAATGCTGAGAATGATCAGTGAGGAATTAAGTCTGAGATCATAATAAAAATGTCCTGTTCCTAGAAAGTATTTCAATTATTACTCATTTCTTGTATTTTGTTGATGGGAATTTTTCTGTGGAAAAACACTATACTGTACTGTACTATTCATTAATGCATTACACTATTTTCTATAGTATAACCATTTTGAATATCAGATTTGTAGTAGGGCTTATCTCATGGGACCCGTGGCAGGGACTATGTTTTCACAGTGCCTAGCAGAAGGGTGTACAAACACTCCGCATAAGCAGAGCATATGCAAAGCCAGAAGGTAAAACTGCTAGTAGTCTCAGATGGCTGGAGTAGACATCCTTTTCCAGCTGCAGGTGATCAGCTCCAGAGGTCACTTACTCCCCATTTCCCTGCCAGAGAATGTTTCTTCAGACTTGCTGGCAAGCTGCTCAGGTAGGAATGCTCTCTAAGCTGTTTAATGTAGGATGAAGCGGTTTTAAAAGACTTGCCAGTTAAAGTGTTTCATATAACCCAGCTTCTTGTGACTGAAAGAGGTGAAGGAGCTAAAAAATCACAGTAACATTTACTGAAGGGGGGAGAAGGAAGCAAACCAGCCTCTGTTTGCAGAGCATATGTCTGCGTGTCTGTCTCCTGCACTACAGCTGAGTTTGTGGCTCAGGAGAGAATCTGTCTACACATATTTAAGAGAGGAAGATGATGCCTGTGTGTCCTAACTCACCTGAGTTACAAACTTACTCATACCCATAATTTAAAAGAAGTCTAGAAGAGAAAAATAATCATAATTCAATGTACAACTGACACTAAAATGAACATTGCTCCTGTTGATAGAATGAATTTATTAATGTTAGCGTAGAACCTAGAAATCCATTTTGGCAAAAAAAAATGTTGAAAGCGTGAAGTTCTTTTTTTTGTGAGTGCACTCTTGTTTCTACAATATAGTATTCACTTTTTTGACATTTCATCTAAGGAAATTAATTAACCTCTACTCATCTGTTTTTCAGTTGTAAAAGCTGTCCGTACTTCAGGAATACTTTAGGCAAGGTACATATCTGTAGAGCTTGCTTTTCTTTTGTAATTTAAGATGTAAAAAAGAAGGTCACTCCAAAGTAGATGAAACTTTTATCCTGCAAAATAGAAGGATATAATGTCTTGAATTTGAAATTAGTTTTTCAAATTTAGGAGACAACATGTGAGAAATTTTCTAAAATTTGCAGATAATTAATGATAGATAGGTTTAAGCACTCCATAAATATTCTTTTATAACTTAAAGGTATAATGATTGCTTTTTCTTTCATTCAGTAATTCAGTTTCTGAATAATTGATTTCATGTAGCATAGTTAAACAAAATGTCATAGAAAATCAATATATCTGGAACCCCCTGTAGTGCTATCTACTAGACATATTTTTTAATGTTTGTGCAGTGGCCAAGTGTAAAAGAAAGGGGCATTATATTTTTAGTGTCTTTTTAATACCTTTGGAGTAAAATACAATGTAGAGATTCTGTAAAAATATGAGCAATAAAAAAATAAGAATTTTAAGGATTAAATGGAGCAAGGTGATATCTCTGCATATGTAGAGGAGTTTGACGACATAGTTTGTAAGAGAAAACCGCTTTTGATTTTATTTTTTTTAATGTATAAAAAAGAAATACAAGGCTGAAATAAATGGTATTCCAATTTGAAGTTTTAACAGGGTGAATACTTTCACACTAATCTATTAAAGCTTTTGTGGAGTCCAGCTGAATAAAAGAGAGTCACTCTTCTTACTTAAAATTAAATACTTCACCTGCGCTGTGGATGGAGTTCTTAGTTTTTTGGTTTAATCAATGTCCCATTGAGCTCATTTAGAAATTTCCTTCTTCACCTGCTTCTTATAATTAGCCAAGAAGTTTAATGTCTCTTAATGGAACATCTAGCATTGCCTCCTGCTGCAGGTAAATTGACCATTCATCTTTTGCTTTTGTGGTAATTCCTGTTTCACTCATACCCATTTCCAACTCCTTCCTTCAAAATATATTACTTAATTAGCATTTATAAGAATGGCTTATTGTAAGGCAGGGGTTCAAAGGTTTGAGAGTAGTTTAGTGAAATATTTCAGCTGCTGAACAGCCATTATAGCTCTCTAGAGTGGAGCTGTAGGCTTTATATGATTCACTTAAAATGGACCAAAGGTGAGGGTAAGGTGATCCTTAACAGGGTTATTGGTAAGATTGTACTGAAGAGAGCATACCAGGAAATAGGATTGTCTACAGGATAACAAGATTATCCCCTGCTAAATTCACACTGTAAAGAAACAGGCATAATATGCAGTAGAGGAAATGAATGGGACTGTTAGAGATTTGAAACAGATCTTTGATTACTTCAGTGCTACCTTTTAAGAAAGGTGGAATTTGGAAAAGTTAAAGATTACAGGGTCAAAAAAGTTGTACAGTGTCAAATAAGGTTAATAGTAAAAAATGTTTTTTTACGTGTCAGGTAAGATGCAGTTTAATATTAACCCTTATCCAGCAATATTTATTTTGAGTGCTTTCAGCAATTCTTTAATTACCTACCTCTATCAAATAGACTAACATCTTTCTGGCTCCATTTGTCTTTGATTATGTAAGACCACCTCAGGGTCATTTATACCATTTATAGGTATAAATTCCTATAAATATTTTACCTGATCTTCTGCCATTTATTTCAATGCACAAATACAAGTAAATTTGTGCATGCCATCAGGCATAGGCATACCTGACTTCTTCCAGAATAGTCACTAAACTTCTTACTCAAGATTGTGCACTGTATCGTACTGCTGAGTATTTCTGAGGAGTCTTCTTTTTTACGGTGGTTGCAGCTTTGGGGCTGACATTTCCCACAAAAGCTTCTGTGATGCTGTCTTGATACATTGCATGTTTATAGGATTTCTGGTCTACAAGTGGTAACCCTGGTGAATTGTCATTGGTCAGTTAAAGGCAAGAAATGAATGCCTTTGGGTATGTGAGATAAGTCTTTATTCTCTTCAACATATACACTGTCCCAAAATGAGCTATGAGTGGCTTTTCACAGGTTTCTGCTCCCTGTGCCTCAGGCTGTACACAGAGGGATATGTCTGATACATTGAACGCATGGAGTGCATTTCAGGTTTACACTTCTTGCAAGTTTAGAAATGGGGTAAAATTTGCCTGTTTACTTCCCTTAATGCATCTGTATAAGCTCCAGCTATGGTCTAGCACTTCTTCCAGAAAGTATTTATCTTTTTGAATACCATCATCCTCACAGTAATATTTCCTCTTGAGCTGTAATGTTATCAACAGTGGCAAACCAGTCCCACTTCAGCACTGAACAGTTTAGTCTAATAAAAGAAACCAAGGTACCTGCAGTCACCGTCTAGAGAATCCAAGTAATTCTGTCCCCTTTTTAATTACATATAATGTCTTAGCAGAGAATTGCAAAAGGATTCAATTGTCAACAAATGCAAGTACAGATCTAAAGGCAAGATTAAAGAAATGACTCAACTCCAGCAGTCAATATGTGCCACTGTTTCTCCATGGGCCAATCACTAGAATTATGGTCAAAGGGTTAATCTGTGTATCGGGGTGAGTGGGTGGTGAGGGAAGAAGAATAATGCAAGGAGTTGGTTTAGGCTAAAGCAAGACAAAGCTGGAGATATTGACAGTTAAATCAGGAAAGAAAAGCAGGGACTGTGAGAAATGAACCAGTAAGATGGAACTGAAGAGGTCATTTAAGTGAACCAGAGGAGAACTAGAAGCAGAAGAGTAATCACGATATTAGGCAGGTATATGCTGTAAAACCTGCCTCTGCCCCCACTCCCCCATCCCCTGCCCTGGCTCCCTCTTTTCTTTTTAAAGTGATCAAAACCAGTTTTAAAACTAAGGAAGTCTAGCCTAGTGGCTTTGGCAGCCCTTGTGTTTTATATCAAATCACTTAAAAGAAGAAAACATGTATCAGCTGATCCAGTTCTAAATTCATTTGGAAACACAGGGAAAGAAATTCTCCCCACCTGATTGCTGGCCAGAGATGATGTAAAATAGCAACCTGTATGGTACCATTTTGAGAACTGGAACTTTTGCTAGGGAGGTCAGGTTGGATCTGAGGTGTGCAGTTCCCTCCTCAGACTGATCATGATTTGTGCTGCCACAAGACGGAATTAACCTGTGCAGATAGCACAGGTTGCCATTGTGGGCTCCCTGGACCTTGCTGTCAACATTGGGATATAGCAAAATCATTTTGCAGTTCTGTCCCTTTTTGTTGGCTGTTCATGGGAGTCATACAGTACACAGACATGGGGGCAGAAGAGACGCTTGTCCAAACACAGAAATGGCTCTGCGCTCCTCGGTTCAGACAGTGTGGGTAAGGCACTGGCATGGCACGAGCTGCCAAGTTTTTACACTTCCAAATTGTGCTGAGTTCCTGCTACCTTTACTTTAACCAGCAAGTCCTCTTCATTTTTGGTGATAAATACTTTTTGGTTACCTCAGGAGCCTCTTTCACTTCCTTGGCTGTGTTTTCATCTGATAATTATTTTTCAGCTAGAAAAACATATGCTTGTGAGTTAATCCTGTGATTTTGATTAAGAATAACATTTTTTTTTCCCAATCTTCATTCTCCTTCAGTCTTGCTTTTAGAAGAGGGAGAAGAAAATTCATGGGAGAACATGCCCAAACATTGTAAAACGTCAATGAACCCTGAACAGAGAATCTTGTATGTCACTTAGCAATACAAATAAGCATTAGATGCAATAAAAATGATATTCAACTGTATCATTAAGCTCTTCACATGTGAAAGAACACTGAAAAGGGCAGAAGATAAGAATGCTGTCTTACAACTCTTCTGTAATTACCTGAATGACACAAACAGAAGGCTTGCCAAATCCCAATTATGGAATTGTCCCCATTTGAATTATATAAGTTCATTACAATTAACTAATATATGGGTCATATCAACTGCAGTAGTTGCAAATTGCCTGTGCCTTCATTATGGTCAGTGCAACTAGGACAATTTGCATGGGTAGAAAATATGACCTCATGTCAATATGATATGAAAAAATTATATTTTATTCTTATTATCCTCACTGCCAACACACATGGCACTTTTATGTGGTACAGTCTCCTTAACACACAGCACATATTTACAAAGTTCTTCTGCTTGCTTGGGCTGGACTACAGATGACCAATCACCATCATCCAAGTGCTGCCCATTAATTCTGCAACTGCGATCATTATGTTCTTATTTTATAAGAGCTTCTGATCAAATAGGTTTCTTGCTGACACATTATCCAAATTCAACAAACTGATTCATATGTCATTGTACTTATCTATAGTACTTGGGAAGTCTCTTGGAAAAGCACCGTGGTCTTCCTAAGAAAATTTCCAGTTATTCTGGGGGGAGAAGCAGTCTTGAAGGATACCTTACCATAAAAGTATGTGTCCTATTGAATGCTAACATAACAAGCATTACTGTTTACGTTTCAATTTGAATTAAATATTGAATACCAAGTATACCAAGGGGCTGTCACTGAGACATGATATGAGACCCTCTATTTTTATCACAGTAATAGAGACTATTCCTAAATCTGAAAGACTTAACACCTTGAAATATTAATTCTTCCGGAGTTTTGTTTTATAAAACATATATAATTCAAAGTCACTGGAATCTACAGTGGCAAATTACAAGAGCTACTAAAAATTCTTTTTCAAGCTAGTATCGAGTCATCAAAAAAATGAATACTCCTGACCCTTTTACCAATGTGTAAATTAGCAGTCTAATGGTAATATTCAGATGGGCAAAAGAAATATAAGCTCCTTTTGATGAAAATAATACAAGAATGTGCTTCCCTACTGTGAATCATCTTAACATGTGAAATAGCATTTTGGTACAATGATCTCTGCAAAGGACATAGCAAGCTGGCAAATGTGGGAACAAAAATGAAGGCAATTTTGTGTATCTCTTGCCAATGTTTCATTCCCTTTTTAGTTATTATATAAAATCTGAACATCTCAAAGAACCTCTGCATCTTATTTTAAAAGCAAATAACCTGTACAACTGATAAAGCATTTTCCTTATAAAAACACTAGTTATGGATGTAAATTAAAGCTAAAATATATCATAAACTGACCATATATAAGAATGTTTGAAAAAGAAGAAAAATATTTTCATTTACCAATATCTGCTTTTACTGTAGCATTAATTTTTGTGATTAAAAAACAAAAACAAAAACTGTGCATATAAAACAGAATTGCTACAAAACTGTACAGATTTTTTTTTCCATAATCATATATTGTAGGAAAAACTTGTAAGAGATGGAACCATATCTTAATGTATAGAAAGCAGATTTTTTTTCCTTCTCCACACCTGTTTTATTTTTTAAGACCACTCATGGAAAATGCTGTGTAGCCTAAAATTCCTCAATGGTGGGAAATCCCTTCTTCTGTAGTAAAAGCTTTATTGCATTATGTCACTTTTGCTCTGTGATGGAAATTTGACTACTCTTTGTCATATGGGTTAATCTTGATATCTTTCTTGGGCATGAAGATAGTTTTTTTTTTTTTTTTTTTTTTTGTATAAAGCAGACAGCTGTGCCTTTCCCACCATTTATTTTACTTGCTTTCATTCTCTTTTGGCAGATACAGCTCATGTAGAGCCATTCTGCATACAGGCAATAATCCAACAAAACACTTGAGCATGTGCTTAACATTAAACAAATGACTAGTGTCATTGAACTGTGATGTCCTACTCATGAGCTAAGGTGCTGTAATGAATCAGAGCTCTATAATCTAGCCCAGTTCTCATCAAAATCGGTGACGCGGGTAACATTGACTGTAAAGGCTTTGGACTAACACCAAAGATCCAAGCTGCATGATGGCTTAACTTGAAGATAGTTCTATTTTCATATTTAATGTTTTCTTAATGATACACATTGTGCTTCAAAATACTGTAATATAATTTAAAATCATTAATTGCAGTGCCTTCTGGATTTTAATCAACTGAAGTCATAATAAAATGTATAGTTTTCTTCACTTGTTGTCATAGGTTGCATCTGAAGATTGCTGATGATACTGAAGGGAATTATGCCAAACAAAAACAAATATTCACTTTACATCTTTATCTTTACAATTCCAAAAGAGAGGTGAGCATATTGTTCATGATGATTCATTTAATTACTCTGCGGTATCTTTATCTAACTTAAAAGTTTGTTCTTCTGAGGATAGATATTTCCACCCACAGATCTCCACTCATACTCTGGAGTACTCCTGAAATCAAGGAGATTCTGCTTCTGACTGAGATTCTCTTTATTTATTACTGCTAAGATGGATACTTTATATGCTAGGGTAATATGGACTGTTAAAAAGGAGAGTGTACAATGATCAAGAGAATACACATTTATTTGTTATTGAAAGCTATTATATAGCTTTTAATATCTTCCAAATTTTTTACTGCAGTATATTCTGTACAGCAGCATATTTTGGAGCAGAGCTGTATTTAGGCTTAAGGTTGTGATACACAACAGAAACAAGGAATTCAGAGCCAAAAGACAAGAAAGAGGTTAGCTGAGTGTTTGAACATAGAATCCACCACAGATATTGGTCACTGTCAAATAGAAGTAACTTAAGGTAGATAGTTAGTTGACATTTCTTGTCATCACCTTACGTTATTGCACCCATGATTGTGTATTCCAGCTGAAGTGCTTTGATGGTCAAGCAATCACTAAGAGACCTTAGATGATATAAACTCAGTTCCAAGCTCAATGAGCTTGGTAGGAAATCTAAAGGCTTAATGCCTCAGTACTGTTTAAGAAGAACCTTCAAGAAAGCTCTAGGCTCTATGCTGCTGATCTGTATACGTACATCATTAAGTAGTGTCTGTCTCCTTCAAAATGGGAAATCATCACTTTAATATTATTCAAATTGATTCTTAGATCTCTCTTAGCCATGATATGTCACTAACACTTTAATAACAGTTAAGCTGGTTGTGCACAGATATGGTGGGGTATACTGAAAAAGTACTGTAAGGAAAAGGGCACTGTGGATGTTTACATATTAATTCTTTGTGTATTGAGGTTATGTTATTAACTGAACTATGAGGTGTTTTCTTACGATTTATTGCATTGTGGTGATAAAAACAGCTTTTGAATTGTACAAATAGCAAACAGTCATGTTTTCCAGAGATCTGTATATTTTAGCCTGAGTAAAAATAACTAACTAGCTATCATATATTTTGTGTTGTCTGTGTAAGAAGGTTAAGCCACAAGTAAATTCTATGAGAATATGAAGTGGGGCAAAGAAAGGCTCAAAAGAAATGCAGACACAGTTTAGTCTCAGACCTTAAAATAATTAGTTGTAAAACAAGCATATTGACATACATCTGGCTGTAACTTGTAATATTAAAATCATTCTCCTTCTTTTTCTCTTAAAACAGCTTATTTTACAGAATTACCTCTTCAGTCTTCATTAGTAGTCTTATTTTTCCCACAATTTAAAACAACTTTCCTTGGGTCTTACAGCTCACTTATAGTTAAAGAACACCTTTTGCTTACTACAAATGACTAATTTTATCACGTAAAGTCAGAATGTAACAGTCGTGGGGTTTCAGAGAACATCATCATCTCTGCTGTAGTACAAGATGTGAGGGCAAAGTCCAGAAAGAAGCATCCTGCTCTAAAACCTTTCCTGCATCAGTTCATTGGGCATTATGATAATTAGATCTTCTGTCTAAATAGTGTCCATATGGTGATTTTTCTGTAAATGTTTTCTTTATTTGAACACAGTGTATTAATCTATTTACAGCTCCACATTGAAATTAACCTTGGAGATGGGATAATTAGAATCTGAGCTGAGTAGCAGAGCAGTTTTTTTATTACTCAGGGTAGGGGTGATGGAAATACTAGACATATTATCTCTGATTCTAAAGTCTAGGAGATGTTAAAGACAAATGATATGAACCTGACAACGGAAATTTCTTATTGGATTTGTTCTATTTTAGTTTCTCTGAGTATAACAAAATTTTCTTTCTGAAAAAGACAGTTGTCTTTGATCAGCAGTTAAGAATATGAAATTAAGAAAAGTTATAACTTCAGCTTGAATGGATACTGGTATTAGTTCATTTTTGCATGTTTTTTATAAATGTTTTTCTTAATGACATGGATTTTTATTCTTTGAGACCTAACAAAATATTTTGAACAAAGAAATAGGAATAAGGTAAAATAGTTTTTTTTTTTTTTTCCTCCAATTTATTCAGTTATTTGTCACTTTTTCTTTCCTGTGGCATGCATAGCACATATTTCAAAGAGATTGCACTGAAATTTTTGTACAGGCACAAATGAATTGCAAGCTTTTTATTTAATATAATGGACCAGATTTTAAGAATAACACAAAATGTGTCAGAATTTTCTGTACCTATATGCTTCCTTGAGTGTTTTGATGAATTACAGCCTTCGTTTGCATGATGACTGATTGCGTTTGCAGCAAAGGACTTGCACAAATAATTGTGCAGTTAATACTCCCAGCTGGTTCAATTGGCCTCAGATACCATGGTAGTGGGTGAAACATAACAGCTTCAGTAGAGGAGAATGGGTTCTGAAGCCAGAGCAACAGAATAGTCCTTTGTGATTGCCAAAGCCAGTGCTGACCTCAAAACAAAAAATGGCAAACCAAAGGAATGCTTCTCCACTGTACGTAGTGTGCAACTAAACCTAAAAAATTTAGAACTGCCTTCCTGCGAGCTTCTCCTCTTGGTAAGGAAAATTGGGTAGCTGGTTATTTTACTGCCAGGATAATCCATAAATTACTGGCACACTGCACTGTAGCATGTTTCTATGAGATGGTTTACTAATAAGAGCAGAAATAGAAAAAGCTGTTTGGTCTGATGCTACCTCTTTGAGAATTTCCGATTCTCTTAGATCCTCCTTTCAGAAAGGCCTGGTATCAGGTACCCAGATCAGCTCAGAAAGACCAGTGTCAGAAAGCCCCAAGAGTTTTGTAGGTAGTGGTACCATGTTCCATTTAAAACAACACAATTCAACAAAATACTCCAGTCACTTAGTCCACGCAGTGTAAGGAGTGCAAATCTTAGTCATAACTCTGTAAAAGCACCCGTCTGGAGTGTGTAAGAAGGACACTTAGGTAAACTTGAATCCCACACAACAACAATAACATCATGCTGCAATTTCAGTGGAGAGCAATTTAATGAAACTATTATTAATTGTCATCATAAGTAATGAGAGCATTAAACTGAGAAAGTCCTCTAGAGGAGAGGAATCTCCTTCATTTACCCTCAAGATGGTCACAGCATCAGTAATAGAAGTAGTCAGAAATCCTTCAGAAACAGAGCAGCCTGTATCCTTCAGGTACATCTATGTCCTGTGTTTGAACTGGTTGGCTTTGTGTAGTGGTTTTGGGTCCATCAGGCATGGCAAGCCAACTGGCTGCAGAAGCTTCCTGGCAGGGTATCTCAAAGGTGGCTTGCATTATTTTCCTCAGGTAATGTTGCCACGCTAATTAAGAAATGAGAACTTCGTGGTCGGTGGATTAACAAAGATAAAATTTATATTAGCTTCCAAGAAGGCCGAGACTTCTGGGGGCATCTGCCCCACTGCTGGAGGGGTGAATTGAGTACGTGAGTGTGTAGGGCCTCCAAAGGCAAGGACTAATGTTTTCATGGATAACGAATAGTGAGAATCTTTAATTACTAAGATATCTCAGTTTCTCTTTAAGAGTTTTGGCTTGAGCTGCTGCATTAGGTTCTTATTTCTTTATATATTTCACCTTTTGAAAGAGTTTTATGTGCTTTGCTTGTCTAAGGTAGGCATATTTATGATGATTTCAGATCACCATTGTACTTGACTGTTTTAGTGCCTTTCCTGCATGGTTTTGCTTTTAAGAAATGAAAATTTAAAACAATTTACTTTTTAAAATAGGTTTAGACCTGCAGTCTGGCTCTTTCCTGAACTTGTTAAAACTTCCATTCAAGCTCTTCTATCACTTCTCAAAATACTTTTAATGTAGATCTTACATTCTTTTTTTTTTTTTCTTTTTTACTAAAGTCTGCTGAGTAATTGTACTGTCTGCTCAATAGACAACTGATTACATCTCCTTCACCTCTTGCTTATAATAATGATTTCTTCAAGAGAGTCAAAAAATGTATGATATAAATTCTTTCATCAGCATCAGGAAGGTCAAAGTAAAAATCACTCGCAAGTACAGTTTATATCTGGATCTAAATCTACCACTTGAGCAGTTCCATGATAAGCTGCTAAAATGTATGCAGAGGAAAAACTTGGATATCAGAAATAACTGAAGATGTAGTCTGAGGAAAATTTATTTCCTTCAAGTGTATTTGAATGTGCAGTAATGCAGTTAGGGCCCCTCTGATACAAAAGAAGCATTCCGCTATCATCTGTCTCTCTCAGATGCCCAAGATAGGCACACAAGAGAGAAGTAACAAATTATTTATTTACTTATCTATTTAATAAAAGGCCAGTGCTCATTGTTCCCCTCCACTTGTGACTTCTAAAGCAAGGAGTGTGTCCAGCTTTTGCATTAGCATCTGGGCGGTTCTACAGGAGGCACAAGCAGAGGGATAGACAATTGAGAAAATCTGTAATGAAATTCCTTATGCATGAAAAGATGTTCTCCAATATTCCCATCTCTGTTCTGATCCTGTGTTTTTTTTTCTTTTTTTTTCTTAAGGGTAGAATTATGAAGCCGAGCATAAGGGCTATATTTTTCACCCAAGAGTACTTTTTTCCTCAGTATCTATGTTATTTGTTTAGCTAAAATTTTATTGTCAACTTCTCTGAAAATGAATTAGCACTTTTGGTTCACCTAAATAGCGATGTAGTTTTCTTCTTTTTATATTATGGGGTACTGGTTTCCTGCTCTTTCCTTCCCATGAACAGAGAAGACAGAAAATTCTCCTGGAAATGAGAAATCAACACAATTGTTGTATATACACATCAAGTTCTGAATTTCCCAGTTACTGTCTACTTTTGTGGCTTACCATTGTTTCTGCCATTACTTTGGTGTGTGCTCCAGCATCCAACTCACTGGGAGATTTAAATAGACATTTGCTTCCAGTGTAATAGCTAAATCATTCTCTGTTATAACTACATATCTTGTTTCTATGAAAAAGTCTTCTGAATTAACGGTCACCCTTTTTGTCCATGTTTTATTATACTGACCTTTGCAAACTCTTGCAAAGAAATAGTTCAGTGAAACTCTCAGGTTTTGTGTTTCTTACTTTTTTTTTTTTTTTAACTTTATTTTTCCCCTTATGTGCCAAAAGTTGTCTGCATTTCTTAATGACTCAGGCATCTTTCCTTATCATATCACTCTTTGTAATATTAACATTATGAAAGCACTGTCAGTTTGGATTGGATGATACTACAGTAAAGTCAATTTTCACTCAGATATTAGTAGTCTAAGTAGTTTGTCCTAGATGCCAGTGAGTCTTTGGTTTCTTGCTAGGAACAAATTCCCACCAAATCTAAACACTTGTTTTTAAATGTGAGAACTTCATCGATTTCATATTTCTGCATGTTTTCCATTTAAATGGCACATTTTCATACGTGCCTTTTTAATCTACATTATTGTATCTGTTTTTGAGAAGTTTCAAAGTTTACCACCTCTGCATAATCAGCTGAAAAAATAAAAGGGAATTAAGATCTTCAGAATGAGATAATGTCAGAAAAAAAAGTCTTCCTCTGACATTTCTGGCTGGCATCTGTTTCAAGCACAGAGGCAAAAGTTGTTTTAAGTTTCCTCGTACTGCTCACAAAGCTGGGCCCTCTAGTTCTGCACATTCTTTTATTGAACATACTTGTTAAATATATTTTACTTGTGGTTTAGAAACCACTCAGATCTAAGAAATCTTCTTGAGGTCTCAGATTCATCCAATGTTTGGCTGAATGCTGCTTAGCTTTGCGCTGTCTCTTTCTAATGGGCAGTTGATTTGAGCTCAATTCCCTTCAGTCTGCTATGCTGCTTTTCCAGTCAACTGTGATTTTACTAGCTGTGCAATCCTCACTCATTTGTGTTTTTATTTTATTTTATTTGTTAGGGACATTTTGGAATTTTTATTAGATCTATTTTTTCTAAATGGCATTTCCTTTCTGCACTATTTTTTTGTCCTTTTAAAGCTTTCATCTTCATATCCAGTTTCTCTGCAATTTTATTTTCTTTATAAGACTAAGTAAAATGTTACTGATGATTGGTACAAGAGGTCAGAAGCCACTTGTGTGTGTCATGGTGGACCTTCAACTCCCTATGGATATTAAATAGAGTCAGGAGTACATTAGATAAAAGAGCTGTGAAGATTTGGAGTAAAGGTAACTCCTACTTTTGTGGCTGAAACAGAATGGAAGAGTGGCGGAGATATTCCAGATGGACCAAAATAAAATTAAATAGCTCAACTCTGAAGAGTGGAGATATGGGGAAATAAATGGAAAGAAGAGAATGGTGAAGAGCAGGGAGAAAATTACCCATTTTGCATATAAATGATGTAATTACCCCCTCAGCTTCTCAGGCAGAAGTTGACATCCCTAATTAAAATAATTTTATGATCTTCTGGGGACAGATACACAAAAGCATAAAGAGAAGGAAAAAATAACAAATACAGAACTAACCAACATCAGGAGCCATTTCTACAAAATAATTTTGTAACAGGACTGATGATGTACATGCAGTCTCAGCTTTATAACAAATTATCAGGCTTGTATTTTATTTCAAATGATTCACAAGGCTTGATATAAAAGGCAGAAGCTGAATAAAGCCTTTTCAGGGAAGAGAATGATGAAACCACAATATGAGGACAGGGAATTGAAAGCCTACTGGACTGAATTTCATTGTTTTCTTCTGATTAATACTGGAAATTGAAAGCCACTGTGTTTAACCTGTGCTGATGCTACAGTTACTGTAATTAAGCATGAGAATATGGTCTTACAACTTGTGCATGCTGATTGTTTTATACAAGGCACCTGGCAAATTTGCCAGTACATACGCTATTAAATCTGCAGCAGAGGAGTCCAGCCAACAAAGACTGCTATTCTCACTTGTTTAATTGATCTACATTATTCTGTCCACCACATCTTCCTTCCTTCCCCACTTGCCAGGCAAGAAAGCAGGTAAGGAGTCTTTTCCAGACTCTGTGATAGTGAGGGGATGCGTTGTTTTAATGACACATAAAGGAAGGTTGTTCTACAAAGCAAGATAAAACCCGGTTAAGTGTAACAAATCTGGAAAATTCCATTATCGTATGCCTCATCTTATCATTCATACCATCTGACTGACTGATTTAACGTTGCTAAGAGACTTGACAGGCCAACTTGTTAGTATTACATACTGCACTGTAGGGATTGAGAAATCGATTGTTACCACTAATTTTCCTCCAACAGGGTGATATTTCATTAGTCAGAAGTTTGCTAAAGGATATCTTTGTGTTCATGCTTTTTTTTTTTCTTTTTTTTCTTTTTTCTTTTTCTTTCCCCATATAGCTAGTTATCTTTTGCGTATCCTAAGCATTTTTGGTGATTTCACAGTAAGGTCATGAGCTAGCAGCCAAGAGAATAACATTGTACATCAGGCACAAATGCAGAAAATCAGGCTAGAAATCTCACAAGAACTGATGTTCTTGTCCTATAGTCACTACTTCTGGTAGTGACTAAGTGTCATAGTTTTGGCTGGGATAGAGTTAATTTTCTTTGTAGAAGCTTGAGAAAAACTTTGGGTTTGGTTCTGTTCAGAATAGAGGCACAGTTTCAAGTCCATTAGTTCAAAGCTGATTCATCCTGCCTTAATTAATGATTCATACATAGACCACAGAATCTGGAATAACTATTGTGGTGTATGAGCTAATTAAGTATTATCTAGTACCCCACATGCTTTGCTCTTCAACTTTACTTATACAGGTAGGAAGGGGAAAAATATTGCACTTAATGTATCTGACAATTATGTCTCAAATGTTTTAAAGAATCATACATTCGTAGATTTTTTTAGGTTGGAAAAGACCCACAAGATTATCAAGTCCAGCCATCACCTTATACTGCCAAGTCCACCACAAAAACATATCTCTATGCACCACATCCACACATCTCTTAAATACATCCAGGGATGGTGACTCTGGTGTTTCCCTAGGCAGCCCGTTCAATGCCTGACCACCCTTTCCATGGAGAAATTCTTCCTGACATCTCATCTAAACCTTCCCTGGTGCAGCTTGAAGCCTTTTCCTCATGTCTTGTCACTTATCGTCCTGCTGTGTACACAAATTATCTGCCAGACAAACAGTGGTGTGTGAATGGTCCTGAGTGAGTTACCCTTTAGCACAACGCCCTTCTGTGCAGGACTTTCAGGAACCCCAGCAAAGACAGCAGGCAGCTGAAACACAGTGGTACGTTTATGGCCAAATAATGGCCTTTTTTTTTTTTTTTTTTTTTTAAGTGAATGAGGATAACATAATTCCACTCTTCCTGCTAGAGAAATAGAAAATCAAAGATACAAGGGTATAACATCTGTTACAGAGACTAACTATAACACAGGCACAATGTAAGAAAGCTAGCAGAAAGGAGTTCTTTCGTGAATAGTGTGACCCTGAAAACACTTTTAAGGATAAGGGATTGATTCTTGAAAAAAAGCTGAGGCTCTGAAAACTGTGTGGAACAATCCATCCTTGATTCAGGTTCTCCTGTCAGCAAGGGAAAGGTGTTCGATGTACCTTCCTCTCTGAGCTCCTTTCAGTCAGAGAATCAGGATTTATTTGCAGAATATTTGACTTGAAAACAAATATATGGCTTTCTCACTTCTTCTTTTGTAAAGATGTATATACATCCTGCCAAAGGTAATACACAATCTGTACCAGATAGACTTTTTATTTATTTCTGGATTTTAGAGTGTGTATAAATTAATCTGTCTTTATCCCTATTTCTCAAGAGATGTACGTAGATGTCCATATACCAGCATTTATCTTTCTGGTTAGTGCCACTGTGTGGATAATACATCATTGGAGCAGTGGTGCTAGTTATGATGTATGACACTAACATATCATAAAAGCATTGCCACTTCTGTGATGTATTATTCAAAACATAGAATTAAACAGAAAGATCAATATAATACAGGCATTTAATTTTTTAAGGTGTGTTAGAAGGTTTTAGATTAAAGAACATAGGCTCCAGAGGGTTTTCTTAAGAGGCTCAGTACATAACAGAAACAAATGAGAATAACTGTTATTTCGTATATGCACCAGTCTGTAGGAATAAAAAATAAAAATCATTCTATGGCCAGTGAAACTTTTCAAAGCCTCATTCCCAACATGTTTTTAGTGCTTTCTGTCCTCAGCTGCAATACACCCAGCTTCTTACCACATTTCTCCAGCACATCATCCACAAAATACCTCCTTTGCTGTCTCCACGGTAGCCGGTTCCCTCCGCTCCCTCTCCGGTCCCCTGGCCATTACCTGGCTGCTCGTGCTGCGACCAGCTCTGAGCAATGCGAAGACAACCGGCCACCTCAGCCCTGCTGATCAGCTGCCTGGCGTGCTGAGCTGAGCAGATAATGGTGCATTTATTTGGCTGCTTTTTGCACAGTGAGGGCACTTCTTTGAGTCTCTCTTCTCTACTTGGCTCCTGATTACCGCTAAACTGATTGAAATTTAGTTCCCCTAGAACTGCCTCTTCATCAAATTTAGTTGGAATTATCACATAGTTTCAGAAGTTAATAGGGAGATGATGGGGTAGGGGATGAAAAAAAAAAAAAAGCCTAGACATCCATCTTATTTCCTTTGTGGCTAACTAAAGCCCTTTTGAACTCTGTTGTTTTCATTCCCACTTACTGTTTCCAGGGATTTTCATTGAAATACATTTGAATTTAGGTTCATTCACTTTGGTTTTCCAACACTGCTAACTCTAATGTGTTCAGCAATCGTACTGTAGGCAGATTTTGAATAAGAAATGCGTTTTTGTTGTTGGTGGTAGTTTTTATTTTATTTCAGTAATATTTCTGTAAGTCCTTCCAAAGGCGTTAGGTAGTATTTTTCTCCTTTTGTTAAGAAAGGTGTAATGGAAAAAGAAGCTGTCAGGTCTTTTAAATATAAGAAAGAAAAAAAAAACAAACAACAACAACAAAAAAAACCTCCCCCCTCCTTCCATATAGACAAACAAACAAACAAAAAGTTTAAGAAGAAACTCTGGATATTGCAAAATGTGTTTGAAACTGCAACAGCTGGCAGTTCTGGGCTTCTCCATATACCATGTAAAGCAAAACAATCCTACAGTAAGCTGGGAAAACTTTCTTAGGTTCTGAAGGCCCTGCTCTTAAACATTTTAGTAGAATGAAAACTGGGTATAACTATCAGATCTCTGCTCTTTGCAGGCCTTTTTATTCCACAGTTACAAACAATATTTACATTATTCTGTTTCTTATGTTTGCGGTGCAGCCATGCCACTTGTTTTCTCTGGTTGAATACTCCATTTATTAATCACTTTAGCAATTTTCTTTCCTGCTGTCTAACCAAAACTTTATAGTTTTAGGATAGTAAATTTTTCTAACCTTTTTTAGGTACAATACAAAATCCCTTTACTGTCTCAATATTATTTCCTTGAATCCTTGAAGATATTTATACAGTTTTATATCCCCTTAATCTCTTTTTCTCTAAGCTGTGTAAATTAAGTTCCCTGCTTGCTCTTCCTCTGTCATATCCTCTAATCCTTGAATCATTTCAGTTGTCCAAACTACCACGAAAGCAGCATATACATTTCCTGGGGCCCAGAACATAAAAAGAGTTTAATGTTGAAGAGGCCACAGCCTCCCATGACACGCTTCTATGAACATACCTCTTGTGGACATCCATAGCCAAAGAGAATTGGAATTCTTCTTGCACACCATTGGCAGTTCTATTTTGTATATTTTTTATCAGGTTTTGGTAGTATTCACAGAGCGCTAACCGCTTTGTATGCATTAGATGCTGCATTTTCTGCCCCAAACATCTTAAAAAGGAAGATTTTGATGTATTTGAGAGCCTCATAGCAGGAACCCCCTTTGAAGAGAGCTACATTTTAAGACCTCTGTCCTATCTCAGTTCACTTAGAATCAGCATTTATGACATATCATGTTATGTGATAAATGTTTTAGATTTTTAATGTATTTTGACCTAAGAATAATGTTTCGATGAGAGGATTTCTAGGACAGTGAGAGAGGAATGAAGTCAGATTGTGCAACGTAGAAAACCACTGCTGTTTCTGGAGGTCATGGCAATTTACAGCTTGTATCCCCAAATAATACACTGACAAGTTCATTCAGATCAGATAGATATACTTTTAAATATACAGATTACAGATAATTTTATCCAAGTCAGAGCAAGATTATAGCTTTGGTCCCCTAGCCAGTGATTTACAGTAACTGTCTTCTCTCAGAGGCATTATACTAAATCTGCCAAAATTGTTTTTGTCTTTCCTCATGTTTGATTTTAAACAGAAATCCATATGTGTGGTCCAAGTACTAGTGATGCTAAAGAGAAATTTATTTGTATAGATAGGGAGCTGAAGAGACATATCTCTCTTCTAACTTCCTTTTCTGTCTCAGGGTTGTCATTGTAGTGAATTAGCAAAATGGGCTAAATGATGTTTTTAGTCATTTTCATCCTCTGTCATGTCACAGCAGTTTGATGCTTATAGATGTAGGATTTCTTCAGGAAATGTCCATGGGGTGTGTGTGTGTGTGTGTGGAATCAGTTTCGTTATAGAACACAATCCTATATTGCTGGAGCATAAAGGAGAGTGATTTAATATAGTGGAAGATAATGGTTAGGGCTAATTATGCTAATGAACAGATATAAATGTATATACAAATATGAATGACCAGTGTGTTTGTATATCCACAATTTCCTGTCTAGGTTTTATGTGTATATAGGGAAGTACATATACTCTAGTAGTTTATATGTTTGTGTACTCAACAGCATCACTAGCTCTGTAGCAAACTACTTTTTGGAAGCCCTTTGAAAAAGGCCTTGTGCAGAAGTACAATGGAATGTGGTCCCTTTGTAAAAACCATATAATTTATCTCAACATGAATCTGAATTTATTTAACGTGAAGTATTAGGAATAAGTTAAAAACAGTTGGAAAGTGTTTTATAATAGTAAAAAAAAAAACATGCATTTTTCAGTGTTGTTTAATGAAAAGTTTCTCCGTAATAAGATATACCTATGCCTCTATCTCAGTCCTCATCATGCCCTTTTCCGTCAGTTATAAGGAGGGTATCTCTTACTCAGCTGTAATGCAACAACCTACGGTTGCTTCAAATATAACTTTCTTTACAGATCCATGTAGATTTTAGTTTGATGTATACTAGGTAATACTATGGTATTTTACAGTGAATAGGTTACTTATGGTAATCTCAGGAGCATTCCAAATCACAGCCTTTTAAGATAAATATAAATATGAATGTATTACGTCTAAAAATGTTGAATGTGGTGGAAGCTGGATGTTGCAATTATTGGAAGAACTACATAAGCAGATACAAAGAGAGATGAATGCAGTTCAACTGACAATCAGTAGAAAATACAATTTAACTTCTTTTTTTAGAGCTATGTTGGAGATAAAAAGCTAGACAGGAGCCATTAGCTTTTAAAGATTTATAATGCTTTTAAAAGGTTCCATACAATGAGCAAAGAAAAGTGGAAAGGTATTGGTCTGTAATTCAGAGAAGGTCATTTCCATCTGGGCATAGAAAAAATATCTTCTGAGGTGTTTATCTGTAAACTATTTATGACACAAAGAGGTTTGTTCAAAGGGGTAGAATCATACAGAAATTATGGAAGGTGCATGGTTAAATTCTATAATTTTCTTTCAGCAAAAATACCAGTGTGCTGATGTGCAGAAACATATTTAAAAAGACTCATGGGTTTCTTTTCAAAAATTTTCATTAGCACCTAGTGCTATCAAATTAAACCTACTGTAAAGTAAATTAGCATAGTACATACATTGTTAAATTTCAAAAGAACAACAATGTGCATGAATATATAAACAGACATCTAAAACTGAAATCAATGTATCTCAAATCAGTCTAACTCAAAACAAAACTTAATATGTAATATTCTTTGATAAAGAGAACATGAGCACTAAGGATTGATATTAGGCTTTTTCAAAGACTATTCTTTTCATTAAACACTATCCTTGCTCTTAACTAATATTATTATCTGAGGTAATGAGACAAAAGGATGATAGCTGCACATTTATTTGCAGGTAGTAGTCACGCATCTGTACTGTTCAGAGTCCCTTAAGGAATTACAGAAATCCGGCCAACTCTAGTGAGGTTTTCTTGTTAGCAATTAAAGAGAAAACTAGAATCATCTGCAAAGGTAGCCCACAGGTTTTAGGTACCCCATGTTTATTATCAGGTGTAATTATAGCTGTTGGGGAAATCCTGTCCCATTCTAGCATCATTCCTGCAGAAGCAGGCAACCACCTGCTCCTTCCCTGATGGAAACTGTAAATTTTGTACTAAGATTTCCGGCTCATATGGCTGCTAAAAGAAGCTGCAGTCTGATACAAAGTCTTTTTTTGTTTGTTTTGTCTTTTCTCAGTTAATGTTCAGATAGACAAACTACATTATTAATTTTGACCTGTGAAAGTGAGTTGTAATAGACTAACCTGGAACAAAAATGTGGCATATAGTTAAATCTTCACATAATTAAAAAAGGCAATTCACCAAGTGCTAGTCTGAATCAACACAGAACTTAGGAAAGCAAGTTAATAAAAACGAAACTTCTTACAGGTTTATAGATGTCTATTTGGTGGTGCCAAGTAAATGTGATTTTTTTTATTAGTAGATTTATTAGTAGATCACTAGGAGAAAGGCTGACTGTATTTCTAGATGCAAGGAGTAGATGAAAGGGAGGGGGGTTGTATAATAAATTCAAGTGTATCATTAATGCTTTATTATTATTATTATTTATATTTTTATTTATTAGAGGGTTCAGCTGCTTAAACTTTGGACTAACAAACAGTTAGCTCCTTATATATGGGAAAGCCTCCTTTTGTCCATGAAAGAATAAAGTGTAAATTGCCTTAAAATTCCTTTGACATGGCCAATCATCAGTCCTGGACCAGGGAGGGCTAGAAAGTATAGCATTGCCATGGTATGAATGAAGAAGTCTAAGGTACCTTCAGCATGAGATTTACAGACCAATAGACACTCTCAGTGGAGAGTGAAGGATTCAAACCTCCCTAAATGGAGGCCTAGCCTTTGGCTTAGGGCCTAGAAGGCGAGGTCAGCGTGGTAGTCAGCAGCCTGTCTGCGCTCAGGTTGGTTGGTGACCCTCAAATATAGGTTCTCTTCCCAGGCAGTGACTTTGGAGCCAAATCTGAAAAGGTTCAAAGCCTCCTAAAATAAAATTTGCATAGAATTTAGGAATTAATGTTCAGTAGAGCAGTCCAAAGAAATGAAGCAAACAGAACACTCATAGAGAAGACGTGGACACCCAAAGCTGTGCTGTTTGTTTGGCTTCGCTGTTCCTTTCTAAGTCCTCCCTGTCGGATTAACAGCATTTTCAGATCTGGTAATTTCCAAGGTGAGGTGGGAGCACAGCTATCAGGTGGCAGCACCAAGGTCCATTGCAGCCTGTGGTTTAAATCTTGCACCACAGGGTGCTTCCCAGGGACTGGCCCTCCCCTGTCCCAGAGAAATTGACTGCAGCTGGGGGTGACTCGCAGCACTGTATAGGTATTTTTGTGCCTTCGCTGTTTCAGTGGAGTCAAGGGGTGGCTAGGAAACATGGCATCAAGTACTGATTGGGTGAGGAAGGATGAGGGCCTACAGGTTAGGAGCTGGGCCACTCAAGCATCCCCTAATTTGTGGGGAAGAACCAGCTTGGAGTGGGCTTCAAGTGGCTTCAAGTCCATTTAGACAGAAGAGAGCTTGAACCCATCTTTGTTCCACTTCCTTCAAAAACACTCTCTACTGAAAAAGAGCAGTTTTTATTTATTTTGTACTTCAGAATTATTTCTTCTTTATTTTGGAATGGTAGTCAGCCCTTTAAAGAGACTGGGAAAGTTCTTATTTCAGCCAGATGCTGTTTGTTATTCAGTGAGCAGCCTGGCTGCAATACACACAGGTCCTTTTCCATCCTTCACAAATATTTTCTGCTAACATTATATGAAAGACATTATTTTGATGTGTTACTCTTCTGCTAGGTCTTGATGGGTGGCAAGAATAATGGCTTCAAATTTAAAAGGAATGGTAGTAAAATTCTGGTGGGACCTCCTCACCTAGAAACACTAGAAAGAATAACATTAAACTTTGTAGTGCTCAGGATGAGTCTGCATTAGCATTTTACCTCAAAACAGGCATGAAGTTTGGAAGTGAATTTCCCCTCCACTTACTGCATTCTGGTTTGCTTTGAAGAATGAGCTTGGAGCATTTGGTTCATTTCCTTTTTGAATGAAAGTGAACTCAAAGCTGTGCTCCCGGCCTGCACATGTCTGCCCCAACATTTAATGAATGCCAAGCCCACAGAATCAGGCTACAGCTAGTCCAAAGGAAAATCCCTGAAGCATATGTGTATCACGTTGGGTCCTCAGCATCAACTACTTCACCCTCTGGTTCTGCCACACTACTTATTAATGTGGTTGCAGCCCCACAAACATGAATTTGACTAATCATATTTTATTATAGGGGAAAAGACTATAAACCATATAAAAAAAAGATGGCACGATTCCTGAAACAAAGCTAATGAACAGAATTTTTCTTAATTGAGGCAAACGTGAGATTTTTGTAAACTATCCTGCTGAGTAACAAAGCCCTAAGTTGTGTGATTTTGTGATCTGAGTTACTTTGTCTTTTGCTCCCTTGCCAACTCAACCAGCCACTCTGGTCCTCAGTCTACTGGTGTCTCTAGCTAAATACCTGGTAGCAGTGGTTTCTGTTAGTTCAGCTCTTCCATACAGTAATGGTTAACTCTTCTTTTATAAGATGGATCCTGAAGTTCTTCTCATACTTCATAGGCGATTATTAAAACAGGTTCTTTCACTTCCCAGCATATTGTAGACAGATCAAAGAACTATATTTCTGAAATAACTTCTATGCCTCGGTACTAGAAGCAGACTCTAAGGTGTGATTGATTGGCCCAGAAAAGCATACACTCATAATTCAGATTGTTCTCCACTTTCCCTCCTTTTCAATGGAAATAGCTTTTAAGCATAATGATAAAACACATTCAGGGGCGTATTTCAGGTGCTCCCAGTGGAGCACTAATTCTTTCCCGGTCTTGCAGCCCTCTTCCTGACAAAGGTCTGTGCAAGAGTATTTTGATTCTCTTCTGAGACTCTACCAATGTGTTTGCATAACATCCAGATCAAAGTTCTCATCAAGAACAACCTACAAACATGACAATAAACCCTAGATTATCGTGTAAAAGGTGAGTGGCATTTCCACGTATTCCACTGTCTTAAAATTTGTCCTGCTAACTTGTTAGGCTTAAAATCTCAAGTCCCTTTCAGGCTGTGCTGGCCAGTGGTTATGTGCATGCTCATCTGTCCCAAATATAAATGATTTGGGGATCCAGTATATAAGGCTACGTTCCTTCTAAGAGTGCAAAGAATTGTCTGTTACATTTAGTTGGTGGTTCACTCAGACTTTGATCATCCAGTTTTGGGTATCGGTCAACATGCTAAGATGTGGATAACTGCCTCCCAAGGAGATCGTTTGGGTTCTGTAACAAGTAATTTAGTTACTGCCTTTTGAAACACGATTTCCTTTAGTCTGGCTGGTTTTGGTGTCCCAGCAGGCTGGCTATTGTAAGCACTCCTCTCAGGTATCTAATTCTCTATACATTTACTGTGTGTAATTTAAGGACCTTATCCTGCATTGTCATTTTTAGCACACAAGCACTGATCTGGCTGGCTCTCAATGCCTTCTGAGGTTAGGTATTTTTTATCAGGCTGAGATGCTGTCAGTGTCTTTTATGTTGAGCAATGTAATTCAAATCTGGAAAACAGCAGAATGTGATGCACCTTGAAGAAACCTATTACATGACTTTGGGTGGAGTCCTGGAATTTGACAACTACATGGATTTGTTCCAAACAATTAAATGAATCTTTCTTCAGAGCATATGGTGCAGAGAACATGTCATGTTTGAGAAATATGGTTGGCTTCTAATCTTGATTTTTAATTTTGTGAAAGAACAATAATTTGGCACAACATTTTTTTTCTTCCTGTTAAGTACAAATGTGTTTTCTTCAAAGATGGAAAAAAAATATCTTCTTAGGAAAATCCAGTTGTCCCTTACATATGTCATAGATATTACTTTTTGTCTCAGTTCTTTTGAGCTACAATTTGGAATTAATGTGGTTGTTTTTATTTCCTATTGATACTAAAAGTGTGTGGTAGAAATTAAAAATCCAGAGACTCAGCTGTTCAAGATCTATCAGTTGGTCTATATAAAGGGTCTGACTGGTATAATTGTTACTAAAAAGGTGATGCTGTAGAGAAAGGATTCATTCTTTGATGCACCAGAAATTCAGCAATGTATCCTACTTCCTTGTCTGAGTTCAGTGCTGATATTTAATAGTCCCGGCTGTGTGGCAGAGAGGTAGGATGCTCTTTGGGCTGGACAGAGAGCAGCAGTCTAGCTCCATTCAGGCTTCTGGAAACATCCTGAGGAGATCCTAGAGCCAGCTGTATCGGGGAGACCTGCCACCAATTTCAGCAGTGCCCCTCTGTGTGCTGAGCCGCAAGCAGTGGCATTATCCTCGATGAGCGGTCAGAGGGAGCAGGACCTCCGTGTGCTGCTGTATGCTGTTCCCGACCCACTGCCCCATTTGGGGAGCCAGGCCAGGCCAGGTGAAGAGCAGAAGGCGCCTGCCCGCCTGGCACCAAGTCTGCCTGCAGCCTGGCCAGGCTGCTCAGCTCTGCCGGGCACTGCGCCACAGCACCGCCGAGCCAGGGCTTTTCTCTAAGGGACTAAGGGGATTAGATTTTTAAGGGGAAATTTAAGAGGATTGCAGATTTAAGAGATGGCCAAAGGGGCACATTTATAGCTTTTTAATTAAAAGATATTTTGGCTTGAAGGCCAGAAGGATTAAGGAATCGGTAAAACCAAGTTAAATGTCAAATGCAGGGTTAAACCACAAATTAGGCACATTTCTAATGGATCTTTAGCTTCTAACTTTTTTTTTTTTTTTCTTCTGAGATTAAACAATCCGTAAAGCTTATTAAGGTCATTTCCTATCAATCTTCCTCTTTTACCACTCCTGTGCTCTTGCCCGTATTTATGGCAATACAAATACCTTTAAATCCAACATAAGAATTTAGATGGCTGGTAGAATAAAAAGGAAGACCTTTAACAGGCTGTGTCATGCTCACATTTTTGAAGAAAAAGCTTATATTTTATGAGAGCGATAACTGAATCTACATTTGCCAAGCATGCTACATTTGAATATTTAAATGGCACAGTCTTTTCTTTATTCCATTTTTTCTCCTTACTTTAAATGTTCTGTAGTATATGAAAGTCAAAGTATTGATCAGATTATGCAAGAGAAATTCTCATAGGCCTAATGCAAAATTTTCTCCATAAGCCTCTTGTCATTATACTATTGAGTCATGTAACGTTATTTTGTTGAAGTGAAAGTGAAGGTGTTAAGTCAAAAAAAGTAATTTTAAGTTTTTAATTATTCTACAAGTTATGCCCTACAACACATTTTCTAAAAATTGTACCTTTTGTTCAGCACTGAACTGCATGAATTACTTATAAGTACAGCAGATCAATATCTCAGAATGTCTTACAAATAATAATTTAATTCAGCTGGGATTTTTTCTGTTGTTGCTCTTCACTCACCAACATTTTATTCTTGCAGCATTAATAGCAAAAGTCTGCTTGTAAAAGGAAAGGTCTCTTACCAAATGAATCTGTGAGTTCAAGGGCAAAGCTAATAGTGGTGTGATATTATTACCACACAGCTGTTTCCTAACACAGCAACCAGAACTGTCTTGAGTTGTATTGTGGTGTCTGATGAGTCACTGGAGACGTCACCTTACTTCAGTTGCATTGGTCCTCAACTGCATGACCATCAAAACTGTAGTGTATGTACCATTTCCACACAGGAGCCATTCAAAATAGAGCTGCTCTTGAGCTCAGTGCTGATAAAACCAGTAATATGACTCTACCAACCAGAGAAGTGTCTAACACATTACGGGAAGGTGGACTATTGGATCTATTGGATATAGGTTTGACCTTAGACATTTTTAGTATTACAAAATAGTGGAGAGACTTCTGGTCTATATGATGAAGATACTGACAGCCATGTCAGGCCCTCAACCGTACACACTCCCATGAGCTGTTCTGAATGCTGACTTACTAGCTGTGTGATCTGACTGAAAATGAAAAACTGTTTTCAATACCCAATACCTCTTCGTTTATTATCTTATTTATTACAGTCTAATTTTGTCTTTGGAATGAAGGCCACTGAAAAACTAATGAAAAATCATTTAAAATAATATTTAGCAGCTGCAGCTTCTTGATGCCTTCAAAATATGAAGAGGGATACATGAGTATTACTGAAAATGAATATTTCACATATAGCATTCACAAAATTGTATAGGAAAAGTGTTTTATGTATGTCATAGGTCAGTATCTGCTTGTGGTTTCAGTAAACTATATCGTGTTAAAGTAAGTTTGTTAGGCTATGCTCAGTCAGAAGCATCTGTAAAATTCTGTGTTTTGAGTATCTTTGAAAGCAGCAGCACAAGGTTAAAAGGAAACACACCTGGGGGTGGAAGATGTAAAACACTGGTTTGGCAGTCACAAAATCCTCTGTTTTTCTCAAGTCCAAACACAAGATAGCATTGCATGCTTCCTTGATTTTCCACCAAGGGATTTCTCTTAGGACATTGCCATACCTTTAGCAGTCTGTTGTCTGCTTGCATATTGTTTGATCCAGTGCTTAGTTCAGCTCCCTGAACTGCCTTTAATCCGTGCAACCCCACCATTTGCTGCATGACAGAGGGTCAGTCACCCAGAGCTGAATGTGGCTGTGCTTGCTCACTTCCAACATTGCTCATATATCCAGGGCAATGCTAGGATTTACCCTGCTGTAATAAACAGCAGCTTTTGACCCTCTCTCTCCACACACCTCGGTTTGTGAAATTCTTTTACCAAATCCCAAAGCAAAAACGGTGTCAGACCCCTTTATTTTTGAGGTCCTTTGACCTCACTGAATGAAAAAAAAAATCTAAAAATATGTTCATTCACTCTGATGTTTTTAATAGATGGTGCAGTCAGGCTTGCTGTGTTTTGCTTTCTGTTTTAACACAGCATTAGTTCAGATTTCTGTTTACTGCTAACAATAAAAGTTTCTGGCATTTCAGATGCAGGTACTCCTGCTGTTTTGGTATTAGTACTTTCTGTGTGTAGGGTAATGACAGAGTTGAACTGAAATGACATTGAATTGTTTAAGAACTGTTTTTCTGCTGTTATTCACAGAAACCCCAGCATTGCTGTCTCAGAGGACGGGGCTCCTTAACTTCTGAAACTCGGTGGCCAAGCACGCCAAGCTGCCTGCTCTGGGGCTCTCTGTCCCCTGCAACATATGGAGCACAGGCCTCCAGCACGACATTTTCTGAACGTGGATTTTGTACATTTATGATCTCTTCCCTAGCTTGTGAATTGGCACTTCCATGCTTTCCAAAAGAATCTCATTACAAGGCGCTGGTCCAGTCACTTGTTTCCCAAAGTGTGCTTCTTAAGAAAAAAGATAACAGCAAAGACTTCCTTGCCTGCCAAATGGTTTGTCTTGCTCTCCTACGCAACAGGAATTTAGAAGGCCTGAATCTTGCCCTGACTTGGATTTGCATTTACACAGGTATAAGTCACTAATTTGAGTTGCTTTAGAGTTATGTTGGTATAGCTGTGTGGTGGGAAATTGAACTTTGCATATTTTTGCTTGATTAAAAGTGTGCAGTTCAGAGTGCTTCTCATTTCTTCCAGGAGGCTTTTCTCTGTTAGCTTCTGCTATGCTTTTCAAAGAATCATTACTGCCAATATGTGGGAGGATAATTTCGTATTGATTCCTGATAACAATTTTTCACTTTACTTTATATTTTCTTGTGTGTTGTGTTTATATATATATATGACATTGTATACAAGTCATAGTATGCTCCTCCTTTATCTAGTAATTTTGTCCTGTATTGATAGCTATTACTTTTGTATTGATCTGTAACATGCTGACTTAATACCAATAACATCAGTCTATAAAACAGTCAAGTAGAGCAACCTAAACCACATAAAACCACCTGATTAACATTTTTTACAGCACTCCCTTCTGAAATAAACAGACTGTAGTGGTTTTTAACATCTGGTCCCCAACAATTCTTGCAGGGGTGATAACTTTTTTTTCCCTCTTTGCAAATGCTGGACGCTTTTTCATCAACTTTTTCATCAAGGCACAGCTGTTGCTGCAGAACACCACGTACTCATATCTGAAATATGGCTGTTGCTCACTTCTGCTTATTTCTATATGACATCATTTTTGCATTGGATACGATTCAAAAAGACAAATGTCTTCCATGTGCTTTGAAAAGGAGTCTCATCACCACTTAGAAAACAGCCTTTTTTCATACTTACATAATACCTGCAAAAATATGCTTCAGTCCTATGCCTCTATAACAGAAGTCTGGAGCAATTTCTCTTCTCATAAGGAAGGACAATAGCTACCTACAGATTCCCTCTGTAGGAACTTATACTTTCAGTCATTATTGTGTTGTCTTGTACACAAAGTCTTCTAAGGATAGCAGCATTCATTTAGATTGGTCAAAAGTGTGGCCCATAACAATTCCTAAAAAAATATTTTTTTTTAAAATACCCCAAGTACCTTGTCTTTTTAGAGTATGAGCTACGCTTTACTTTCAGCTAGCAATAAGAATCTTTGTGTGTCAAAAATATACTACAAAATCTTGATCCAAAAGAACAACTTTTTTTGTGTGTGTTTGAAAACAATAGTTGTCACCATTTAACATTGCCTCTAGTATAAGGTTTCAATAACTCTTTGATAGGTAATTGCAGTTTTTGAAGCGTAAATGGTTTTCATGTTTGTAAGAGTAACTAATTTTACTTTTATTTTTAAACTGAACAGTAGAGAATGCTATATATAGTTCATTTATCTGAGTGGCGGATGCCCGTTGCCTGCTAGTTTCCTCATCTTTTGAAATGATCATTTATGAAAAGCTGAGTCTTGTTACGTTGTGTTTCTGTGGCATAGACAAATAGGAACTTTGGTACTTCTGATTTGGCATGTGCAAATGCAGCAATATCCTGAACTGTGCACTGAGTTAGCATTAGATGAAAAGTATGTACAGGCTGATTCATTTTTCTCAGATGCGCGAGATTGCAGTTTAGGTGGCAAATTCTGTTGTACCCATTAATTTTCAGCATAGGGCAACATTTTTCCCCATCCCTTTTCTTCTCTCCATTTCCCACAGGTTACCTTTAAGTAAAATATAGAGATTTGTTCAGCATGGGCAAAATTTATATGCATAGATAAGGGATATTTGGAAGAGGGTCCCATTCATTCTGTGACCATTTCTGCCCTGATTTTCTTAGGTTATCAGAGGATTTAATTTTATAAATAAATATTTTAACAGTAAAGATCATCTGAGAACTTGTACTATATTTGAAAACAGGGGTAAAAGGTAACATTGAGTAATATCTTAGTTTAAATTTGGAGTTAGATACTCTTCTTTAAATGTAAATAATGTAAATAATTACCTAAAATGTAAATAATTACCTAAATTTGAGAAAGAAGATCTAAATTTCAGAACATCTATTATTTTCCTATGAGAAATGTTCCCATTTTTCTATTATTTATTCTCTGTGAGAAATGAGTACCCTTTTGTAACAGCCTTTACTTCCCAAACCAACAAGAATATACCAAACAAAAGTGGCAAAAAATCAAGTAAGATTTTCAAGCCAAACTCTGTGTTCCAGAAGTTTCTTCCTGTAATAGTCAACTTATTGCAATAGTCAGTAGGTTGTTGGTCAGATATTGGATGCCTCTGTGATATAATATCTATTTAACGGACACATAAAGGTCCTTGGCATTTTTGCCTCAGGCATTGGAATGACTGTTTTAGCCATTGTCTGTGGTGGATTCTCTTTTTATGGCAGACAGAACCTGTATGCCTTGGAAGACACTGAGGCATTCGTACTGTTTTTTATCTCATTTTTAAGATGGTGCTTTTTAGTGAAAATGGACTAAATCCTGCTTCTTTCCCCCGACATGTTTTTGAATATCTAAATTCTCTCCATATCCCATTACAGGAGGAGGAGGAGGTCGGGAACTTTTCGAGGAAACCTCCCCAGTATTTGAATTCCAACGGGCTTTCCCATTATTGGAACCTTTTTCACTCTTTTTATAGTGTAGTTAAAAGTTAATCAAGCTATAACATCCAAAATTTAGTTATTCTACCAGCCTAGAATCTCAGTGTATTCATGCCTAACCTATTGCTATCTTTCAGCAGAAAACCTTAAAGTATGTTGGTAAATATAAATTAAACTGCAGAACATCCCACATATTTTTTTTTCTATTTTGCAGAAGAGAAAACCTGCTATCATTAAAATTTGCACGATAAATTCAAGTAAAAATGCTTACATGCAAAATGCTAACTACCTTAGCTGGTATTCTTCTATTGGAGGAGTTTTTAATAATGTATCTGTAAATATTCTGGGGAGAGCCAAGGGAACACTGACCACGATGAAAATACTTCAAAATAATATTTGATAGAGTTTATGGTATTTATCTGTTTATGTTTTGCTTTTGTATGTCAGTATTCATCTATCCTATTTTTCTGGCAATTCTTATTATTTTTCATAGATTCCCAAGACGCACAACACTCCATTTATTTCTTATACTACTGACCATGATTAATGACCAACCACGGTGTGAATACCTCATTTTTAATGATCATGATTAATTGTAGCCCATCATGGCAATTTAATATGCTTATCATGCAAGATCTAAGTCAAAAAACTTAAATTATATCATAATTAGGAGGCATATCTTAACTGTGAAACACAAGAATAGTTTGCCATTATAAAACTTGTGGTTCCATGCTTTCACAAAAAGATTGCAGCACATCAACCTAGATGGTCTTTTCTGTTCTTATGGGAGTATAGATCATGAACTTTTCCATACTGCATCTCATACTGCAGGAGGATCTTTTTGCATTTCAAACTCTTTGATTGCAGTTTTCTCCTGAACCTAATTTATGATTGATGGAGATAAGGAGAACTTATGAAACAGGGAAGATAAAAGAGCCTGTAAGGTAGGAAGAAGAAACTTTAGGTTCCTCATATAATCTCTAGATTATGAGACACACATCCCTGTGACACTACTGCTTATATAGAGTATAGTGGTACACTCCCCAGTGCCCAGCTCTGTATCACCCTGAGAACTGATGACAGATATCATATTTTTTTTTTCCCTGTGACTGTTTTTACACATAGGAGATCTGTGGGCATGTTGTTGGAGAGGAGCTGCAGCACTTTCTAACACAGGCTCTGACATGGGTGACTGAGATACCTAGCATCACCTATCAAGGACTCTAAACTTAGTCTCTGTGGATGTCACATTCAGTATGACATTGTTTTTCGTGCTTAGTTTCTTCCTACCGTGATGTCTTCCCTCATGCTACCGTTTTTTATCATTGTCTGGGTGACAGTAGAAGCTGAGAGCACAGCACCATCAGTCCCAATCTAGTATCACCTGTGGCTACACTTGGGGTATAAAGAACGATTAGCAGTACCTTTGTAGTTTATAACTTGATTTTGATTATTTAAGACCACACCAAAGGAGCACAGTAATGAAGACAGTAATTCATCTTTTTAATGTTTTTTGTTGTTGTTTTGTTTGTTTGTTTTATTTGCTGCTATAGTATTTATGGTTTCTCTAAATGCACTTGTCAAATCATCTCTGAGTTAGCATCACTTGGCAAAATGATATTTTGGAATGGACAGTGTGTATGTACTTCATATAAAATAACTTCATGCTCTATAATGTCTCAACAGAAGCATGATCAGTGATCAGCAAAATGGAAATTAACTCATTCCTTTCTTATAAAGAAATATAATAAATTCATGGGAGATATTTTAAATTTAGTATTAATTTTATCATCAGAAGTCATTTGACAGCAGTTCTTTAAGACTGGTCTCTTGCTGTTGCTGCTTGTGCCTGGATCAAGAAAGGAAAAATTGTATACTCCTTCATTACAGAACATCACAGAGGTGGATTCTATGCAGTGTGGGTGGGAAGAAGCTGTAGACAGAAGCTGTAGACCTCTCTGCTGTCACTGCCGAAACAGAGCTTTATCAGCATAAGATTTTCTTGATTCAGTAGACTAGGAACACTTGATTCCTAAGAAGGAGATGATAGAAATTGCAAAATGCTTCTAAAAAGCCTCTCAGTAAAAGTGGGAGTTGGCAGAATATCTTAAAAGGGGGACAATTCAATCAAGGAAAAAACATGATTTAGAAAATAATATTTTAAATGTAAAAAATGGCTTTGCCAATAGAGATAACAACATCATCTTATGCGTTGAGATGCCGAGAGCTCAATAGCCATTTCAGATATATAAGTTTTTTTAAGACTAATTTATAAGGTTGTTTTTAAAATATTCAATTTCAATGCCATCAATGTTGTCTTAATGTTTTGTAATCATAATGTTGAATTTGCACTGCTCTCAGAACTTTAATTACAAAACTAAATTGTACTAATATCCATTAGGTACCTCCTAATTGAAGCTACATCATATGTCTGATGTGGCAGTACTAATTGGTATAATTAAATTCTAATATGCATCAGTAGACTATTAAAATGAGAGTTAAGAGCAGAGGAAGTCGTTTTGTGAAACTTCTCATATCTAAAGTATTCTTACAATGAGAAAGAATGCTGGCTGTACTTCTCACCAGTTTTAGTTTAAGCACCATGCACAAAATGAACCACTGTTTCACTGACCAATGTTCACTTTTCTTGAAGCATTATATGAACATATTCACTAATAATTTATATAACGCTCTTGTTATTTATTGCATTTCCTTATGTTTAGTAGCCTATGATGTTTGTTATGAGTCTTAAACTATGAAAGATTTGCCCACTTTGTTTTGTCTTTAAGTAACTGCCAAGTTGCTATACTGGAGTACGTGTCTCTTCTTTTCCTGTGTTGACTGAAATGGATCTTTTCATAATAATTCACCTCATTTCTGAGGTATGTCACCTTTAATTACTGCAGTTTAGAAATCAGAATAGCCAGGACTCAGAGCCACATATGAAGATCTTCAGAAACATTAAATGTGAATATTTTGTATGTATCTCAAAGGCCAGCTGACCAGGCTTCAGTCTCGTGATTTTACAAGCAGGAAATATCACTGTTCAGAGAAACCTCTCTGTTTCTTTCAGAGGTAAAGCTGGGAGTTCAGGTGCATGATAAGGTACCAACACCAGTGCCAGCAACCCCCCTGCCCTCCTCCTGAAGGGGAATTCAGACTTTTCTAGCAGTCAAAATCCATGGGCATTCCTAAGGTCTAGCTCCACAAATGGGAGTCCCATTGAATTCCTCAAGAATATAGTTAATATGCTACTTCATGGTATATACTTTTTATAAACAAAAATACCATATCAACATGCCTACAAGAAATGTATGTAGTAATCACTGGCCTTATGAAAATTAAATTAAATATACTGCTTAGTCTGGTTCTTCAGATAGTAAGCACTGTGGTAATCAAGGTATAATGTGCAATCTGCATGCTTGCTAAACTTGCTGTCAGAAGGAAACTATTCAGTCTTGCAGATGGGTAGGTTCCTTAGCCAGATACAGCAGACATCTATTCTCTCCTCCTTAAGATAAGCCTCATTCTTCTCTTAATACAGTAATCAGATGTTCAGTGCCAGTTAAGCAACCTTTTTCTTTTTTTTTTTTTCTTTGATGCAGTTTCACCTATTACTTTTAAAAATGATATAGGATGCTAGTACATCTTTTTCACTTTGGAACCGTTTTTGAAAACAAAGTTTTGTTTGTTTGTTTGTTTGTTTGTTTTTAATACCAATCTTTGGTATTACTTGTAGCAAGGGTACATCATTATTTAACACCATACAGTATTTCTTTTTAACTAATCCTTGAATTTCATAGTTACAACTATAACTTTACAAACTAAATTTTATTTTGTGAATCAGTCTTTTAAAGGCTGTCTTGTAGATCTAGAGAACTTTACTGATTTTATCTCTTTCAATACAGTATGATTTTCCACAAAATTTAATTTATAGCTGACAACTTGAAATTTATTCAGGAGGGCCTTAAAATATCCACTAAGCTGAACTTACATGGTATCTGGAGGGATAAGGGTTTTCAGCTTTGAATGAGAAACAAGAATTGATTAGCTTTCAGGATTTTAAATGAAGCAACGTGCAGCAGGAATGCCCAATCAATGAATTGTTTAATCAGCTGGAGAAGGAGTGATGAATACCAGCAATTCTGTCACCAGCTTTCATCATTATTAGTACTTTTTTTTTTTTTAAGCATGGTAGTTTTGTTTGTTTGTTTGTTTGTTTTGTTTTTTAATATTTTTCTTGACCATGGCATCTTTCTAGATGAGTTCTTGCTTTGTTTGATAGTGAAATCAGAAGGAATAGCATATTAATGATAAATAATGGAAGAAAAATTTTGGATGTTAACGTCTGAAAAATTATTTTTTCCTCTCCTGCTGTTATTATGCTGTTTCTATTTTCCTCTTTTACATTGACTGTCATTTAAAAGTGTTATTTTTTCTTTTATTTGCAATTCTCTTTCACTTTTATTTGTTTTCTCCTTTTTATTTTCTATTTTTAAAAGTTTACTTTTTTTTTTCTTTTTCAATAAAGATGAACTGGGAAAAAAAAACATTTTTTTTCCTAGCATATGAAATCAGAATTGGTGGCCAGAAGGATGGCAATGATGTCTTGTTCAGTAATATGGAAAATAATGCACAGACAGAATTATTACAATAATGGCAGATTTCATAATCAAAATGCCAGAAACTGGAAAATTGTAGTGCCTGTTGAAAATTAGGGAATCTACAATATTATTTGCTGATGGTTTTTCAATAGCCTATAAAATCTGTCATGCATCCTGTAACCACATTTGACATTCATAAAACTTTTTTGCCTCTATCTGCATCAGGATTGCTTTTTCAGAATTGTTATTGATATTTTAATGAAAATGCAGATTGAAAATCCCAATTGAGATTCCAGGTCCAAATTAAATGCAAACTGGAAAATATAAAAGTAAATTTGGTATGATTAATGAACAAAAGGCTCTAACCCATTTTCCACTTTCATTTGCTGGTTACTGTAGCTAATAACATCAGACCATTAAATTAAGACTTTGTGATTTCTGACATTATTTTTCAGAAGTACTCTATATTTTAAACATTATGAATATGCTAGTGTAAGTGAGAATTCTATATCTTTAATGGCAATGCAGTGTTATAACCAGATGTATTAAACCCTAGCCTCAGTTGCTGTCATAAAAGAAGAATTCCTGTTTCAGCTCAATAGCTGTCTACTTGTCTTTATTGGCCTTTTCTCTGCTTTAATATAAGTGAAACTGTTCAGGAGTGTTCAGGAACATCTATGAGCAGGGCATTCTGATATATCATGTGTGGCTTTGTTAAATAACATCAGAAATTCTATAAACCTGTTGACTGCAGCAGGAAGTAAAAAGTCAAAAAGTAAATGAACTCTAAACTAACCCACAGCTTCTGTATGCCTGTTAATAAATTTAGTTTCTTTAGCTATATCTTAGTAAACTAAGATGTATTTTGCATAATTAACATATATTATGATTTGGCTACATTTTCATATTTTCAAAATTGCAACCATCCTTATTTGAACATTGATCACAAGAAGGGATGTTCAAAGAGCTGGACCAACTGTTTCAAACCTTCTCAAATTTGAAACTCCCTGATCTGGATCATTTGTTAGATGCTTATGGTCAGCATATAGATAAAGAGTGAAAAAAACTACGTGGGATGAACAGCAGAACTGTTTGGTTTGGTGGTTCACAGCTCACAGCACAGTTACTGCAGTAAATTCTGTGATTCTGTGACTGGGAATATGGAGGACAGTTGCAGGAGAATCAGGCTGATTCTTTCCTAAGAGCAACTGAAGATATTCTGTGTGGAAAATATTGTAGAGTTCACTGAAGTCATCCAGAAAAGTTGGGAGGGGGGGAGGTGGCAACTGTAGATCCTGCAGCATGATTGCATACTGCTGAATGACAGCCAAGCAGACCCAGTGCCAAAACTGTTGGAAGATGGGTAGAAAGGAATAGATTTCTAGAGATGTAGAGAAACTTGTGTAGAGTTTGCTGAGTTCAGAATACCTCTGAAAATTAGTAGAGCAGAAAGCAAGTCGTACTTTACAAGGAAATCATTGGTATGGGAGATATATGTATTTTTTTTCATCTCTCTTTAGTTATCTCCTGTCTACCAGATTTGAGTAATCTGTGTTTAAGAGCCTGTATTGGTCTGGTTTCTATATGCTTTCTGTAATTCAAAAACAACAACAAACCTGTGTTAAAATTTTGAAGCCGTCTTTTTTGGGGGCACATCTCTTTCCAAAAGACATTCCATCTCAACGCTTCTGTTAACTCAGGATCCCAATATAGTAAATTCTGAAGAATTTGCAGACTAATATTAACTTCCCAGAAAATACATTGATTATCAAATATACCTTGCCTGAGGTCTTCCTTGTAAAAAGAAATTCAAAAAGCACTCATAATCCTGTAAATATGAGCTGTAAAGTGCTGTAATCTTACTATTAGCAGATTACTGAAAACAGTTCCAAAAAGTAATCAGGCAAGTTAACTAATAGATAATTTAAACATCAGATAAAAACAACCCCTCTTCTCGTTGGATTCCTTATTCAGTCTTAAATTGTGAATGTTGAATTTAGGTCTATGACAGCCAGCTACATTTAATATTTAGTTAGTCCTGGTAGGCGCTAAAAAGCTGCCCACTCCATTTTAATTCAGATTAATAGGACATGAGCACTCACAGACTGCCCTGGAGTTCTCATATGTTAGATGCTAGAAGGAAGTGAAACAAAACTTTTTATGTTCAAGAATGTGGATGGATCACATCACTTTCAAATATTCATGAATGAGCTATGTTTGGTTAATTCCAAAGGCATAAAAATAAGTGGTTTTATTCATCTTTTCATCATTTCACATTATAATCTCATTATGTGGAAGCCAATTGCTTTTATGTCTTTTTTTTTTTTTTAAGTTATTTTATTGCAGGAGGAGTTCTAAGGCCTCTGCAAGCGGCTGTGCTGCTGTTAAATTTAATGGGCTCCAGCTGTGCAAGGGTATTGTCGGGAAAAAAACAAAGAACAGAAACCCTGGAAGAATAAACAGGAAAACAGGATACTTTTTATGGGTTATTTGTTTATTGGAAGGATGTATCACTGAAGTGATAGATATGTGGGTTTTTGTTGTTGTTTTTAACAAGTGCTAAAAGCATACATAATTACATATGCATGTAGTGTATTGTTAAACTGCAACAGATAGAATAAGTGATAAGATTAAGGATCTATGGTGGAGTGACATTTAACTATTGAATATCCTTTCAGACATTCTTTGTCTTAAAGGGAATTGAGAATTACATTTTCCTACTCATTAGACAACTTGCATTCACAAGTTGGCTCAAAACGGAAAGCCCTTTGGCCCCTCTTTGTAGAGCTACAATCTCGTCCAACACCCATACTGTCACAGCCTTTTACTTGCTTCGTTGTATGCACAGAGCTGCATCGTTGGCTGCACCATATCAGAACCTCTGGCTACATAAAAGGTAGATGCTAACTTCTGCCTCCTGTAGCTCCTTATGCCTCCACATCTCCTTGTCTGAGGTAGGTTAGGAATTGCAGCCCAGGATAACATTGGCCTTCTTGGCCACAAGGGCACATTGCTGACTCATGGTCAGCCTTGCTGTCCACCAGGACTCCCAGGTCCCTCTCTGCAGAGCTGCTCTCCAGCAGGTCAACCTGCTGTAAAGGATTTCCTCCTAACGCTTAGTCTATCCTCTTTTAATTAAAGACCATTCTCCCTTGTCCTATGCCTTCGTACGGGTAAGAGGTATAAATTGTATAAAACAGGCCTGATTTATAGCCCAAACAATCCTTCTTTCATCTGAGAAACTTCCTGTGCAGCTCTGTGGAGAGCAGCCCATTCTGGAGCAGTCCGTTCCTGAAGCACTGCACTCTGTGGTACAGCTCCTGGGCTGGCAGTTCTCAGGCCGGCAGGCATTTTCTTCTGCCACAGCTTCAGGAGACTTTTTCTGTCAGCCTTTTTCCCGTTATAGCATGGTCACATTTATGGCTCCTCCCATGACCCACTTACCCAATCCCATGATAATTTCCCATCCCCCAAATGACTTCCATTTGGGTTGCTTTTTAAGGTTTATTTATTTTTCTTAAATGCCGGGCCTGGCCTGGCGGCCTGCATGGTCACTAGCCGCCGGCTCTTCCTGCTGTGCCCTGTGCAGCCCTGATGTGTCTCAGGTGTTGGCATTCAGTGGGGACCAGGGCCGTCTGTGCCCGTCCTGCTCCCAGTGCCATGAGAAGCTTCGGACAAGCTGTCGTGACATGGAGGGGCTGTGCTCCCTGCGCCTGGGCGAGACACTGCGGGACCTGTAACTGGAGGGGCTGCACCGCCGCCGCTGATGTTGCCGCCACCCTGGCCCCACATTGCGTTGGGCCCTTCCCCGAGGCTGGCGGGTCGAGGCGTTGCGTGGAGCGGGCGGCAGCAGCCTCACGACTGCAATAATGGGCCGCCAGCAGAGCGGGCAGGTGGCTCGGTGGGCGGCTCAGGGCTGGATGCACTCCCTGCAGAAGGAGTGCCCGCAAGGGTCCAGCCGAGCTGCGTCAGCCAGCGGGTCCAGACAGATGGTGCATGTTTCTTCTCTGGGGTCCTCCACTGGCAGCTCCTGGCATGGCTGGCTCATTGTGCCTGCAGCTGCTCTGGCGTGGAGGTGATTGTCGTCTACAGGGCACTGCTCTGATGTCAAGTGGGTATCAAGCGCCTCTGGTCTTCAGCAGCTCCCTCGCGGATCAACGGCAGTACCTCAAAGACTCACATCCTACCAGGAGCACCTCATCGCCTTGCGCCCCACCAGAAGGACCTGGATACCTTGCCTGAAACCAGAGGGATCTCAACATCTCACATGCCCCCAGAAGGACATTGACGTCTTGTGTTCCAACTGAAGGACATAGATGCCTCACCTGCCACCCAGAAAGACCTCACGTCTCTCGTGCCACAGGAAGGTCCTTGACGTCTTGTGTTCCACAAGGAGGACCTCAACGTCATGCCTTCCACTAGCAACACCTCCAACTCTCATGTTCCAGCAGTAGGATCTCGACCTCTCAAGTGCCACCAGCTGGACTCGACGCAGACTGGATGCTCGGGGCATTTATGACCAGCTGCCTTTTTTGATGCCATAGGGTGACAGTGACTCTCTGGTGACAAGGCTCTTGGGGTGCCCCTGATGGCAGCACTTAGGGAATTAACATGACTGTTGTGAGAAAATGCTGACATGAAATGGCTGCTCCACACTGACAGGAGCAATGTCTGCCAGGCTGGGGTCCAGGCCGGGAGCTTAGCCTTCAGCCTGGGAACTGCACCTGGGAGCCAGGGATGTCCTTGATGTGCAGCTGGATACCTGAGCACCAGAGACACCCTGAAGAGACCATTGAGGAGGACACAGCAAGAAACTGAGGAATAACTTATCACTAGGGAAGGTGAAAAAGAGCCTGGGCACGAGGAATTTGGCCCAAGAAAGTGGGAACATGAGAAATTAAGAGTTGTTTAAAGAATATCAGGAACATCATCAGTTATTGGCTGTCCAATGAGGATGGTAGAAATGAACAGCATCTCTTGGTTACCTGAAGTGGTGGTGTCATCATAGAATCATCAGAGAACCGCAAAATCACAGAATGGGCAGGGCTGGAAGGGACCTCTGAAGATCATCTAGTCCAACCCCCCTGCTAAGCAGGATCATTGTGCAGGATGGCATCCAGGCAGGTTTTGAATATCTCCAGAGAAGAAGACTCCACAACATCTCTGGGCAACCTGTCCCAGTGCTCTGTCACCCTCACAGTAAAGAAGTGCCCTCTCATATCCAGCCAGAGCCTCCTGTGCTTCAGTTTGTGCCCATTGCCTCTTGTCCTGTCACTGGGCACAACTGAAAAGAGACTGACTCCATCCCCTCGACACCTTTCCTTCAGAAATTTATATACATTTTGGGGACGAGACACTGGAGAGTTTTGGTTGATAGCAAGCTGAATATGAGCTAGCAGTGTGCTCTGGCAGCCAGGAGGGCCAACCGTATCCTGGGGTACATCAAGCACAGCACTGTTAGTTGGTCGAGATGAGTGATTGTCCCACTCTACTCTGCGCTGGTGCAGCCTCACCTTGAGTACTGTGTGCAGTTCTGGGCACCACAGTACAAAAAGACGTGAAACTATTGGAGAGTGTCCAGAGGAGGGCTACAGGGGTGGTGAAGGACCTAGAGGGCAAGACGTGTGAGGAGCAGCTGAGATCACTTGGTCTGTTCAGCCTATAGAGGAGGAGGCTGAGGGGAGACATCATTGCAGTCTACAGCTTCCTCACGTGGGGAAGTGGAGGGGCAGGCACTGATCTATTCTCTCTGGTGACCAGCAACAGGACCCAAGAAGTCAAGAAGTGAATGGAGTCAGGCTGCAACAGGGGAGGTTCAGGCTGGATGTCAGGAAAGGGTTCATCACCGAGAGGGTGGTCACGCACTGGAACAGGCTACCCAGAGATGTGGTCATGGCACCAAGCCTGTCAGAGTGTAAGACGTGTTTGGACTATGCTCTCAGTCATATGGTCTGAATTTTGGGGTAGACCTGTGTGGAGCCAGGATTTGGACTTGATGATCCTTGTGGGTCCCTTTGAACTCGGGATATTTTGTTCTATGATTCTATGTAGTTACTGTAGTTTCTTATTTCCCCCTTTCCTGCTCCGTTCTCTATGACCTGCCAGTCTGTTGTGTCATATTTTCCAGCAGTGTTTTGGTGGGGTAGATGTTTTAGATAACTGTGCCAACAAGTGGTCCAAAAGTAGGTGATCACAATGACTGATTCCTGGCACCTTGTTCTTGCTGAGGGGCTGCTGTTGTCTGCTGATAACATCTGCCATGGATAAGATATTTGTGACATTCAAGTGTGTTTGTCATGCTCATGTTCCAGCCTGAGTCCTCATCCTCACTTACATTATTAGGAATAGTTGGATCAACCCAGTGTAGATTATGAAAAAGAAAAGTGCGGTTAAAATAGTGTGTGTCTACTGGTAGAAGAAAGTGAGATTTGAAATTTGTGTTACATACTGATGTGCTTAAATTCACATACTAAAAATCGAATGCTTTTGAAGATACTGATTGCAAATCTGAAAAATCATATCGTTTCTACTTTTTAATAATAACCCCAAATGTAAGCTATTTCCTACTGCCTTCTCTCTGAACTTGATTCTTTTCTTCTATCTTACTGATTGAATAAGTTGATCTGGCACAAACTGAATATGAATGAGAGAATGGTGGCCTAATTGAGTGTTCCTTGTTTACAAGTTAACTTGGAAATACCGTGAAATATGTATCTTTTATATGACTTTTTTTTTTTTTTCATAACCAGTATTCCAAAAGGAGAAGTGCATCTTTGAAGTGCTATATGGAAAGCAAAGTTCCTGTGAAGCTCTTTGGCTTCAGAAGCAGTTCCAACATTGGACTGGAAGTGGCAATTCAAGACAGAATTGGACCATTTGATAGACCAGTAGATTTTCTCTTGTAGTTGGGCAAAGCAAATACATACTTCAGCACCTCTGCGTGTTTGAGTGCTTCAGGTTATGAGAGCATTACACCTACATATTCCACATGTGACATTCCCAGAATGGTATCTGGTGTTCAGCACTGGCCCTTTTTTTGTATCCAGTGTCATTTTTGTCATTGTTCATATTGTAAGTCTGTTCCAGTTTAAAAACATTGCATTAATGAGGTATTAGATTAGTGAGCAGACTAAACATATTTAAAATTTGATTTTTCCAGGAATTATAAAAATCTAGTGTATTTAACAGAGTACCACAAAATTCTGTTATCTTTTATGTGTAATGATGTGACTTCGAATTCCCTTTTTAAGAAATACTCATCATGAATACAAAATGCTCATCTTCAAACATCATCACAAAAAGATCCATTATTTTCAGTATGTTTGCTGTCTTTCAGCTGTGCTTTCTGGTTATTTTTAATGCTTAATCCATCATTTCGTGACCTTCACCATGGGAAAGGTAAATGTAAATCTTTCCAATAGCAAAGAAACAAATGGAATGAAAAAGAAAACTGTTTTGTTTTGACAGAAGTGTTAAAATTAAAGCATAGAATGCAAGGGTAAAGCTCTGCTCTTCAGAGGACTGTGCAGACTTCATAGTAATTATTCATTTTATATGCTTATATTTAAGGATAGATAGGCACGACCACATTCACACTTTTGTACCGTGTCAAGGGAAAGGTTGCAAATCTATGTGAAGCTTATGACTTTTTTTCTATATCCTTAACCTAATATTTTATTTTATTTTGTATTACAAATGAAACCAGATGATTGCTTGGGTGCAAGCAGGGAGCAGCAAAGACCCTTGATCATCTCAACAATCTCAACAAAATGAGGCACGACTCCATTTTACTGTGTTCATCTTTTGCCTCTATACTGCCTTCATTAATTGTGTTTCTTGCTTTTTTTTCTCCCTCCTCCCTTCTTTGCAAGGTGAGATACGGTGGATGTATTATGCTGCCTCTGAACTGTGAAGCCTGTTTCACTAACCCTGTTCTGTCATGGATCAGATGTGTGGAACTGAGTTTTGGTGACTGGGACTGTTTGAGGACTTTGCAGGGCTGATTTTTGCTGTCTAGCGCTCTCAGTCAGAACAGGGACTGTTCAGCCTAGAGAAGAGAAGTCTCAGTGGGCATCTTATCATAATCTATAAACACCTGAAAGGAGGGTACAAAGATGATGGCGCCAGGCTCTTTTCAGTGATGCCCAGTGACAAAGCAAGAGGCAATGGGCACAAACTGGAACACAGGAATTTCTGTCTTAATATCAGGAAACACTTCTTTATCGTGCAGGTGATGGGCACTGAAACCTATAACCCGGAGAGGCTATGAAGTCTTCCTCCTTGGAGATCATCAGAAGCTGCCTGGATGTGGTCCTGGGCAACCTGCTATGGGTGGTCCTGCTTGAGCAGGGGGGTTGGACCAGATGGCTTCCAGAGGTCCTGTCCAACCTCAACCATCTGTGATTTTATGATTTCATTCCTATTTTTACTGTAAGTATTGTTGACAATTCAAGTAGCTACCTGTGGGACATAAATGAGACATTTCTCCTATGTTAGAGCTGATAAACGGCTGTTTACTTTCTCCCCCTTCTGCCTGACATCCAGGGAATCCTAAATAGGGCTTTAAGTCATGAATATCTTTTGGCTGAATTTGTCTGGTTGCTGGACTTCTAAACCATTGAATTGCTTGTCCATTGCACAGGAAAGAGGCATACCTGTATGACTTGTGCAGCTTTGTTTCAACAGAAGTGGTGAAACATAAACAGGGTTTTCAGAATAAAGTTCCTTTTACCTTGCTGTGAGCTGGATACTATTTTTTCAGGACAGTCCTTGGCTGGTGAGGGTTAGGAAGGATATGGCCTGCACACTCATGCTTTTATGTCATTAGTGATGGTGAGTGCCACTTGAAAGCAACACTGCATCAACATGTCTGTGTTAGTTGTAGTCGTTGCCCCAATTAGATAATACTTTCTAAATCATTTCTAATTTGGATATTATTATCCATATACATGAAAAAGGAAAACTATCAGGATTTTCAGTTAAATTCTAAGAGAGCACAAAGTGGTGACCTTTCTTTGGAATATGGTCTTGACCAATTGGAATTTCCAATTTACAAAATCCAAAACTTTATATTCCCTGAATATTTTACTATTTTTCTTTGACTGTTTTGATAGTTTCTATTCATATGTTTCTCTTTTCCTACTTTCAGGTTTTAAGTATTCTTTGTATGTCAACTGTGTTCTGTCTCTTTTCCTTTGAACAAGGGCATGATGCCAGTAACACCTGAGTGTTGTGTTCTGTTTATTAATACAAATGGTATTTTTTTTAATTTTTTTTTTAACCTTTCATGTTTCCTTCTGAGTTTGCTTTAGTGTATATTGCTTTGTTTCCTTTGCCAGTCTACACCTGCATTGGTATCTGATGGAGATGCGGAAGGAGTGTGACCATTGTTCTATTTCCTTAGAGCAGATTTATTTCACTGAAACAGTCTCAATTACATAGGAGATCTTTCTCGTTTTGTGCTTAGTTTTGTAGAGCAGTAAGGGAATCATACCAGAACTTAAACATAAAGAAAGAATTACTTATTATTGCTATTATGCTTGATACTGTCCTTATCTTCACTTTCTGAATTCATAGCACTTGTTACAAATAAGCAAACCGATACAAAACTGATAAAAGTAAGAAGCCTGTTGACATTTTTGTATGCATGTTTGAGTGGAAAGGATAAAAAGGGACATTTCTCAGCAAGCTTACCATATAAAAGAAACTGTCTTTGACTAACAGGAATTTAGTTTTAGATGTATGAAGATGTTGGTGTTTCAGATGATATTCTCTCAGACTAGTGTACTCATCAAACATTGAGTTCAGGCTGAGACTACATAACATAAATTTTGTCTAATTTGAAACCAGAGAAACTGCACCACCGAAGTCAACAGAGTGTTGTCACTGAAGTTTATATAAGTTTGGTATATGTTGCTTCTTCAGCTAGGGAAAGCAACCAAATAGCTGCAGTAGTAGTTGAATAGTGCCCATCATTTCTAACTTCCTTACAGAAACATTCATTCTCTTATTAATCGTTTTTCTTTTCTTTTCTTTCTTTTTTTTTTTTTTTTTCCCTCAAAGGACAGAACTTGATCTTTGTGGAAGCTTGTGTCGTGAGTAATGTCATAGAAGGCTTTCTACTACGCCTCTGCTTAATGTAATGTGTGCTTCATTTCATGTTATTTATTTTTTATATCACCTTTAAAAACCAGTTGCCACTTTAAGTATCTGTTTCTTTAATGAATATGCTTTTCATTCTCTGGATATGCATCATCTCTTTTTCTCTGAAGACTATGTCAGGTGGAAATTAGATGACATCATGGTTTGTCTCAGGTGGAAATTAGATGATATCATGGTTTTTACCACTCACAAGGGTTCAGAGTAGATGTTAATCACTCTCATATTATCTGTCCGAAATAACAGCAGGAAATTTGGAAGTCCAAATTAGTTATGTATTAGTGAAATTAAAAGGGGGGGGAGAGCTAGGTTCAAACAAGTATTTTTATGAGATGTCACTGAGCAGCTAATCTAAAAGAGGAGGAAAGAAAGAAAGTGTCAAATAAAGACTTCAGATAGAAAATTAGAATAGCCACAACTGGTAGCCTGGTGGGGGAAAAGCAAGCAAACAAACAAACAAAACAAAACATTTAAGTGCTTAGAGTGCAAATCAATTTCCACCTACACATTTACCTAGGTTTCTAAAGTTCTGATACTTCCTATATACGATATTTTCCCCATTTGTTGAGTCTGTGTGTGAACCGTTGAGGCAGTTGAACTAATCTGTTTTAGTTCACATGGAATTAAATTAGGTGTGCTCACAGCAGCAGTGATAATACCCCCACTCTTGAAATAACTTTTTAAATGTTTCATCTGCATTTGCTATAGTATTGTTGTCAGTATCAGCTCCTATATTCAACAGTTTTCAAATGATAAATCATGGAGATATCTAAATTAGTCTTCTCTTTGTCTGAGATTTTCAAGAGGAGGATCCAGTAGGTGTTTTTGAACTTGCCTAGTGCACAAAGAGCACTGTGTTTGGCACAGAGTTTTTGTACAAAAACATGGTCTATCTTTTAGATAACAACTTGGTGCTATCAAGCACTGCTCAGGAAGTTAGAACTCTTCATCAGGTCATTCCAGTTGCACCTCCTTTATCATCCCTCTTTTCGCTTCCATCACAGAAGACTGCCCTTTACACCAGGTAAGGCTGTGCTGGAAACCAAAAGGACGAGGAGCAGCCTCTACTCCACTGCAAAAAGGATGCATGGAAGAAATGTGAGCAAACACAAACCTCTCTCTGCTAAAGAGCTCTGAGGGCTGTTAGTTTCTATTCTAAGAATTCCTGTGTTTTCCTCATTTCCTGGAGAACTGTTATAAGCAGCACTGTACAAACAGATGACTAATCTCACCATCTTGAATATGACCTTCCCTAGGCCTGAGCTGAGGTCCAGATCCAGGTGGACATTTCAGTCTGTGACTGCTATTTGCAGAGAGACACTGAACTCTGGGCTGAGATGGTCATCTAGATTCAGGAAATTTCAGGCACAATCTTTATGGAGTTTTCCACTGGCTTCTTTAATGGTCTGTCTATCCTTGCCTTTTACACATAATGTGAGAATTGTTGTGAATCCTAATCTTTGGCACTTTTCTTAAACTTGCTGTAGAAAGACCAAGGCACCCAACTTTGACAGTGGCTTTCCATTTTTAGCTTGATGCTTGCAAATTAGGGTAGGTGATGCTTGGTGCTCTCTCTGTAAGCACTTTCTAGACTAGGGCCTTAAATCTACGTATCCTTTTGTGAGTATATAAGTTTGCTTGAGAGAGGTAGGTTCTTGCACATCATATAGCAAATAGGCTTTGAAATGCGTTTACTTGTTCATGTTTCTTATGTCTGAAACAGGTGGTGGCTAGCGGTGTTTAATCTTAGCCATAAAATTAGTTGGCTCGGGTAAAAGGAACAGAACATCTCTTCTAGTAATTGTTCCAATCTGATAAAACTTACGAGGAATGAGGTCGTGTATTAGAAAATCTGCATTAAATGCAAAAATCTCTTAGAGCTAGCTGGGACTTATTTTCACAGGAGACTAAGTAATTGCCTATTGAGGTTTTCTTATCATTTGTAATTTTACAGGCCAGCCTTGTATCATTCCTTGATCATTTCCTTTCCAAGCTGATGATTCTTGGCCTATTTAGTTTAACTTAATATGGAAGTCATATTACTCCTCTTATCATCCCTGTCACTAGACATCATACTTTTCCTTACTTTAGGGAGTTTTCTTCACGTGGACTGAGCTGATGCAAAACACAAGCTGAAATTCATTAGCATTATAGCGGCTAAATTCAGAATCATGTCTTTTGGAGGTACTTTATGAAAGAACAAAAACAAAGACCTGGCTCTTATCCTTTGCCTATGTTCTAGAGCTCTGGGTTATAAACCCATACTTGCAGAATATCAAGTAGTGTGCATTCAGCTGATTTAAAAAAAAAATTTACTGGCAGGGCTCAAGTCAAAAGTACATTTATTTAATCTTTTCAGCATTCATTTACAGTACAACATTTAAAGAAAGCAAGATTAAAATCATTTCCCCCCACTGCACAAAGCATCAGATAAAAGAATCTTTTCAATAATAGTATTTCATTTTGAGTTTCACCAGTCTGTTTAGTTTTGATATTACAAGAAGCCTATTAGCATTGTATTCTTGTGCTGAATGTTGATGGATTCTGACAACTGTCACTGAGAAACCGAAAGAGACAAGATTTTCAAGTTGAATATGAATTTTATTGAATAAAGGTGAAATTTACTTCACCCTCAGAAATCATAAGAATCAAGCTATATATGGATGAAGTATGGAAGGCATGAAGTACATGCCCTTGCCTCTACATCTGGTCTACTTCTCTATTATGTCACAGTCACTCCACGCTTCTGGAGAAATAAGCCCAAATTTTTGCCTGTACTTTAATGTTCAGGTGGGGGCTCTATGAGACTTCAATAACACTCAGCAGGCCTGGTTTCATCATCACTTCTCATAGTAGAGAATTCATCTGGAAAATACTTTTTGTAATGATCAGGGAATGTGACAGCAACAGAACCTAATTTTCAGAAACCTATTTAAGTATTTTATGTAGTGTGAAGGGCTCCCTTGGACTTTCTGTTATCCTTGTTATCACCCTCATAAACTACAGAAATAACAAAAAGAAACCCATTTGTTTTCTTTCATATATGTTCTGGAGACAGAGTGCTTCCATTAGTGACCACTAATTCATTCACCTTAATTCATCTTTACCTAAAAAGATGTTTGTTTGTTTTTTTTTCCCTAATATTATATATATATTTTAAATTATATTTATTTGACACTAAGGAAGAATTTACAAGACTTGATCCTTCTTTTTATTTTTTTTTATTTTTTTATGTTTTTATTTTTTGCAAATATGGTCTCATATTAGGAATCAGAATTTTTTGCTTTATTCTTGTTTCCTATTATCTAAACACCCTACTAGAAAATACTTTGTCTCAAGGAGTGGAGTGATTGGCATTATTGATTAATGTATTGTATAGCATTTGAATTCATTTTTAGCAGAGTTAGGAAGGTATTTGTGTGTGATTTTGAGGAAATATTTTGAAAATAGTTTTCAAATCTTACTTATAAAGTAAGTGTCCCTTTCACAGTTTCAGAGTTTCAGAGGGCCAAAAACTAGAAAAGGAAGCTGTAGTACAGTTCATAGGCATGAGTGTTCACGTTTTTTATAGGCTGATAGGAATGAATAATTTACAGTGACCTTGCAAAGACGATGTATAGGCTGGTGGCGAGATGAGTTTGGGTAACTTGTTTAAAGCTAGTTCATTTATGAATTCACCAGTTATAAACTATGTTATTTAGCTATATATTGCAATGCTACATCTTTTTGTGTTTTACTGCGGAATCCCAAGCGTATTTTATTTGAATTTTATTTTTCAGTAGTTGTTTTGCTGCAAAGTACAGTGTATTAGTAAACAATATAGTCAATAGCAATAGTAAACAATAACTCAATAGGATCATATTTTAAAAAGTGAAATGAGTTTTGCATAAATATGATGTCAAAAGGATTTTCTGTCTTGCCTTCATTATATTCTGTTTGGCTCATGCCTTTTGAGGCAACAGTTCAGCTCCTGCAGGGCTACTTTTAAAAGGCTGTCATTATTTAGAATGGATCATTTAATTAAGCTACCACAGGGTCTGTAACTAAAATTAATCAGTGTAGGTATATTGCTTGTGTGAGTCACAATTACTAGGCAAATAGGTTACTGCCCAGTAGAGTTGCTGTAATCCAACTGTACATAGCCTCATAGAATTTAGAGACAAGCTTTGTTTACTCTTAATTATACCTAATGCCATTTACTTCAGCTAGGCTGTAGCCTGTGTTGCTACTAATTAATTTATGTAGTTAGCAAAATACTTCATTTTAATACCAGTGTGTGACACTATCTGAGATGAAACTGCCTGTCCTATGACTGGAGGGAATAATTAGAGAGAAAATATATCAATTAAAATGAGCTATATTAAACTATATTTGTATCATGAACACGGTTACCAAAACCTCCAAAGATCTGATCTGTATTCTCGGCCTTGGGGCACTTACTTAATAAAAACTTAACAGAACATCTTCAGTGACTCATACATTATGTAGCAATTGAATCATCAGGAAAACAAAGAATATTGATCCTTCATGTCATGATCTAAACCCAGTTATTTAGAGGGCAAATTATATACATACAGTGTCTTTTTGATATGGTAAATCATATTATTTGTTATTCATCCACTAAAAAATTCTGACATACAGTCAGACAAATAGAAAGGATGCTAATGTGCTAACCCAAGTTGTAGTAGACCAGAACTCAGTTTAACTAGTGTTTCAAGAGTAGCACACGGGAGGTTCTCTAAGACAACTCAATTTTAGGGTGCTAGTTTTAATACAACAATCAATACAATCTCAAGATACAACCCTGGTAAAGTATAAATTCTTTCTACCTAGGCTTTTTTTTTTTTTTTCCCAAAAGATGTGAAATATGACCTAGCTGTCAGAAGTTTTGCTGCTTCTGTTCTTTAATTGGATTTCCTACAGCAATCTCACCCCATGCTCTGTGTGCAGCGGTTTTGATTTCTGAATGCCTTCTTTACAAATCTATACTTTTTTCTGTTGGAAACTTGCATTGGACCTCTGTGGGGAGGGGAGGCCTTCTCAGTAACGTGGCCGGGATTAAAGCAGCTGATTTGAGACGAACATGAGTGTAACTACTTCATGTGAATAGAAGACCCAAAACTGCTCTGAGAGCGTTTACCCCACAACTGGTAACTCTATGGGGAGAATAACAATGGCAAAGTTTGCATTACCACCAGCCTCATTAATCAGTAACTAGGGGGTTACCAAGAGAGTCTTAAAACCAGGTGAGAGCTTCAAAAGAAGCATGAAGATTTGTGATCGTGGGGGGAGAAACTCTAGAGAGGCAAAACAGCGATAGACCGGCAGCTGAGTTGTGTTTCACCCTATGGGCAGTCCCACCTCTGCCTAGAGCTGAGAGCAGCCACCCTACCAGATGCCAGGAGTAGCCAGCACCCAGCTTGCAGACTGACAGCACACCAAGAAATAACTGGGGAACAACATATCAGCTGTGTGTGTGTATGGGAACTCTTGGGGTGCGTTCGCAGGAGCATACAGTTAGTGGACTTCTGGAAGCAGGGTAAGTACACACAAAGCAGCAACACTCACACCCCCAACAGGCAGGATATGTAGATAGGGGAAGAAGCACTCCCAGAAGAGGTGAGGATAGGCTTGTAACCCTCGCTGCTTATGAGAGAGGAGGTTGCATACATTACTGTCTGAATGCGTCTACAATGTGCAAAAAACATTCTGACTAGTGTTTTGAGATCATAGAAGTATGCTAGACATTTTTTGTGTGTTCGTTGGTATTTTAAGCACCTAGTATTGTGGTTTATCTGTTGTATTCCTGGTACTGAACTTGGTGTTTAGTTCAGTGATTGCCAGTTAATTATCCAACCATAACAAATAGATAAACCACTTCAATCCTGATTTTATCCAAACCCCTTGAGTGGTTTTCCCCCAGAACAATCCACTGTAGTAGATTTGCCCTCCACCAGAGCTCTGACCCCATCACTGTCCCAACATTGTGCACTGGAACAGCAGCAGAACATTGCTTTTTAGGGTTATCCTGGAGACACAGTCAGCTCATGAGTCCAAGAGAGCTAAGGCAGAGAGCACATGGGCAGTGCAGAAGATTAAGATGGTGCTGATGTGTTTGGGGAGGTTTATATGAGCAACAAAACCAACAAGTTCATATGAACAACCTCCTAAAACAGAAATTTCCTGAATGGTGTAAAAACATCCTGAATAGCCAGAACTCTCAAATCCCAAACAGACTGGTAAGAGTGGTAAGCATTAAGAATGTCAAGATCAAATGAATATATCAGTGTTCTCACCGGTCTTACACTGGTTGTCTTCTGCATGAGGAAAAGATTGAGCTCAGTGAGTGTCACTCTCTCTGCCCCAAAATTATCGTATTATTTGCCATCTATGTATGCTTGCTGCATGAACCCTGATTTAATTTATTGCTATTGTGGCAAAACCAGCTGCTTTACAGAATGGTCAAATATTTGGTTATAGTAGATTTAAGAATTTTAGCAATGTAGTAATTCGTTGAAAATCACTCGTAGAACATGTGCAATCAAAGACTGAAAATCATATCTCTCAAGGCTTAAGCTAGTGTCCTAACATGTGAATGAGTGTTTTCTTCGGTTTCTCTTACATCTGTATAGGGCAACCTATTGGGATACTGTAGTACTTGGAGTACAAGCAATACATACAGGTTAGTAAGGAATGATATATACCTTATACTGCTGGCAGTTACAGTGCAGGTAATTAGGGAATTAAGCTTACAAACTTGAAGAGCTTAATGTCCTGAGCTTATGCAGCTATATTTGAGAACTGCTTTGTGTGCTTGAGTACTATGGGACAAAAACATGAATTTATATGGTACAATCCAATCTTCAATACCAATTTCTCTCAAAGTTAACATTCACATGCGGATATTGTGCATGCATTTATCCAGTAACTGATAACGCATAGTTTCATATGTCACATCTTTCTTGTAAGTGTGAAGCCCCTAAACTTTTGAACAATAAAGGTCTGTATGTTGTAGTGAAAAATGCTAACATGTAAGTATCCTTCTGATTCAGTCATCTAAAATTTGCAAGCACAGCCAAAAGTATCTGTTCAGAAATCTGGGATTCACATAACTGTGTGAACCATGGTAAAAACAAGTGTGGTTTTGACAGATCAAAATAGACTCCAGATGTTACACAATTTATGGTTAATGGGAAGCTTCAACATGTTTCAGTAATGGTTGATAAGCATTTACTTTTGCTTTCCAGTTTTAATGGTGTGGCTTACTTCTCTGAATTCTGAGAAGTGCTGAAGAAAAAAAGTTTTAGATCTTGTTAGTGTTGACATTAGCCTAGTGTCAGTAATTACTGCTAGGGGTTAAAAATTAAGAGGTGGTTTGTCAGTGAACGTTTTACGATAAATCAAATGGTCTCATCCCAGTGTATGAAATTCTGAGTGGTTTTTCTGACAGGCTTGTTTAAACATACATGATACATACATTAAATTGTTTATTCTTTTCCCTGCAGCAGGCATATAATGTAAATTGATAAAATTCAAAATGAGTATCTACAATAGAACATTATCAATAAAGGTTTTTTTCCTATGTGTAGACTAAAAGTCAAGAACTTTTGCGGTGATATTTTCTAAAACTACATTTTTTTTGCATTATATAAGATGCTTCAAACAAAATAGCAGTATACTTGGAGAAAAAGTGACATTACTCAGGAAGAAAATACATGTACTTACAGCAAGTAAACAGATCGTTCATTTGTTAGAATGTTATTGATTTTTAGTTGTAATCGACTGGAAATGCAGTATCTGACTAAGAGAAAATATCCATTTATAATGACAACTTATATTTTTATCCTTTATATTATAGAGAAAACATCTGTTGTTTTTACAATATTACTAAATTTGGGGATGTTATACCATTCACATCAATAATGTTTTTGTTTTCCTATGGTGTGTCAGATCTCAGGGAAACTAGAAGTCCTTTACAACTATGTATAATATTTACTTAATCAAACAAGTAGTTTATCGTGGATTTTTAAAAGATTTATTTCAGATGTATTAGCATCTAGATAGAAAAGTTTTACCAAAAACAGCTCAGTTATCTAACACCACTACTAAATTTAAATGGGAATTTTAAAGATTATATAAAATACCTTTTTTTTTTTTTCCTCTTACTCTACAGAGGTATTTTACTGAAATTGTGAGAGTTTTTTAAAGACTAATATTGAATTGTTTCTATAAAGTGTTTTTGTGTCTTTAGAAGTCAACATACAGTTAGTTATACCTGAGGTGGATGCAGAAGGCATCTCTGCTTCGCTGCTGACAGCACTGATCTGGAAGGTTTGTTTGGCAGCTCTGGAAGGCATGGTGAGTCAATCCATCCTGCAGCCGCATTCATTTTAGGAAGTTAAACCTTAATAAGTGTCTTCTTTTCTCTTCTTTTCTCTCCTCCTCTCCTCTCCTCTCCTCTCCTCTCCTCTCCTCTCCTCTCCTCTCCTCTCCTCTCCTCTCCTCTCCTCTCCTCTCCTCTCCTCTCCTCTCCTCTCCTCTCCTCTCCTCTCCTCTCCTCTCCTCTCCTCTCCTCTCCTCTCCTCTCCTCTCCTCTCCTCTCCTCTCCTCTCCTCTCCTCTCCTCTCCTCTCCTCTCCTCTCCTCTCCTCTCCTCTCCTCTCCTCTCCTCTCCTCTCCTCTCCTCTCCTCTCCTCTCCTCTCCTCTCCTCTCCTCTCCTCTCCTCTCCTCTCCTCTCCTCTCCTCTCCTCTCCTCTCCTCTCCTCTCCTCTCCTCTTCCTCTCCTCTCCTCTCCTCTCCTCTCCTCTCCTCTCCTCTCCTCTCCTCTCCTCTCCTCTCCTCTCCTCTCCTCTCCTCTCCTCTCCTCTCCTCTCCTCTCCTCTCCTCTCCTCTCCTCTCCTCTCCTCTCCTCTCCTCTCCTCTCCTCTCCTCTCCTCTCCTCTCCTCTCCTCTCCTCTCCTCTCCTCTCCTCTCTCTCTCCTCTTTCTTTTCTTTTCTTTTCTTTTCTTTTCTTTTCTTTTCTTTTCTTTTCTTTTTTAACCGTGGAAATATTATCCTGTTGGTGAAAAACCCAATGTGCAGTGTGGTAGCGTAGATCACTGAGCCTGAGCCAAAATGAGCCTGAGAAACCTTTGTGTTATTCTCTATTTAAGTGATTCAGTTATAAAATATGTTTTAAAAGAATCATATAAATACAGGTTACTGGTAGAAAAAGATAAAAAGTGTAGGTGGCATTCATATTTTGAGCTTCCTTTAATGTATTGTTCATATATATTCCTGTTTCTTACATGTCTCAGTTTTAACCAATCCCTCATCCCAAGTGAACATTTGTATTTTTGTATTTTGTATTTTTTTTCTTTGTGAAGAATAAAGTCCCAGAAATGCCTTAAAACTAAGGACTTAAGATTTCACAACTGCTTTGCTTTCAGGTCAGAAAATAAAAGCTTTTGAATCTAGCGCTTTATGCCTTGTTTTATTAGCTGGCTTAAGTTTTTCCTGGCTCCATTTTCTAGCTTCCCAATTCTGTGTGTATAAATATGTACTTAACTGAATGGGGAACTTTGTGTTCAACATATTGTTATTGCTTCCTGCATCAGAGCTAGATATTGAGTGAAAATACTCCAAGCCATCTTGAGGTCTGAACTTATGATATTTCTAAACAATTCACTGCTAGATGTGTAAAAATAATTTAGCAATGTGTTTTAATAGGATTTTTTTTAAAGGACAAAAGATACTGTTAACCTTAAGTTTTCATATAAATTATTATATGCAATGATTTGTTATGTTGTTTTTTAGATAATTCTAATTTAAATTAGATACATTTTAAGGTAAGAATTTTCACACTGAAGGAAAATTATCTAATACTAGAGCTAGAGTTTAGACCAAATTGAAATCTGAGGGATTTAAAGAGCTGGTATCCTCTTAACTTGAGGGCTAATATGATTTCCAGAGTTTAGATGACTCCTGAAACATGTTTCTGAAACCTCTTCAGTTTTCTTTTGCTGTTTCTGAAGTGCAGACAACAGAAATGTACACAGGAGCTTTCTCATCAGTGCTGTATAGAGATGTAGCACTGTCTTCTTACAGAATAGCATTTTGTTTGTATACCTGAAAAATGCTAGGGTCACAGAGTCATACTGGAAATTCACAGCAGTTCTGTACAAAGAATTGCTCTTTTCCAAAATACCCTCTTTTAACATGTACAGACTTAGAAGAATATCCTGCCCTGCTTAAAAATAGATGTTTGCTTACACATTTCCCTAAAATGTGGAATAGACTTAGCAACACAATATAAAATTCTCCATTATCATACCATATCATCTTAGGCTGGACTTTATGCAGTGAGTGAGAGAACTGTGCTTTCAGGCCCATCAAATACAATAGTCTAGCAAAAGGTCATGGAAAGAAAAAAAAATAAGTTAGTACCTCAAAGCTGTGTTCTCTTTTTTGTTTTCTTTTTCTATTTCTATCTCTGTTCTTTTCCTTAGATCCAGTTGGATCCAATAGCTGATGATGGATAGAATGGCATTGTGTCCTCAACATCTGTATGGAAATAAAGTGAAGCAAGACAGTCTTTTCTTCAGGGAAAAAAAAAAAAAAAAAAGTGCATTAGCTTCAACCTATTGCTGCAGGAGCTGAATAGTTTTCAGGCACAATCCACTTAATGTTATAGCAGCAGGTACTGAAATCTACAACAAAAACAGTTTTAAATATATGAAAGAATACATAGTTTGCCATTGGAAAATAACGTGTATTCCTGAGTCAGCTGTCAGGTAGAACCAGAAGTGGCTGCAGGAAGAATAGCCATTAGGATTGGAGAAAGAAATGTATATCCTGTGGTCTCTAATAGGCTCTTGATGTTATAGAAATAGCATTGAGATGGTGTCTGTACTGCAACTTGCTCCTATGGAGCAGAAAACCTAAAATTCCTCAAATAAGATTGAGCTATGTACAGTTTTCAAGCAGCTGAAGTGCAGTTGTTGAGCTAGCTTTATATTATATTATCAGAAGTAGGACTGCGCTGCCTGGAAGGCTCTGGTAAGAGCTAGAGACCATGCACTGCTGTTGTCGGTGCTGTGACCCAAGTCATCAGCCCCGTTACATATGCAGTAGCAGGATGGCTTCGGATCTATGCTCGAGTTCAACCATAAACTGCTTTCAAAGTTTTTTACTCCCTGAGATATGTATGTTTTGTGGCTCTTGATTATGTGAAAGTCCTAGGTAAAGGAAGGTTGAAGAGCCTGTACTAGTCAGAACAAAGGAAGAACATGTTTTCTGTTGTTTGTTTGGTTGTTTTTTTAATTTCTTGATGTTCATGAAATTGATTTTTCCAGTCATTTTTCATGACAGCACAATAAGTTATTTGTGCATATGTGCAGCATTCTAACATTTAATAGATTGTATCATTGTATTAGAATAAGGAATTTCAGTATTAAAAAGTGTATTTCAAATGATATCTAGTACAACTTAGTGACATAGAAAATTTGTTTGTAAAAACAAAATGAAAAATACAAAATTTCTGAATATATTCAGAAATGTAAAAAACAAGACATTCTTTTATATTTTATGAGAAAATCTTATTCCTAAACTAATGGTGGCTTACATTGATAGAAATTTCGTATATTGTCAAATAGTGAATATCTTGATATACAATATACTTATCATTTTGACATTTTTCAAGCAAGTTAGAATCTGAGAAATTCACAGAGTAACTGACTACTGTTATTTCATGTATATGTGTTATTTCATGTATATATGTTATTTCATGTATATGTGCATACTAATAGACAGATGGATAGCTACACTATTCTTCCAAAAAGCTTGTCTCGCAAAAATTTGCTCTTGGTTTTCCTTTCTTTCCTTGGTACTAATTCCTTCTTCATGAAAACTGTAATTCTGCAACCTCAAATACACACATTTTAAGGTGCATAAGTTGCAGTGTAGAAGTATTTATGCAATCAAATTGTATTTTTTATTGTTTAAAAAATTAAGTATCTGTTCAGTACGGTTATTTGTTTTCTAGTTTGTCTGCTTAGTAATTGAAATTACAAGGTCACTCAATCCCTGTAATAAAGAATGCAACAATAAAAAAAAATCTGATATATTATTTAAGATGCTTTATTGACATGGTGGAAAATTGACTAGCATTTTACACTTAAATATGAAATATCCATCAAGGCTGCTATTTGTTTGTGTTTCCCTTAAGGATGCTATTTGTTTGTGTTAATTTTCTTATAGACTATGCTGTGTTGTTGTGGAATTCAAAATAAATTTGACAGAGAATTCTTCTGGCATCAGTCTCCAAATGAGCTATCACCTTTAACAGTACAGTACCTGGAAGAGAATTATCTCTACTAACATTTTCTCACACTCAGAAATTTGTTCAGGTTGAAGAAACCTGTATATTCACAGTTCTGATAACCTAATGTGACTTCTTAGCGTAGTCCAAAAATTCCTTCATCAAATCAGTAATAAGTGACTGAGCTATGAGATTATTTCAAGTACTTATCTAATATGTGTGATGAGAAAGAGAGAATCTATTGAAATCTTTCCAATTAACTGAAATATACAGTATTAAATCCTGTCTTTTTCAGGAACACTTGCTTTGCCATGTCCACATTGTTTGGATCATTCCACAACATCTCAAAAGTCTTGTAGCATCAAGGCAGCACAAATGTAGCACTCGGCCCTGGAAGAGTAGCTGATGTAACTAATTTCTAGTTTCATTAGTTTGTACCCTGAAATTAAAACTGTCCAAAAGATCCTCTTTGTGCTTTGTTAGGGCGTTCTGTCAGTTTGGTGAGAAACAGCTAATTTTTGATGGTCTGTCAGAAGGCCATCCAAGATTGCACAAAGTCACTGTAAGGTCAGATGTGGAGGTACTGTGAAGAGGAGAGTAAAAGAAGAAGAATAAAGCCCTCAACACTGATAGAAGAACTGTCCAAATAAAAAATGATGATAAAGGTCATAAATCAGACATCACGGTTGCCTTTAAGTCAGCAACTGTCAAAAAAAAATTCCTTTGCCAGAAATATGCTTTGCCTTTGTCATTGTCCTCCATGCATGGGCCAAATCTCAGTGAAGGGAACAACCAGAAGCCTGAGAGGCTCCATACAGAAACTGTGAGAAACAAGGCATAATTTTGCCCATGGAGCTTACCAAGAATAGTATCTTAAAGCCATCCATTTAGGACTGGATGCAGCTTCCTAACAGAAATTGTTTTCTTGGTTTTGAATAATAATTTGATACACTGATTTGTTAAGGATGTCTTGAATCATCCCAATGAATGGAATTGTCCATGAATTTAGGAGTAGCTGGGCATTATCAAAGATTTGCCTTTCTTGTCACTGATAAAAACCAAAATAAGGAAAATAACTATAGCTGGGGTACACTATATTTATTTCTTCTAGAAAATGGTAAAGAAAAATAAAAAAAATCACATAACTTTTCAGAGGCTGACAGAGCAACCTTTGAGGCTCTTGAGTTTTTTGTTGGGGTCTAGAGTGATGGATGGCTGTAAATATCTTTATTTCAATTTGTCTTTCCAGTGTGGGAGTGCACCTTTACTTTGCTTATAGCTTATGAATTAGGTGGACAAAGTGCCATTGAGAAGAATGAAGTGACCAGAAATACAGTACAAGTGATGTAGAAAAATTACCGCTGTTTGTTTGACTTCGGCCAATTGGGAATCGCAAAGTGGCTTATGGTAGCAGCAACTTTCCTGTGAAAAGCTTGGAGGTGTTATGTTCCCATCTCAGGACTCATCTTGCTTCTGTAAGTAGCTCTCCTGCAATACACTGCCCATCACTGCTTTTACAACATGCTGCTTCTGGTCCTAAGCTTCTGTTAATCTTTTCCATCAGAGTTCTTAAAGCATATATGAGGGTGTTGAGTCAGAGGCTGCTGCTTGCTGGCTGTCACCTGAATAAGCTTCACAGATAATTCCTTTTATTCATAACTGAAAATCTGAGAGAAGATTCAAGTGAATACTGATATCCTTTCAATTTTCCTTAGTCTCAACAGGGTTTTCTCCTGTTGCTTCTTAAGTTCAGCAGAGCAAGGAAAGAATGGGAAGCACACTGTGCAGTTGAAGTCACAAGACATGTGGAAGGGAGGAGAGGAAAATTGTAGGAAGTACACTTCAGAGACATTGGTACAACACAAAAGAGAAATATAAATCCAAATGTTTAAATCATATGTAACTGGTGAGCTACTCCTGCTCTGTTGTGTTCTGCTCCTTGTAGCAGTTATATTCTTTTTATCCGTGATGTCTTTGAAGCACTGTCCTCCAGCTGACCAGTCTACTGTGGTAACTTTGCTGAAGTCCTGACTACAACTACAACTCAAGTTTTACAAGAGTACTGTGGAAGTGGAAGCAAGAACCTAGTCTTCACTTAGATACTAGCAGCAGGGCAACTGTTGGGTAGAATCAAATTGATGCAATACACTACAGGAATAAATTGCATTTTTTTCTAATTATTTAAGTTATTTTTCCTCACTATGTTGCTTCTTTCCAAATAGAAATTTTACTACTGCAAGTCAAAAATAATATCCAGAGTGTTGAATTTTTCCATTTTAACAAGATTGCTAAAATAGCCTTTCTAATATTATTGAAAGACAGGGACATATTTTACATCTGGTGAAATCCTATTGACTTCGTTTTATTCATATACACTTTCCTCGTAATATTGAATTCATTTTGGAGACTTATTTTTCCCCAATGTAAATGAACACAGCTTCACTGAAATTAGCCATCAAGGAGTTATCAGTAATTTGTACTAAAATATAATGCACTTCAGAATCTGAGCCACTGAAGTATTTGGAAAGATTATTTTTCAGTAACTGAAGGTAAGTCTCCTTCTGACTTTTCATGATATTTTATTGCAGTAACAAACAAAATCCTCACATTTACTGCATAGGAGCCCCCATTTTAACAGGATGGAACAGTCATGCAGGATATAGTAACATAACTTGCTAGTCTTTGAATTCAGCAATCATTTATTCATTATGCTGTAAGTATTTACAGAAGCTGTATTTGATTTATATAAATCTTGAAATGTACTCCTTTATGAGATTTTTTCTGGTTGTAAATTCCATATTCCTCTCATTGTGTTTTCATTTTTAATTTACTACATTCCCCCAAAGGCTTTCCTTTAACTAGTTCGCTTGTTGTAAATTCAGCAGTGATATTCTTTAAACAAATGGAGGCACAGAACATAATTTCCTGGTAACACTGTTTTAGAAAATGGATCAGAATAAGGACCCAGAGCTATTCTGATGATGAATTAATTATAAGATTCCAGGAAAAACAATACATTGACATTTTACAAGTTTGGGCATGCAACCTTGTATACTGCTGCACACTTCACAAAGATTTTTTTTTGATGCTTATAGTATGAAAAAGGACTTAACTCCCTAAGAATAATAAAAAATATATATTTTAGCATAATGTAAATAGTAACTTATTTCTCCATTTAAATTACAGAAATCTATCTTTATTATGCAAACAGAACAAAAGAGTAGATGTTAAAATGCTGAGTCCGTGTTAAGGTAACTTGACTGTCCTTTTTTCTTGTGTAGCTTTTGCTTTAATAGTAAAAAAAAAAAAAAAAAAAAAATCTGGTCTTTTCTCATTTGATTTATCAATTAAAAAAAAATCATATAGTAGTATGTTATTCCTAATGCTTTTTCAGTAACAGTTTATTCCTTTTTTACTTTTACATTTATGCATTGTTATTTATATATATTACTCATATGGTTAGGTGTCTTTAGCTGAGCAACCCACCAATAATTAAAATTCAAAATTCATATAAAATCAAGATATATTATTCTTTTTTTGTAGTGTGGGAACTGAGACAAATATGCACAAGACCCAAATACCAGTAGGGGTGCAATTCTCATTGCAATTAATATAAATTAGATGTCTAATATGCCTTTCAATATTTTATCTAAAGAAATAAAGCTTCTGGTGGTTTCTGGCAGTTCCTGGCAGTAAGGAACAAAAAAAAAAAACCAAACAAACAAAAAAAAAAAAAAAAAAAAAAAACAGATAAGAACTGCATGCAATGGAAATAAAGCCCTTTAGCACTTTTAAAATTTTCACTAGCTGTTTTAAGTTCTTCTGAGAAATCTTCCCTGAAGACCCATATCCTCAAATGCATTTCCTAATTGTCTGTCTTGTCTGTCTCCATACCTCTCACCATAAGAAAATGACTCAAACATAATATTTTAAAAGTATGTTTGTAGTCCTATTTTCAGAATACATATTGAGATTAGGTCGACACAGGTACTGATTCAGTGTACCTTTTCTTTGCTGACTGGGGAACCTAAGGCTCTTTTCAGATCAAGAACTGTGTAATGATGCCAGTAGGAAAATTCAAATATAAAGTTGTGACTGAAGAGAACCCTGATTTAGGGTTGCTGAGGAACTAAGCTGAAATTTAAGGTACATTTGGTTTTGTTGTTGTTGTTGTTTGTTTTCTTTTGTTTGTTTTCTTTTTCTACTCTCTGAAGAGAGCAAGATGTCACAGCTATTTTTGTCAACTTTGTTAATGTAGGAAATACTTCTTATGCTCTGTCAAATTGTAGAGATGTACAGGTTCATTAACATTATGCTTTGTCTAACCTAATTAGCTCTTCTGATAGCAGGAGCATATTACACCAGTAAGATAGCTATGATATGCTGAAATTGGTTACCAGGTTAATTCCTTCAGTCCTAGCTTGACTGTCTTTACATGATTTCTGTAGTCCACAGCCTAAAAATTGAGACCATAGTATACAATAAACCATGTATGTACTATCAGAGAAATTAAAAAAATAATAATAAAAAAAATCCCAGCCTTATTAAAGTATTTGTGAATTAAGGAAACTCAGTCATTTTATTCTGATTGTAAAACCTGTATGACCCTTATTTGTACTCAGCACTATAGGAAAGGGGGATTTATATTATTTCAATATTTTGATGTTTCTGCATCTAGCCCTGATCAAGGGCTGAGAATGATAAAAATAATTTTTGTAAGTTTTTTAATGATCTCAAAAAATGCAGATGAAGTTGTGACAAGTGTTTTAGTGAGTTCTTGCTTTAATTTTCCTGCTTTTTCAGACTCTGGTATCATTGCCTTGGAAATGGCCTTGATTCTGACGATACAGATTTTCAGTCCCAATGTTTCCTGCACAAAGCCAAAATATCAGATTATATATTGAGTTGTTACACAATGTGGACAAAGGACCTCCTTCCAGGGAAGACATAGATTATGGTGGCCTGGGCAGCAATTAATAGTTGTAGTTTCTTCTGCCTTTTGGACACCGTGCTGTTACTTGTCAGAATAGGGGAAACACACATTGGCGAAGGATGGAAATATTTGTGTTCTTGGTAATAGGCTGGTTATAACATTATCCTAGAGTTCACTGTGAATTTCTGAAGCTATTTCACTCATGTTGTTTGTAGGGTAGTTTGGCAAGAATTAAGTACTTGGCTTCAAAATCTAAATCAGTAATACTATTAATGTAAGTTTTTCTGATGAACCTGTTAGATACAGTTTCATGATCATGCTATTGCTTTTTGACGATGTTATAAATAAGAACTAAACAGTGCATTCACACAGAGAAAATGAACTGAGCCACAGTCAACCCTCCAATAAGCAAATATAAGAAAATGAGCTTTTTTTTCACTTACAATAGAGCTGAATTAGTATTAAAGATCAGTACAAACAATCTCGTATTACAATTGTACTCCTGTTAAATTCTCATTAAATTTATAATCTTTTTCTGTCCCCTAGGGATTGAATCCAAGCATTCCATTATAAGCATTTATTCCAGTGGGGATTGAATGAACTGACTACCCCATCTTCTTGTTTACTCACCTTCTTCTGACTTCTTCACATTGTTTTCAAAACCTTCTCATCCATTTCCATATTTTTCAATGTCTTATGTTTCTCACTACTGTTCGTCAGTAAGATCAATAAGGTTCCCATAGAGAATTCTGTTTCTTCATGAGTTCAAGGAGTAAAAAAGTTTCAGTCTTCTATTCATTTTAACCATGTCAATATTTACTTTTTTTTTTTTTATCATGTTAGAGTGCATGCGTATACCTGCATATATACACCGTCTCTTTAATGTCAGGGCTTTGTAATGGCTTACTTTCCTTCCACATTGTTATCTGATATTGCACACTACTGGCTTTGATCTTGGAGAAAACTGGGAGTCATTTGGTTTAGTGGACTACTTATTATCTGGAGTTTTGGTTGTAGTTCCAGCCTGTGTTATACAGATTGGTGCAACTCTGAGCAAGCCACTGCAATTGCAGATTAGGTTTGCTAAAATGCCTATAAGCAAGCATTAGTTTTTCCTTCATGTTTATGGTCAGCTTGCATGCTGAATATAAACTCTCATTGCAAGAGTAAAGTTATTACATTAATTTTTAAAAAATTGGCTAAACATTTTCTTTTGAGAAAATTATTATTATTAAGAAGATATCAATATACTTCTATGAATTAAAAACAATATTGCAGTATTTTCAGACAGAAAAAAAAAAGAAACAGCTTTAGGGGTCTGGGCAGTACATTTATTTCTCAGTCTACGCTCTCAGCATGTTCCATTTACACAAGAGAAAACCCTTCAATTATAAGATCCTTAATTTGCCCAGGAAATTTCATAAGGAAAATGATTAATTACTTTAAGCAATCAGTTTTACAGATAATCACAGTTCTTTATTTAAACTGAAAAAGCAAAAGGGGATCTTATGAATAAAACATAAAGAAAAAAAAAGAAAAAAGCTTTTAGTTCAATAAATATGAAGTCAGCATTGAAATAGTTCTTCAGATAGGCAAATCTTGTTAAAATTATACCTCTGTTCTTATTAACTATCAATTATGGTATTATTTTGTGTTAATACAGTTGGAACATGGACTTCAGCATGAATGTAATCAAAAAATCAAGTAGTGGTTAGAATGGCCTATTGCTACACATTCTTAAATATTGTTATTCTATCCAGTTGATGTTAATAACCAGAAACACACTGAACATAGAAATGGAAAAATGGTACTGAAAAGCAGAAGAGGGCTACTGTGTTTATGCATACTTGACACATATACAGCGACCTTCATTTTTATACGGGTATCCTGTCCAAAACAGAATTGAAGAAGACTTCTGGGAGAAGCGTGACCTTAAAGTGAGAAATGCAAGTTTACATCCACTGAAGCATGTAACATTTTCTGTGACTCTCAAACCAGTGCCTCCTTCAGAGTCTGCTTACTAGACCAGGCCTGCACAAGCAGGAAGAGGAGTGCCTGCATGGACTTTTGTTAACTGGCTATTGCTCAGGTCACTCAAGAACTCCATGGTAGAAACACAACCATAGATATTCAAGTAATTTTAGTGGGAAAACCCAAGATGCTTATTATGTTGGATTACAAACAGGCATCATGCTTCAGAAGTTCTATTTCATACTGAATGCCTGAATTCTTTGGTAGGCACTGGTGGCCTGAGTAACATGTCAGTAGGTTATCCCAAACACTGGAAGAAAACAAAGAGAAGAAACAGAGCAGACCAATGCATTTGTGAGTACTGAACTTTGCGCTGCTATTTCTGGAACAGAGGTATAAGTTGAGATGTTGATATCTGTTTACATTGACTGATATGCAGAAAAACATAATTTCAACTGCATACAAAGGTGTTCCACAGGGGCAGAATTGAAGAAATGTGCTAGGTTAGGAAAAATAGCATTCATAAGTGTCCAGGTTGTGTGAATGGTAGATGATGTTGCTATTCAGCTGCAGTCCTACTGGTAAAACATTCTGAATGTTCTGCTCAAGCAGCCAGGTTTCAGCTGAGAGGCATCTCACTTGTGGCATGTATATTTGTCATCTTGTAGGTCTGATGGGTAGATAATGTTTTGCCCTGCTTTTATTTATTTATTTATTTATTTATCAGTTACAATGCAATTGTATCCGTTAATAGGACTTATTTCTGGTAACTGTGGACTCATAAGTTTTTTTCCTTTTAGTAAGAATTGATTCTAGCTTTCCCTAGAAAGAGACATTCATATTTAAAATATTTCTTTCCAGAATAGCTGTCTCTTCTAAGCAATACTTTTGTTTTCTGTTTTTGTATTGACTCAGCCCCTGAGGATAATGCATTTATTTGGAACTATGGCTTGAGTGGGTTTGTAGGCTCAACTTAAAGGTCAGATTTGAATGATGGGGTATGACAATGAAAAGAGTGGCAAAACATGATCTGAAAGCTATTAAACTTTTGCAGTGATGATTGCCTGAGTACCTGTATGCCCCACCCCTAGCCCTCTCAAAAAGCCAACCATGAATTACATGAATTATGTACAATTTTACATGAAACCACTTTCTTCACCACATCTTTCATCTTCTTTCACCACATCTTTCAGATCTTTCCATTCTGGGAACATATGTTAATGGAGAGCATGTTATTGGTTTCTCATCTGTTTGCATAGCCACCATACCTATCAGTCTTTTTTTTTTTTTTTTTTTTTTTTTCCCCAGTCTCTAGATCACAGAATACCTTTGGTGTTCTCTTTTCTTTCTATTCTAGTTATGCATGCTAGGGAAGAACAAAGTGCTTGGCTGATTAATCCCACTTATTCCTAAGGGGAAGAGAGTAAAACTTCACAAGAAAGTAGCCTGCAAGAACGTTTTTGGTGAGAGCTTTTTTAGTCCCTGCTTTTCTTGTCCCTTAGTCTGCCTGTGACCTTGAGTGAAATAGTCTTTTCATTTCATTCCAGTATGAGTCTCCATCTATCACAGAGTAGCAGAATAGATGAGGTTGGAGGCATGCAGGGTTCCTTCCAGGTGTCTAAAGAGGGCCTCATCTGCCTCGTGTGAGGAGGCAAACTGTAGCAGGCACGCACAGCAATATCTCCTCTGTCTTCCCATGTTCTCCGAGGTTTTGGTATGTTGACCTGAGTCTTGGTTCACCAAAGCCCAGTTCATGGTAGCTTCAGCCAGCCAGGCTGTGCTGATATTCCTGTGCTCCATCTAGGATATCTGTCACGTGCCCTCACACTCCCATCACTGCTTTAAACATTGCCTTGTGTAGACCGAGTGTTTTGCCAGTACCAGTTCTGCCTAGAGAGATGCTTGCAAAGCAATGGGTGTATACATATTAAAATATGTAGATTTAATTCAACATGAAGAGCTGATAAATGGAATATTTTTGAAATGGGAAGTATGAAGCTTAATGCTTCTATGTGATCTCTCGTTAATGTCTTTGTTTTAATTTTTGTTGTTGCTGCTCTAAAACTATATTTAATATTTAATTAAAAAAGAACAGGAGTGACTCCTAATGATTTGATCTAGGTTTTTGTCACTTGGGCCTGGGTGATGCTGCTAAAAACAAAATGAGATGCTAGAGAACATAGATTTTAAATTTCTGTTTTGTCTTTTACTACGTGTACCTTTTGTTGATGGAGAAAAGATAAGAAGAGAAAGATCCAAAGGCTTTTATAAAAACAATTTAAAGAGCCTGCATACTAAGCATAATCAGAAAGTACACTCTGAGACAGTTTTGTATGTTTTATGTATTAACCCACCATCTGCCTTTCATGGAAAAAAAAAAAGGTACAGAAAGCTTTTATTTATTAAACAAAACAAAACATGTTTTATATTGGCATAGTAATTTGAGGAAAGACGCAGCATTAAATGCATAAAGCACCTTAGACAAATATTACTTCAGAATTTTCAGAAGCCTTCAAACTTTACTTGGTACAAACAAATGAACAACAACAACAAAAATATGGAATAAATAGAACGGCATGGAAACTCCTTCTCAAGTTCAACCAACTTCTTCCTTTATACCTGTTTCACAGGATATGGAGGAGGGGTTTTTATTTGTTTGTTTTACTGCTGAATAAAACTACCCTGGAAAGTTTAGAGAAAAAAATAATCTAAGGTAAATGTTCCAGGATCCCTTGAAATGAATATAAACAAAATAGCCCTATTTTGGTGTACAAATTTGCTTCCTTCTAAGTCTTCTACCTGTAAGCTTTGAGTTGCTGAATGCTCAAAGGACCTTCAGAACAACCAAGCCCAAGTGAAGAAGTTGTAGGGATACATATGACCCCATGTGGTAGGCTAGAAAAGCAAAGTGTAGTGTTGTAGAGTTTCCAGTTCCAATGTCAATATATATCTATATGTATCCATGACATTAAATATTTCAGTAGCAGCAAAATCACAGTTTTACTTTATAATAAAAGTTTCCTGAAAGTTTTAATTTCAGTTTACTGTTTGCTGTAGCTTCCATGGGGTGATCACTGTTCTAGCTTCCAAAGGTAACAGGGACAGTAATGGATGCACTGTTGTAGCAGAGGAGAAGTGACCATATTTAGCATATTCTCATGTATGAGGATGAAACAAATGTAGAAATAAGCTGTTGTGAAAAGAGACAAGAAGATTATGTATCAAAAAAGTGAGCAGTCAGTAAAGTCAGTTAGGATGTTGTGACAACTGGCTAAGTGTTGTGAAATGTGGGCAGACAAAGAAGACAGAATTAGGGATTCATTGGTAACTGGTACTGTTAATAAGGAACTGTCATTAAGGTCCAGAGTACGATCTGATAGTGGAGGAAGCTATTCATATAGCTCATCATACTCAGTTCATTAGCAAACAAAACACTGCTCCAGGGAACTGCTAAGAGGGTGGACATGTTTTCTTAACAGTCAGAAAAACAGAAAAGAATGTGTTGCATAAAGATAATGGAGGTAACAATGGAATGTGTGTGTAGCATAAAAACAAGCGTGCTTACATCCACACAGCAGAAAGGCGAAAAAGTCCAGCACATACGAGAACATGTAGAAAGCAAGGGGCTGTTTGTTAGCATCAAAAGACTGGGAAAAAATAATGAGCACTCGAAAATGATAAATTATACATGAATATTTTGTATGAGTCTATAGCAATTGCCTGGCAATGTGAACCAGCTGTGCTTTCAAAGCATACTTGCAGAAAAGTTCTGGGTTAGGTTGTGAAGCACTGTTCCTCCACTCCCCTGAATGCCTGCCAGTAGTAGGTCTGCAGTCAAGAGCCTGGTTCTGGAGTTCCTGGTTTCTGGATCTCTGTCCTGGCCTCATGTGTGCTGACCACCAGTTCTCCCACTCCCACAGACAGTAATTTTCCTTCAGAGGGAAAGAGGTCATGGTGTGAATGACCCTGGGCTTCAGGGTGGACTGTGGTGTGCAGTTGCCTTGCTTTTTAGCTGGAGGTGGTGGGCATGCGGAGAGACAAACAAGAGAAGAGGTTTAATGGAGTTCTTCTGCTTCCAAGCCTGCTCGTTGTGGCTTCAGGGTGCTGGAAAAAAAGTCACAGGAGCACATTTGGCTTCCTAAGAAGTCCCCAGTTATAATAAGGTACAGAAACCCAACATTCGTAATGATTTTGGTTTTAGCTGAAAAGAAATGAAGGCTACCTTATTATTTGTTTTTGTAGGTATTTCTGAATTGTTTAGTATCTGTGTGTGTGTTAACACTGCAAAGGCACTATTTAGTTAATTATGCTTAGTTTCTGTGAATTTCCTATATTGTATATTTGTGTCTTGAGTCAGATGACTGCATAGTAGGTGGCTGACAAAATCAGCAGGAGCTGGATTCTTGTCATTAAATGTTAAAGTATCAGAATTTGTTACATAGGTGTACAAACTACACAGGTACAAAGAATAGGTCATAATCCCATTTCTTGTGTTTAACCAATATCCTTATTTGCATCAAATGGTTGAAATCACAGGTAATGCTATAATGATGGCAATCTGTTAATGGTAGTTTACATAGAGTTTTGTTTCTTAAAATAGATGGTAAATTATTTAAATTAGTCACAACAGCTGAGATTAAGGCAGGGACCTATGAGGTTGCATTGGATTTGTGTAGAAAGAAAACTCATGACAACTCAAAGTAACTATAGCTTTCCTAGAGGACAGCTTGCTATTTGTATTTCTTCGTTCATTGTTTTAGAGTTTAGAAATCGCCACCAAAAGTGCCCTCCAGTGCTGAGACCCCATGACAGATATTTGAAACAGAATAAAGCCGAGTTACACAATTAATCACTGTTAACATCATCATCAGCAGATGGTTAGGAGTTGCCTTGTTTGACTGTTAAAGTTTCTTAACAAAAATATATCTGTTTGGGCAAAATTTTTATTACTGGTCATTGGCCTTATTCACCCTTCTACTGTTCACGTTTAAATTGCTATTTGCTATTCTGAAGTGAAAAAAAAAATCACTTGTAAAGTATGGAAACCCTAATCATTGTTCTCCATTACACTGTGGATGCTATTCAGCGTGTAAATGTTATAAAGGGAATAATTATACAATTTATATTCTTTCTGGATCCAAATTAGCAGGTGCTTTGAGGTAAAACGTGAATGAATTTCCCATAACCAGACTGAAGTCACAAACAAGATAGATAAAAAGTGCCTGCGGTTATCTTCAAATGAAGTTATATTAGAATTGTGTCCAATATTCTTTATTACAAGGTGAAGACACTCAGAGCAAATAAAGTGATGTGATTTTCTCTATAGCCTTTGTTGAAGTTTTGCTTTGTAGTATTATTTATATTTATATTTTTCAATAAAAAAATAACTTTTGGAAATGGTATTTTAAACTGTTTATAGTCTTTATTTCCTAACAGAGCTATTCCACATTTTCAAAATACAAGGTCTAGGGTATGATTGGTTTGGTTTGGTTTTAGTAGCTAGAAGTACGTATGTATGTCCAAACAGCATCATATTGTTATTGACTATTTCATAATCAAGAAAAATTATTGATTTACAAAATGCAGCGAGCTGATAGTGAATTACTTTGAGGAATTACTATTTCTCTGTTAGAAACTCTACTATAAAAACATGCTTTTATATGATGAAAAGATGCACAGTGTATTATTTTCCATACCAGATGTATTTTTTTTCAAAATTTTTGAAAATATTTTTTGTTATAAACTTTGTTTTAATTGTATACAAAAGTTTAAAATATGCTTGGGACAAATTCTGCTGATTTAGTTTCATAAACCTGCTTGAAATGAATGAGCTAGATGCTTACCAAATACAATATTGAAATAAAGTGAACATGAAATATATTGCAAATGCCAACGCTTTCCACCTGAAATTAACAGAGACATTAATTAAAATCAGATTAGATGTGAATATATTATACATCCTGTGATCTCCATGCAAAATTATTTGGGAAAAAAATTAATAATAATAAAGTACTTACAAGCATTTAGTATGCTTGTGTTTTCTTGTTCTGAGCATTTAGTAAACCCAGAACATTATTCTAGGCAAAGGCAAAATAGTTTAGACAGCTCTTCCTCAAAAATAAATAAATTAATTAATTAATTAAGAACATGAGAGCATAGGAGCTTCTCTCTGAAAGTGATAATACGTGTTAGCAAAAAGAGTAACACTGATGTGCCAGTAGTGATAGGCTCTTCCCCACTTGGGTGCTTATATGAGAAATGCTAACATTCTTGAGGCTGGCCATGCAATTTGATCTTACTGGTAAAAATGGTTTGGCATCTCAAAGGGCAAGGAAATAGAGGAAAAAATGTTTAGCTCATGAACTAATTTTGTACAAGTTAGCATGGGACCAGAGGCACGTCCTCACAGTTTCTGATATAATCTGATGCTTTTCTTTCTTCACTTTGCCCACTGACAGTGAAGCACTGTATTTTAGTTCACTGATTTTTTTTCTTTTCCTTTGGATTTCTAAGTTTTTCTGACTTTCGGTAAAAACATAGACTTTTTTTAAATATCTCTGATTAAACAGTATTTTTCATACAGTTTTGCATTATATATTTGAGTTCACCTTAAAAAATAAAAAGATAGGAACGGTCTCTCTCAAATTTTACTCAGGATCTTATCCTGACCTAATTTAAGTGGGCGGAAAATGTGTTTGAAGAAATATACTTTAGTGCTATGTCTACAAGAAAGGTCTACTTCATATAACGATATGAACTAAAGCACCACATTTTAGTTCTTTAATGTAAAGTCACAGTGGAAGTGGAATATATAAAACAACATAAATCCGGGCAACAGGTTCTAAAGTGCTTTGGTTTTGTTTGTTTTCATGTGATATTCATGCCAAATCTCTAGAGATAAAGTGAGATCTGGTATGACAAAGACAAAGTTTTAGAACTTTAGTTAGAATGCATTAATTACCACAAGTTTAACCTGTTCTTTTTTTTTTTTTTCATAGTGTAGCTGTGTTTAAGAATTTTCTAGTTTTGTGATGATGTTGGAACACATTTATTGACCCTGCTCTCTTTAACAAAGAGATAAAAACAAACACAAAAATCCTTTTTTTTTTTTTTTTTTTTTTACTGATGCTTAAAATGGCTCTTTTGTTTTTATTTTTTTTCTGGAAAAGCTTGAGTTATAATTCTTCAAGACTTGAAGCTTTTTATTCTGGCTTCTCTATGAATATTTACTTTTCAGTTTGACACTATACAGCATTTACCAGAACACCATGAACGTTACACTGTGCATGTCTGCAGCAGTTATTCAAATGTGCATTTGTCTAACAGCAACAGGAGATATTCTGTTCTCCTTCTGTAAACTTTTGATAATTTATTTTTACAATCCATGAAACTCAAAACTAGGATTTTCACCAGTTTCTAAGGAACATTCTCCTGATAAACAGAAAACTGTTACCTGTCTTAAGCCATATGCAATCATATGACCAATCTACAATTTCAGATATACTTAGCATTCTTACTATCTGTTTATCTTTGGTGTTGCTTTCATGGCTTAACGTATGTTTGAGGAAGGCAAGGAAAGAGGGGGAACAAGGAGGAAAATCATTGTTTGAATAAAGAAGCTTTGGTATATTGAAAAGAAAAATAAGTTTTGTAGAATTCTACACGATTTCTTTGTTGAATTGTACAGCACTAAAATGGGTATTAGCTTAAAGCATAAGGTAAATACAAAAGTATAAATATAGAATTTCATTGCTTGATTCATTGATTTCCATTGATTGAGAGGCAAATTCTTCAAGATGGCGAATGTGTATTATAAAAGAAGAAATATCATGCTTCTAAGCAAGGAAATGGAGCCCAAAATTACGACGAATTTTATGATCACACCTGATCACACTCTTGCCACACCTTAGCCACAAAGTAGGTGTGTTGAAAATGAAATCAAGACTGACATACTTCAGTCTTTATTATATGCAAGAACAGGTTGACATGAAATAGCCAACAGAATCAATTGAACCAATAGCCAGTGCATTTAAAGTTCTGTTTTGAAAGGCACTGAAAAAAAAAAAAGGATAATGAAAGCAAATAACAGCATTGAAAAATATGACTTTTTTCTGTGGTTTCTTTATGTATTTCATCTGCTTACTTTGCAGATGTTTATTGGTACTATTTACATGTATGTTCACTACAAAGGACAACTCCATTTTAATTGAAATTTATATATATTTTCAAGACAGAGTATTTGTGTTAAAAGAAGTCAGAGGATATGTTGAGATGCTGCGGTGATTGGCAGCAGCATAAACCACAAGATAGATGCCATTCCTTCGCCTTTCTTAGCCTGTAATAGTCTTGCAAGCTATTTTGTCATCTCATCTCATTCTGCTGTTCGCAAGCATGTTGTGTGAAGAAGGCATGCCAAAATGAAAGGAGAAATGTAGGCTGTAAAATGTGTACATACCTTTATGGTATTTTTCCTAGATAGTTCATCTAGCAACAGAAAAACACTCTTGAACTGTCTTGTCAAAAAGGAATGGGTTTAAAAACACATTGGGTCAGAATTCAGTGTCACATAACATTTGAAATTATGTTTCATTGCTTAGAAATAGTTTTCAGTTGTACTTTTCTTTCTAGACAAAGATTCAAGAATGTCTTCACACTTTCATATATAATGGTGTCTACATGCTTACTAAATTTTCATTACTTCAAGTGTTCACATGTTATGTAAAGTTTCCATTTAAATTTTCTCTTTCTCACCTCATTTGATCAACTTCTACAACATTACTTTCTTTTAGATGATACCTGTTTGAACGTGGGGGGAAATTATTGCTACAAATTGACTAAAAATCATGATTCTTACTACGTTTTCTATACTTGGCTGTATTTTTTCAGTAAGTACGCCTGTAGTCCTTTGAAAATCCTGATGTCCTTGTAAAATACGCATATCTTAGGAAAGTGGAAATGAAGAGAAATCCTTCATATTAATTCCTCTTTGAAGTCTGATCTCCTTGTTAATTTTTGTGTACTGTCTAGCAGAAAATATTTTGCCTTTTTGACTGTAAAACAGGATATTTGTATAGTTGGTGAAAGTGCATATTAATTCTTGTAATTCCCGGTGAAATTAAGCTGGTCTGATTTTGAGGCGTTTGAATATTTTGTTACTCTGAGTGACTGTCCACTTGCTTCTTGCAGAGTCAGGGAGAGTGGTCAAGGAAGGGAAGGAGCTCAGAGCTGCACTGTTCACCACTGCTAGTGTGGTAGCTCTGAGTGATTTTTTTTTTTTTCCTGACATATATCCAGTTCCCTTGTTTATAGTACCTTTCAGTTTAGAGGTTTTGTGTCTGCATCGACCAAAACAAAACATACATTAAGGTTCATTTATAGTTTCAGGTGAAAAATTAACAAATAAAATGCCCAAAACAATTAGTAATACTCATGGTTTACTTTTTCACATACTGTAAAGATAGATTTAATAGTAACAGAAGATCCAAAGACAATGGCAACAAGCACTTTTTCCCTGAAGGCTGTGACACAGAACATGTCTGTTATTATTAAGATCTAGATGTAACCCGTGCATCTGTTAATCTTCTTGTGTGTGCCATAGCAGGTTATTTGTAACGGAAGGCTGAGTCAAAGACTTTTTCTTATAATAATCTTCCATGAATACAGGCTAGTCTATTTATTATTATATTTTGTTTTTGAAATGGAGTGGTTTTGTACATTTACGTGACCTTTCATTTAGATAAACAGTTGTGCTCTTTTGCTGGCTCTTTGTGCTTCCCAGTTCCTAAGAGAATTTACTCAAAGTGAAGCAGCGTGCTTAATGCCTCTAAGATGCATCCTTTAAAATTCATTTTTACTAACTTTTAATGAAATGCATCACAGGTATCTGAAAGGGGGGGGGGGGTCATGAGCAACAAACCACAATCTTTCAACATATTTTGCATTCCATTCAGGCATATGTTTGGCCTCAAGACATGTAAAGTGGATGGATTTGATTCTCTTTTGGTTTCCCTGCAACTTGAACTGGATAGATGAGAGAAGCTCAGCAGGAAATTAGCTAAATAGAGGAGATAGATAAGCAAAAGAAAAATGCTGGAGAATATTGCAGTATGTAAATCTAAGACTAGATGTATTTTTCTTACCAATTTACTGTGTAAGTTCTACTAAAATGTGGATATGGCAATAGCTTGTCTCTAAAAGGATGTGATAACTATCAGGAAATAAGAATACTTCTAATGATGGATGTGATTTTATTTCATATGTTTATAAATCTATGACTAGAGTCTAAGCTTTGACTAGCCTCACGGAACAGGATCTGAAAGTCGTTTCTTTCATTTTGTAGTGTAATGGTTATGTTGTTTGATTGCAAAATGTATTTTATTGCCTTAACAAAAAGCAACAGTATTAAAAAGTAAGTTGAATCTGACAGTTGTTTGGCAGGCCCAGGGCAAAATCTGAAGCATCTTAATTAATTTCCCCAACTCAGTTATTGCAATCTCTTAAAATTGCACTGTCTACATTAGGCACCCACTGTGCCAGTACAGAAAATGAAGATGGTTAAGTACCTCAGAACAATAATCCAAAAATCCCACGTGAGATGTAGAATAAATCAGCTGGGAGAAGCAGGCACAGGCTTCTGTGCCTGATCACTGGTCTCTGTGAACCTGAGATGTGCAACCCTATAGCCAGTCATTGACTATCTTCATCCATCTGGGAGCAGGACACGAGGGCTGTTCACACGCTACTTGTTCTGTTGCAGTGGCTGACTGAGGTGGCCTCATCCTTACTAAAGAAACACCACAGGAAAATCAACAGCAATGAAAACAAACAAACAAAAAAACTTTGTTTTAAGTGTTATTAGAAAACATTTTGATCAGTGATTCAAGACAAAGGAGATCTGACTTTTTACCTCTGCAGGAGGTAAGGACCAAATTTCTTTTTCTTCTTTCAACTTGCAAATGATCAAATGCAGACGATTAAAATGACAGTCTATTTTTTATATGATATTTATGATTAACAGCTATTTGTTATTTTAAACTTTCAAAATATTTTTGATACAACTCTCTTGGTAAATTTTATTTATATAATAGCAGTAATAGAGATACCTGAAAGACAAATTAAAATATACCTATATAGGATGAGAAGAGAATTACTTTTTTGGTGCAACAGCCAAGAATGGCACTCCGACCATGAACACTGCCAGCAGAGCCCATCTGTTAAGCAACAGAGTAAATCAGATGCTGCAAGTTTCCAGTGATCTCAGGAAAGGAAAGCACCGAGAAAAGTCAAATAGAGGAAGGAAGGTCACTGTCACCTCAGTGGTCTAACAGAGCTGTTTCTCTCTGTAACCTGCTCATATGCTTGTCCTCTAACTCGCAGCACTGTGATTGCTCAGTCCACTCAAAATGGACCCAATCTTTGTGTCCCTGGCTGTGTCTGGTTAGATTTCCAGAACTCCACAGGCAATGTACTCCAGGGTGCAAATGTGACACTCCGTTGGAGCATGGTTCTTGAAAGATTTTGGTGTCAAGAGACCTTCTGAATGCTTGCTTTTCACATTGGGACCCTAACAAGGAGCTTTAGGTCTTTAGTTTGGTTACTTGGCCAGAAATGAGTCAGAAAAAAAAAAAAAAAAGTAGAAATTACATCTTGAGCACAGATATATTACTTCACAGGCATACAAGAGGTCTTTGAAGGCACAAGTCCTGAAGAAACATTCATTCCAACAGTCCCATTTCTCTTATTAATCCAGGCTTTATCACTTTCAGAATGATTGCCTCCTGTGTATACGAGTATTTATATGTAATTTTATGTGAGTGATGACTGACGATTCATGCTCGTTTGACTTTTCAGTCTCTCTCTCTCTCAATTTTGTTGTTTCTATTATCCAGTTGCTTCGACAGTGTAAGCCCTCTGTAAAGTATTCACATTCCATTAGTCACTATGTGAGGTATGATTAACATCAGTGATTTAACTGGTCTCAATAGCTTCTCAGTTGCAGGTGTTCAGTGAGGAGCCACATTTTGCCATCGCCTGTCCTGAAAAACATGGGAATCTCTGACTGCTGCTTGGGAAGTCGCAAGGGCACCCATCATAAAGGGGAATTCATAATATACACAGGTATGTTCTATTCTGTTACACCGTTTTTTGTAGAAATATAACCACTACTTACAGATGCTGATGTGCATAAGACTTTACTTCAGGCAAGGGCATATGGAGAAGGTGTTGGGCAGGAGATATGCTACTGTTGTCTACCACGTTGCCTTGCTTCTGGTACACCTTTGTAGCTCTGATGTGACTCAAACCATTTCAGTACCTGTTAAGACAATGTCGCACTTTTTGTAATGTAAAATTGCATGTTGGAACCTGTAATCAGACACAAGATGGCAAACTTTTTAGGTGTTTTACAGAGCTTCATTTGGGAGATTCCAATTGCTATGCAGTTGTTTTATAGGTACACCACTTATCCCCCAACACACACATACAATGTCAAAAGCACACAGGATTTTGCATTGTCAAGATTTTATTAGCAGACTATGTAAGCTTTTCCTGGCACACACTCCAGTTTGTTAATTGTCATGAAGAGTTGTGGACCAAAATAGCTTCCTTATTAAAAGAAAAATAATAAAAAATAATAATAATAATAAAAGAGCCCTGCTTGATGAAGTCACAGAAAAGAACTAAGCAGAAAATTTCAGTGCGCAAAAAAGAATGAACAGAAACTAATAAATGTGTAATTCCCCCAATGCAGTGCATATCTGAGCTTCAAGAAATCTTGGAGTTACATTTAGAATTAGATTCCTTACTTTAATACCTATCAAATTTCAAAAGCTATATTAGTGCCTTTTGTATGAAAAATACTAATGAGAAAAAATACAATGCATATGTGGTCTCCCCAATGGTGAAAAAGGTAATAATGCAGTAGAGCCCTTTTCTATTGAATAGTCTGACACAGTAAATGTTTCTAAACCCCTGGATACCTTTATTTAACGTTTTTTTCCGTGTCTTTCAATAGAAAAAAAAATCCTATTGCATATTATGAACAATGATTTTACAAATCCTATTCTAGAGGACATATCATCCTATGCATTCATAACCTTCTAATTCTCTTTGCATAATAAGACCATAATTTGCAATTGCATCAAGCAAAACATAAAAGTTATAATGTGAGTATGTATATATATGTTATTTGTGCAATGAAGCATGCATCTTTAGTTTTCACTGCAAAATATGTGGATTTTTTTTTCTTCTGTTGCATGTCTTTCTCTTTCCATCATGAACTGTGCTGACATGTGGCAGTCCTGGACTGGGTTCTCAGAAAATGGTTACTGGAAAGAAATGGTGCATCTAGAATATGGAGATTTCTGTAAGTTGCTTTGGATGTAAACTTAGTTTTGCTAATTCATTTGAACTGACTTGACAAGCTGTTGTTTTGTTCAAATCTCAAAAATATGACCTGCTTTTTACAGAAACTACAAAACTGTAGTTTTTAGTTGATTAAACTGAATTATTAGAATGAATTGTTTTCTGTGAATTGTTTTCTGTGAATACTGTGAATACTTTAGGAAACCTGGCTGTCTAGTTTCAGCCTAGCTGAAGGGACCACAAATGTCAGCGCTCAGTTCTGCATCTCTCTGGCACATTTATTTTTACCTATGATGAGAGCCCACAGCACAGAGTAAAGTACAGTTGTCAAATGTCTGGCAGAATACCAACTGTCTTTACCTTCCTTTTGCTTTTTTTATAAAAAGTGGAAACTTTATTTAGTCCGCAAAATGCGTATTGATCCCATACTGCTTGTGTATCTTGAGCATATCAGCATGAAATGCTAAATTAATATGGAGGGACTATCAAAATTCCACACTACCTGTTTCTGCCTTAAGGGCATCATGTTTTGTGAGGCTTTTTTAATTCAGTAAATGCACAGTATAAACATACAGTATCAAATATAATGCAAAGTCAGATTTTGCAGAGAGAGTAGAAATTCAGTTACTAGCCACACTTGTCATAGTTAACCACTCTAGAACTTTGCAGTTCAGCACACCTGCCATTTGTCTATCTGCCTACTAAGAGTAATTTTCAGCTATTTCTCGGGAATATGTACACAGTATGCATTTAGAAAATTGCTAATGGAATGAGGTTCAAGCTCTTACAGTTTAACATTGAGCTTATTATTACGGCATTTATAAGAAATTTAGAAACTGTCTAAACCTAGATGATCTGGAGCAGCTGCTTGCATGTGTCTGGCAATAATAAAAGTTCGAGATTGTGTACGATTATGCGAAAGGGGCTTAAGTAAATTAAAAGGGAAATCAGAAAAGAATTGCTTAGACTGTATCCGCTATATTGGAGAGTATAAACCTGGATTAGCAGTGTTTGTTACCAGTCTCTGTTCATATTATTTGACATTTTGTTAGAAAATGCTTTTTCAGTCTTACATCACTTAAATAATCATTTCATGATGAGATATTGAAGGATATTGTAGAAAAAGATGAATACTTGAAATCTTTTCAGAAAGCAAACGGATTTCCAAATTTTTCAAAGAGCTGAAAAAGTTTCTGTTAAGTAAGTAATTTTAATATATTACGGTAAGATGGGAGAAGTCAAATGCTTATAACTGCATTTAAAATTTGAATAAAATTGTATATAATTCAACCTAGAAAAGTCAAATATTCACTTATATGAAGTATATTTAGATGAATAAAAATGAACATATGTAAAGATTTTTAAGCACTTTTCATTTCTCAGGCGTTTGTTGGGCACCAGCTGATGAGTAAAAACAGTAAGGAAAAAGCAAGCAGTGCTGCTCCATTGACAGTATTACTTTCCTGTCTCTTTTCTAGGTGCATGTATTTTGTTCCTCTATACCAATTTCCATCTCTTTTAGGTGGTGCCAATGGCAGTAATACTGATAAGATTATAGAGCAGAGGCTTTTCCTGGAGTGAAAGTTATAACTCTCATATCAATCTATCAAAAAACAACAACAACAACAACAACAACAACAAAACTTCCTGATCAGGTATCACTCTGCAACTCCCATTCCCAAATGTGTAAAATTCTTTGAGAAAGTGGAGCACGGTCAGTGTGACTGTGTGGGGAAACACTGTATAGACTCTACTACAGCAAATTATGAGGCTCGTATACTTGTGCAGTGCGTGATGTTGTATTATAGACTTAGAACTGTCCAGAGTAGCCAAGGTATGCAAGTAGATGCTTGTATGGCAACAGACATTACACAATGCTGAAACACATTTTTGAAGTTCTTTCTCTTGCTACAGAATCTCTCTAAATAAAGTCTGAATGCTGCTAGTTCTGTACCTTTTTTTATTAGAAATGGTTGCAAACAGGAGCTTTGTGCGTTTCCAGCTTGCAGAACTGGAGTGCCCAGCTTGATGCCTACCCTGCCTTGGCTTGGGTTCATGCTTATAAACGTGACACCAATAAGAGCACTCCCATCAATGTATCCACCCATAGCAGCTTCTGAGAAACCTTCAAGATCTTAGGGATTTGCTTATTTTCATAGCTGATTTTCACATTTTGATGGGCTGCAATAAATTCCTTGCCTTGCAGCATGGCTTATGTAGAGCGATAGCTTTACCATCTAGTAGTTTTTGCATGTATAAGAACGAATCTTGAAGAAAAGACTGTGGGGCAATGCATATGGCTCCATAACCATAACACCTTTAAACATAAATATCCATGGAGAAAATCACTAAATCCCCCAAATACTTTCTTACTTTGCAAAATACCTAGCAAATACATGTGCCAATGGCTCATTATCTGTTTGTGGCTTTTATTTTGCTATTAAAATTAAAACCAGAATGGCTTTTGGTAGTAGTAAAGATTTTTTAATACACTTATTTTACATCAACATACTTCTGTATTCTGAATCATATCATCGTGCTCCCTTGGTCCAAGCAGTTCTAGCTGAGGGCGTAAAGACTATCAGCTTGTGTCTTCCTAGTGCATAAGACTGATCAAAGTAAACCATTAATCAAATAGATATGAAAATTAGAAATAATAATATGAGGTGTTAGATAACACAATCTGCATGCAATAGCAGCTTGATCTCTCAGGAAATTAAAATAATTTAACAAAAAGGCCATATTTAACAGGCTGCATGATGAAATTAAGAACAAAAATCTAGCCTATTAATCATGCAAGAAATTGCAATTAAATTATATTTGTTAATTTCATAGTGAAGAGTTTTTAAATTAAATCATTAACCATTTGCTTGAGTCTTCAATTCTATGCAATTATAATTCAGATATGAATGAAATGACATTTTAAGGGGTAAAAAAAACATTTTCTATTCAGTTTATTCCATTTTCCATAAATCTATCTTTGAAAAAAATATGAGCCACAGATCCCAAATTCTATATCCGCTTGTCTCTAATGGTGTTCTTGTTTTGGTTCCTTTAGTCTTTTGTATCTCATTTACCCAAAACAACATGGTAGTGTTATCTTATTCAGTATGCTTTTATTTCAAACATAGAAAAGTTATGCTTATGATAGAAGTATTTGAATTGTCTGTGTATATCTGGAAATAGGAGTTTTAATGTGAATGGAAGACAGAATGCTGTGTTTGTAAAGGTAATTGGTAGTTTGGAGCTATATCTCACAAGTTCATCAGCACTTTTTAAGGCATCAAGTTTACTTTTCAACTTTGTCACTACAACCTGAACATTGCAAACATATATAAGCTGGAAACCACTGCAAACAGCATTTCAGCTTTAAATATTAAATGAAAGAATAATTGGAGAATAAGCATCTAATCTCAGTATTTCTTGAGACATTCAAATTCATCATCGTTGCTAAGAAGTAAATCATCTTCAGTCTTTAGGAAGAGCCTCTCCCTACTAACTGGAGATAAGATTTCACAGATGAGACCAAAGAGATGTATATATTTGATGAGGGATTAAATTAGTGTATGATCTCTGAAGAATGCTAATATCAGGTCTTTTTTTTTTTTTCTTTATATATATGCACAAAGTTAAATTCATGTTAAAACCTTCCTTGGAAGAAGAAATTTGCACAGAAATTTGTACAGAATCTCTATTTTTCCACTTGGTTTCACAAAATTTGTAAGAACTGAATATCTGAGAGACACCATGATCAGGCAGGTGGTTTTCCCAGGGTGAGGCTCATCCCCTGCACTCTGGGTGTGCTGACCCCTGCGATTTCCCCAAATGCGGGAAACTCGACTGCATAATTTGTGGTAGTGAGGGACTGCTTTCGCGCTCTCCCCTGGTTTCCCTGGTTTATTCGCCCAGGGAAGTAGTTGAGTCACCATCTCTGGAGGTCTTTAAAAGATGTTTACATTTAGAGCTTAGTGATATGGTTTAGTGGAAGACTTGTTAGTGTTAGGTCAGAGGCTGGACTAGGTGATCTTGGAGGTCTCTTCCAACCTGGATGATTCTGTGACCCACTGATGTTTGTTTGAATGAAATTGGAGGCTGCTTTTAAAATTTTTTTCAGAGTTAGAGAAGGAATGAGAAACAGATATTTCCACGCCCTCCCCCCCCCCCCCCAAAAAAAAAAAAAGTTATGATTATGTATTTCTCATTTATTTCGGAAACAAAGCTTAAAATCCATAACTATGTGCACCACTATTCCATCTAAGATTTGCTGAATTTCCAGACCTTTTGCTTGCTAGTAACTAAGAAGAAAGATCTAAATCTTCACAAAACAAGTAGAAGAGTCTAATGTCATGCTGTTAAGAAAAAACGAATGCACACATACTGTTCTTGATTGTATAAGAAGGGTTTTTCCAGTAAAGACAGGGAAATAGTCACATCAGAGGCCTAGGATACAACTGACATTTCTTGTCATCAGTTTGCAATTCAGGCCAAAACAAACACCTGAAATGGGAGGGTAGGTTGAGTAATAAAATCTTGGGATAGTTAACAAACGCTGATAGGAGATGCATTTGTTTCATAAATACAGCCTAAAGACATAAATAAATGTCTTCCTTCTCTGTCTGAACTCTCTCAGTTCAAAACAGAAATTGTAATGTAACTAAAATGTTAGATTTTTATATTCTAAACTTACTGAGTTTACAAGGTTCTCATAGCCTTACATAACTGTATCTGCCATTGAAGTTATGAACCTCGTCTAAGTAATGGATGACATACCTAGATAATACCTCAAGAGACAGATTTCTCCCTGGATAGTAATCTAACTTCTCAGACATTTATTTTAGACTGAGTGAAATTGTTGCTGTAAGGTGCTTGTGTCTCTCTCCTTTGACTAAGAAGGGAGCCAAATAATGAAAAGAAGCAGTTTATTTTTTTAGATAGCAAAAATAGGTGAGCTGACTGCTTCCCTTATAAAGTCTTTGAAAATTCACAACTATTTTTCATGACCAGAATAGGACTCAGCTTCTGTATTAATTTCAGTTTTACCTTGGATTAGTTTACCTTGGATTGTCTCCAGTTTTAGGTGGATTAACTTCTGTTGTACCTTGAAAATATGTACATCTTCCACGTACTAATGGAAACTGATTAAAAAAATTAATCCCGTCAACTTGCAATACTAAGATAATACTTCACTAGGAAATTGAATTTTAATATAGGATGCAAAATTGTGGTCTTAAATAAATGTGATGAGTGTTAAGAATGTTATGAATGTTTGCTGTGTTTGCTATGTTATGAATGTTTGCTATATTTGCCTTCCAAAAAAGTTCCCAAACCTCTAAATTTTTCATTAATTATATTATAAGGAAGTCCAATAATATTTGCATAAATATATATATATATAGATATGTATTCCATTCTATCCATCATGTTATTTTAAAATATGTTACTCTTTTTCTTTTGCATGTTTCTTATGGCAAATGTTAGTATTGAAGGAATTTCATAGCTCTAATTTCATGCTCAGAAAACAGAACTAGGATATAATGTGTTTTTAAGCTAGACAATTACTAGAGATATACCTTTCTTTCCTCCTAATAGTAATCTCCAGTGACTTTTGATTGGGAGCAACTGTTTATTTCTTAAGTGATTTCTTGGTTTAGTACTGGAATATGAAGGCTATGTTTCAAAATATTCTCAAACATCTTCCATCTGGATTCTGTTTAAGGAGTATTCTCAGTTTTCTCAGCATGAATACCATTTACACATTTTTGTTATTCTAATAGGAGTGTAAGATTGTGCATTGTGTCCTTTATCCCAGTGGATTTTGTTCCATCCATTTTGCTTGTTTTTCTAATCTGATAACAGAATATATTAAACACATCTGTCCTTGTGTTACAAGTATTTATTATTTGTAAGGAATAGGAAATAGAAATATGAAATTAATTTTCATTATGAATTATACTTGCCCTCAGAAGAAGTTGCTAGTGATTGTGTATTTTTCTTCTTCTAAGTCAGAAATGAGATTATATCATATTACATTGATTAGAAATTCACTGCTAATATGAAACCTTTACTTATTAGGAAAAACAAAGCAAAACAAAAAAGCCAGCATTTGTTTTCCTGCATTGAATGAGTTAGGATCTTTCTGTCTCTCTGAAGGCAAGTACAGTCAGGATTTCAATCAGTGTTAGTGTTCATGAAAATTAAAGTGTGTCACGAATTATATGAAACAACTCAGACAATGGTTTGTTTTATTTGATTAAATTTATGCATTAGTTACATGCACATGTCTCTGGAATCTTTTGACATCAAAGTTAAAACAAGTGTAAGTAAGCCAATACTAAGAAACTTCTTTGGTCAAAAATGAGATTGCCTTCTTTGTGTTGTTTGTTTGCAAAAATAATTATCAAATATGACTGTTGTTATAAAATTTGGGAAACATTTTCTGAGGCAAAATCAAGCCAATTAATACCTTTTTGAAAGGTTTTTATAAAAACTGAACTTTTCAGTCCTTCTCAAGATTGCTTCTGAGTTGTAGAGGATTTTTAATTAAAAAAAAAAAAAGTATTTGAAGCTCAAAGAAAATTGTTGAAGAAATTTAGAAGATTGTTTCAGTTATCAAGTTTTCTATCAGTTTGATTATTTATTTATCAATTATATTATTATTTATTTTATTTAAAATTATTATTATTTTATATAACATATAAATAATTTATATAAATATATAAATTTATATAAATAATTGTTATTATTTATATTATTTATTATTAATTATATTTATTTATTATTTATCAAATTCTATGACTGCTTTTCTAGTATCCTGGAAAAGTCTGAGAAACCATCAGATCCTAATGGAATAAATGGCTATACTTACTTACTTTAAATTTTACTTATTTACTGTTTTCTGCATGAAAAAAACACATACAATTGATTAGCTCCATCCTTACAGCCTTTAAAGCATGACAAACTTCCTAAAATTAGGTTGTGGACCATGGGAAGAAACTGAACTTTAGAGCATGTTATGTAGAACATACAATTTTTTCTTCTAGCAAAAAAAATAATAAATAAAAATAAATCATTATTCCTCTCTGTCTTAATACTTTTACTGTCCATATTGGATTCACACATAGCAAAAGATCTACACGAATGCTTTTTCATCTTAAGAAGTCATGAAGGCCTTTTTATTTTTTTAATGGATATTTGTTGTGTCCAAATGAATAGATATCTATGTACTTTTCCCATAAAACCCTTTCGTCTAGAAGTTAAATTTTGTTGCTGTTACCTAAGATATAATAATAATATAATTCAGAGTATACCAAAACCCCCACCATATTTAAATACTAAAAATGACAGCTATGCTGCCTGATCAACAATGCAAATTCTAGCACTAAAATGTTTTAATATGCCCTAAAATGCCAAATTAACTAGACCTCTGTATTATGTGATTTAATAGAGTTTATTGCTTGGAATTTTGCAATAAGTTTTAATCCGTTCATGTAGACCATCTTACAGTAAGAATAATCTCTTAGAAATCCTGTAATACAAGTTTTTAATTCTTATAAGTGATGCTGGTCATATTGCTGTGTTGTCATGGAAAATAGTTTCAGTTAGCTATACCTAAAGTTTTCCAAGTCTCTAAAATAAACACTGTCACTAATTTTTTTTTCCTATTAAAATGGAAATATTCATAATTCATATTCTATTATATTAGTCTAAAATGTAATCTTTCTGAGAGACCTTAGTGAGCCATTGTGCAACGAGAGTAGAAAAATAACATACGTTCTTGGTTATAAAAAGTAAATCTTTTTCTTCTATTGGAACAGCCTTCACACCCAAAACTTCTTATTGTATGGGCTGAAAACCTTACAATATTTGCTTTGTTACACCAAGGAGAAAACACTTCCCAGCTCTCTCAGAGGTACTTGCTTTAGTGTGTCCCACTCCCCAAATAACGCTAAAAAGTTGGAGTAGTTGTATTCTGCTGTCATTTGGAGACATGAATGAGGAGAAAAGTCCTCTATCTCCATCTCTCTCTTTATACATCTGTGAAGAATTTTGGCACAATGTATGCTCACTACGGATTAGCGCGAGAGTGGATGGGTAGGAGCAGGGCTGAAACTAAGGTGATTTCTGAAGGGAAAAAGAATTCCATGCAGAATAAAGTGTGGGTGTACAGACACATTTAGTGAAACTGTTAGCTGATGTTCTGAATGATACTGCTATATCAAAAAAGCATTAATGGCTAAAAGTATTTACACAATTGAAAAATAATCTGTTTTAAAGTAAGCAAAGCTGCATAAATAAATCTAAAACATATTTAAAAAAAAAAAAAAGTTTCGTCATTCACCCTGGTATTTCCACTTTACTGAATCCCTTGCAACAATACTTTTGTAATATACTGTAGCATATTCTTGTTGTCTCAGTGCTAAAGGTCAGATGTTTTACATTTAGTATTTCCTAGTGTTAAAAGCATGAGAAAATATTTAATATATAAATAACAAAAGTACCACCACATAAGCCCAGGTGAGTGCAGGGAGAAAAGAAGATAAAGATATTAATGAGATTGCGAATGATGGGTCTTCACTAAGCAAATGGTAAGGAGTTACATGGCTTAGACCTGCAGTTTTAAAACAATAACCAAATAATCTTAAAGGCTGAAATATCAGAAAAATATTACAGTAGTTGATCATTTATTGACAATCAGTTGATCCAGATGGAAAATATCTGTGTTGTTTTATTGTTCAAGTACAAAGTGAACTGATAATAAAAATGTACAACTTTCATTAAGAAAAATAACAATATATCAGGTTTTAGCTAAAACAACAAATTTTCTGGGGATTTACAGATTTGTCTGCTTATAATGGAGTTAATTTCCATCCATTCTGTGCATTGTGAAATGTGCTTCAATCCACGACAGCAAGTGAGGGACTGAAGAGCCGGTTCTCAGCTGCAGCTAATTGATTGACCATTAATAGTTGGGATACAAGATTTTACTCATGGCAGAAAAATGCAGCTGCCAGGGAGACTGAGAACTGCCCTGAGGGTGAGCATAAGCAGGAGACCGACAGACAGATGACTGAGGACTGAGACTGCCAGAAAGGATGGAAGAAAAGCTGCTTTCTTCAGCTTTGCACGTCTTGAAAACGTATCTCAGATGCAAAATGGACTTGGTAGCTGAGCAGAAGCTCTAGTGAAGCTTTTCCCATTAGGTTGCTCTTTTCATTCCAAAGACAATTGGCTACCGGATCTAGCCAAAATACACTACCACCAAGCATCAGTGTGAATAACAAATGCAAACATTGACACGAAGTCACAAAGACACAAATCAATGCTGCGTGGAGTTTCTGTCATGTTACAACAGCAGTACTCAGTGTCATGGTAGCATAACACTAAGCAATCAAATCATGATCAATCTTGAACTTGATTGCAGAGTGTGACCTGTGCTCAGAATGGCTAAGGACACTCTTGGAAGCTACATTTCAAGGGATCCATGCTATGCTAGTCCTATGCTTTTCTTAGAGGTTTTCCTGGAAGCAATCTTCATCACCAGTTCTGTTGTGAATAATGGACTCATCATTTGATTGCAGAAACAGAGATTTAAGGTGTGAAAAAACAGGCAGATGTTGTTGATGTTCAGAAAAAAAAAAAAAAAGGTGCATACCTGAAGATAAACTTAGTATAGAGAAATGTACAAATATTACTGTTTCTAAGTAATGAAATGTAAAACCTTTAATGGGGACATCACTTTGTTGTCTCAAATATTTTTGACTTCACTTAATGCAGGTGAAATTAAATGCAGTCCTGTTTAAAAACTGAAGAAATTCATTTTCTCCTATCAGAGACAGAGGAAACATGAAAATTTAATTTTAAGTTAGTGCATTTGGATTATGTCAAAGTGAGTGAAGTTAGCTATATAGCCCTTTTTTTTATCAGTCCTGTTTCTAACTCTGAAAAATGTTGGTAAAAGCTGCAGAAAGTTCTTCTTCAAGAAACTTTAGCTCCTATTGATAGAGGTCTATCACTTTCCTTAGTCAAATCCCAAGAGAAAAAGAGAGGGGAAGAAAAAAATAGAGAAAAACAAATAGATATCAAGACTATGATGGGTGACAGTCACTTATAAAGCTGCTATAGAATTCAGACTGCAGAGTGATTTTCTAGCCTCTTGATTCTTCATCATATGTCAGCTCTTCAAGATAGAGGCTGAGCACAATAGAAGAGCAGAGCAGCAGAATAAAAAATTGTGCCAACGTATGTAACAGGATGGTAAACAGCTTTTATGACTAGAGATGTAGTCTTCCTCAGTTTTTCCTGGAAATTTCCCTACCGAGAACAAAGAGGGACATTCCTGTTGAGTAGTTACACCAATCTACATCCCAAAGTTCAAAGTATTTTGGGGAGGAATTATCAGCATTAGCTTACTAAACATCTACTGCAGAACATTTAAGGTGATAAAAACATGCTGTTGCACTTGCTCTCCTGTTTACTTTTTTCAAGCAGTGGGAAGGTGAAAAGTGTTTCAGCTGTTTGGGGGATTTGCTGGGGAAGCTGATGTTGGTATCTGCAAAGATGCCCATGACTTCCGTATAAACAGGGACAAAAAGTCCCACTGGTCATTCTTTCTCCTTCCTGTAAGAAAAAAGTTTTATCCACATGAGGTCTGAAGTGTGAAAGCAGTAGGTTTTATTTTGAAAGAATATGGAGTATCAGAGAATCAAAGATGTTTGCATTATTCTCTCAATGGAGAGAATTAAGGTTTTATGCAAGATTCAGAATTTTTAGTCTCTATGTTCTTACTCCCACAGAAAGCAAGCAGTCTTAAAATCATTAATCCTTTTTACTAGGTCTGACTGGTATGGAGTTACTTTTCTTTACAACATCATGGATGGTGCTGGGCTTTACATTTGCAGAGCAAAATTCAAAGGAGGAGAAATAATAATTGTCATTATGGAGTTTGTCTTCCCAAGAAACAGTTACATGTGCTAAGGCTGTGCTTTCTAGTAAGTGCCTAAACATGTGCCTGCTGAACAGCACTAATGAGTAAATTCCTCCATTTGCTTTGCTTGAACACACAGCTTTTGCTTCTTTATTAAGCTATCATTATCTCATTCCACTAATTTTCTTACATTTCTTCTGTTTTCTCCTCATCTCATGGGAGGGGAGAGTATGATAGAGGCTGTCTGGGTGTTTGGTTGTTGGCCAGGGTCAACCCACCACACCTTTTGTTATCGTTACTGAAGAGAGAGAAGCAAAACTCAAAGTCTTTGAAATGCAAAGCTTTAAGTGATATTTCCATTGTAATAGCAGTAGAGTATTTCAATAAAGTTCTGACTAAACATATAGTGTAGATGGCATTAACTGTCACGCTGAGGGGAGGGTAGCAATGCTGAGGTAGATGTGCTAGACCTGTTGTTTTTGGATGTGCTAGAGCTGTTGTTCTTGTCTACATCCAGTCTTTACTTAAAGTGGACAGAGGAAAGATCCATGTGTAGGAAAGTAGCATGGAGGAGTGCACAACTTCTATTTCTGGACTCATGCTAATAGCGTGATACTGAAACAGAATCATGGAAGGTACTGTTACAAGGCTGCCAAAGATCTGGCAAACTCGTGGTAGCCTCAGGGTGCTACAGGCGTTGATTTTTAGCTTGCTTTAGTGACAGATGCACAGCAGCAGTGCAAGGAATCATTCTTTGCTGCCTAAATCTGATTTTCTTTAAAGAGAAGGCAAAGAAGAAAGAAGAAATAATATAAAAAGAATGAGTTTAGATAATAGAAAAGAGCAGAAATCCAATTCTGTCAATGTAAGCTCACAAACCTTGTAGAAATGTGGTAATTGTTCTCTCTGGACCAGTAAGATGAGGATGTCTATGAATAATAGGGTGGTAGAGGTTCAATCACTATGTATTAAAAAAATATATTATTAAGGCTTGCCTCTTCTTACTGTTGATTTTAAATCATGAACACAAAATTATGTACCATTTTGTCACCAAATAATCCTAGTTTCAGCGTCACTGTTTCATTTAACTTCTGTATTCTTTTTGTTACGGTAGTCCTGCACTATCTTCAAAAGCTTCAGTAAGTCATAGGCTCAATTTCAGTGTTTGCTCTGTTTTAGTTCCCTCTTTTTCTGAATTTTACAGACAGTTAAAGATAGTAGAGGCAGTTTATAATTTATATGCTTTGAACAAGTGAAGGTGTAGATCCCCTGAGAAAAAGCTGCACTGACGACTAATATGACCTTGTTATGATCTTTTTCATGTCACCTTTGGCTACATCACAGGAATTAAATTGCTAATGATCTTTCTGAGGCATATGAGAAGGATGGTTAGACCCGAAGTCTACCATTCAATTCATTATATTTTTTATGTAAAACTGGGAGAACTAGAAAATTCTTTGTTACTTAGTTGGTGAAATGATAACACGATAAAGGCATCTAATGAATGGAAAGTATCTCTTAATTAGGGCTTTTAAATGAAAGATATTTAATGTGGATAAACAATTAATGCTGGCAGATGATATGGGAAGATGAGTAGAAATTGTTTGGAAACAGTATGGCCAACAAGAAGAATGCATCTTTTTAGTCTGGAACTGCCCTGTGTCTATATAGTAGTATATTACTCATAAATGGGATTCATCTTATGTTATCACTTGCTTTAATATATTAATCATTATTAAAGACCTGAGACTAATTATTTTCAACCTTTAAGCAAAGGGGATGCATATGGCTTGTGAAAGTACAAAACGTAACTGGAAAAAAAATAAGTCTTTCCTTTAGCTATACTTTTATTTCACAGAATGCCAATTATTGCGAAGAAGTTCTTTTTTTAATCAGCAGTGAAACATAGCTACCAAGCTTAAGCTCAAAGTGCCTAGGAAACAAGATACATTCTAGGATGAATGACTGATCATTATTTATGTTTCCTTATAATCTTTAATCACTGTGGAAAGAATTTTGCATGATAAAAGAACTAAAATAGATTAATTTATACCACTGTTTCTTAATGAAATGAGTGAAACATGGTTCTGAAAGTGATTTCAGAATTACTGCAAGAACACAATCAGCAAAAAAAACATGTTTACAAAACATAAATTGTTACTGTCAAAGTAGTGACATTATCACTTTAATTTACTCTCTGTGTAAATGACCAAAAATGTCAGTATTTAGCAATGGCTGTGTTTGGCCTTCTTAGATAGAAATTAGATTCCCTCTAATATTGTTTTATTTTATGTAGCTCCAGAGAGTGCACAAATCTGAAGCCGTAGGCTACAATCTTGCTAGATCTCCTAAACCAGAATAAGTTTAGAAGATACCTCATGTGGAAAACAGCATTAATGGGATTGTGTACTGTTGATGCAGCCTTCTTAATAATGTAACAGTCAGTAAAAGTAATGTTTAATATTGCGTCATACATTTTGGTGATCTTCAATGGATGAACATAGTCAGTTCAATTCTGTAGTGCAGTTTTCCTTCTCAGAAAACACATTGTTTCATCAGGTTTAGAGAAGATGGTAAGCTCATAATGTCTAGATAAAGTAGGATAGAAATGCACAACATAGAAGCAGCTGTTTAAGAAAGACAGATTTTTTTTTCTGCTTTTCCTTGTTCATTTATTAGGAAAACCTCTCATAGGGAGCCTTCATACATTTTCACCTTTTCTGACAGGCAGTTCAGAGAATGTTTGAAGTCCATAGGTCTGAATCTATCATCTCTTTCTGAAAACAAAATTTTCTCTTTGAAGAAAATTTATCAGGGAGTTGGTTTTTTTTATTATTATTATTATTTTTTATCATCTGAGAGATGGATGTATGATGAAGTAAAGCGTAAGGAGATAACTTTACAAGGTTCTAACTTGACAAGTGGAGTCTGCAATACTGTTGTAACTCAGAGGCGATATCCAGTGGAAATCAATGCTGAAATTAAACGGCTCACAACATAAATATAAATACTAGTTCTCAGAGGTGACTAGTAGATTTTACGTCTTCAGTATCAGGCAGAAAAAAAGGGGGGGGGTAAAAGGGGGGGGGGGGTGAGGAGAAAAAAAAGTCTGTTCCTTTCCTTACCTTGCATGTGGTTGGTTGGAGAATGAATTAATTCAGATGTAGAACAACTACTAGATGATTATCATTAGTACAACATCAAACATTGGAATACTTAACTAAACCCAAGAAATACTGAGGCCAGGGAGAGAATTTTGAGATTGAATGTAATAATTTCTATCTCACATTGATGGATTGCTCTATGACATTTTATTTTAATCTAAAAAAACCTCTGGTATTAAGGGCAAGACAATTTGTCTAGAGCTCAGACAAGGTGAGATTTAGTTTGATCTCAAGCAAGGATCTGAGAAGTCTAGAAAGGAGTCTCTTAATTGACCTAAGATAATTTGGAATAAATGAGAACATACCATGACTCGACATGAGAGGTTTAGAGGTGAATGAGAGCAGATTTGGAAATAACTTGGAAAACAATTAGTTTTTTTCATGGTGAACACGAGAAAAAAAAAAAAAAAAAGCCTACCTTACTGTCTGTGACAGTTGAAGTGAACTAATCATGTAATAGTAATGTAATGTCATTGCAAAAAGCCTGAATGTAATAACAGCAGTCTTAATGAGAAGATATGAGAAAGCAAAAGGCAATTTGGGATCCCTTGCATTTCTAAATTCTGCTATTGCAGAATGAATTTTGAAAGTGGGACACTTGGTTGTAGCTTTTTTTTTTTTCTGTGTAGTTTTACAGTTCAATATATTCTAAGAAAATTAGAGATAGTGCTGCATTATAGCTTTTCTCCACAAAGACAAACCCGTGGAAGTGATCGGGTTTAGTTCTTCTTATGTCCTTAGTTTATTTATTATTAAATAGAGAAAATGGGTTAATTGCATCTCATTGTATCTAAGTACACTGACATGTCACGCAAATTCTTTGGTTTTTGTAAGGTCAAATAAATAATGTGATTTTAGAAGTATTATTGAAAATGTGGATTTAAAAGTTTTGATCACTAAATACCGTCAGTTCTCTTTAATCTTTCAGAACATTTTTTTTGTCAACTGACATATTTAGTGAGTTTTTAAATTATTTTTGTAATCTGTTGGCTACTTCATTATCTCTCTTCAAATGGGCATTCAGAATAAGAAGATCATTTCTCTGTGTTGGATCTGATTTCTTTACAGTCCAGTCTTTACTGTGCCTTTCATTTTTGATGCAGTTATAGGACCAGTTAATTTTTTTAAAGTAAGAGAGCATTCATACTGGAAGATCATGAAGCTGGACCTATGAAATTTCTTATTACTCCTTTTGATAACTAATTGCTTGTTATTTCTGTTCTCAGTAAATGGTCTTGTAATAATTGTTGAATGATGAGAAGTGGATTTTTATACCACCACTAGCTTTCTGGTGGAATGCTGTTGAGAAACTGAAGAATTACAGTTCAAGAGTCTATGACAAGATTTTTTCCATCTGAACTCTCTTTTCCCAGGCTTCCATATAAGTGGCATATTGATTTTTAAGCCTACATTACGAATAGGAATGTAGACAAAAACCTTAGTTTTTGCTACAGATTTTGTTATATATTTTGCAGTTTTATTTTTTCTGAAACCTCATTTTAACAGTCGTAGAACTATGATTACAATTAAAGAAAGATTGCTTTGAAATGAGAGATAACAAAAACATCTTAAACTACTCCTCATCTGTTGATGCAGCCATTGGGAAGAAAAAAATAGGAGATGAAAAGGTGTTAATTGAAATTTTTGTACTATGCTTGGTGCCCTTGTAGTCATCTATATGTTTAAGGAGGAAGAAAGGATAGGTTGTCTGCTACAGCTGAAGCAAAGATTTTTTTTTATTTATTTATTTCCCAAAAGTCATAGGGTGCATAATGTACCTTTGCAATAATTTATTATATGGTAAGTAAAGGTTGTAACCTTCACTTGCTCCCAATATACCTGTATTTAAGGACATAGGGCTAAGATGGCTGTGCAGTCTTTATCAAACATGCATTTCTTCATTCGTATTTCAGTAGCTAACATTTTACTGTCAACTGCTAGCATGTTAAGTGTCATAGTAAAGTACATATTCTTCAGCTTTGTCAAAAACAAACAAAAAACCTCTTTTTGCTTCACAAAATAGTTTACCTAACATGGAGACAAGCAATACTTTATTTGCAAAGACAAGATCACTGAGAAAACTGAGCAGGGGCAAAATAGTAAATCTGAATTCTCTTATAAACAAAACCATAAATAAATAAAATTTCTCTCAGTTAAATGATGATCTGTAACTGTACCAATTTCATTTCAAATACAAAGGAAGCAAAAACATAAGTCATGAGTGAATTTCAATATGAAAAAAACCAGCTGTGTCCTGGTTTCTCTCGTGAAAACTAGCTGAAATCCTAATAATTTTAAAGCATATCTAAATTATTAAAACTTGATCCACAGTCAGAAGAAATAACCGCATAAAATCACAAGGCTTTGCTTCAGATTCTAACTTGATATCTGAGTTTTCAGGATTAGTTTTATCAGCCTTGTAGTGTTGAACCATTTCCATATTTTTATTTTCTAAGGTTGTGGATAGGTAGGATCACAATTAATTTCTGTTTTTTTATTTGCTGTGTGGCTAACCACTGAGACTAAGCTTTTCTCAGTTTCTCAACAAAGAGCAAAGTTAATAAGTCCAAGTGCAGACTTTCATTTTGTTTTAATCTCTGACTAGGAAAAACACCAGCCACTGCTCCCCTATTATTTTTCTAGGTTAAGATGTTTAAGCCCTCGATAAATCCCCAAGATTAATAAGTGAAAGAAAGAATATAAAATGTTTCTTTGCACTCTCTGAAGCTAGCCTTCTGCACTTTCATGAATGTTTTAAAGCACACTGTTACTGCTAATCATGCACTGTTTTGTCACTATTTTACTTTAAAGCCTGACAAGGGATATTCAATAAAAATCTGTAACATGGTATATTATAATGTGATTTTTTTTTACTCTGGTCAGTTACCACATCTGAAAAGGAATGACCTGCTAAAAAAGTGATCTGTAGAACACTTTCCAAATCTCCTTTTCATTTGCTTGATTTGACACTTTCATAAACAGTCTTGGAGCTAGCTGGATGCTTGCAGAAATTTATAAATAATTAAATAATAATAATAAACTAATATGCCTGGTTAACTATGAGAACATGGCCCAGACAGGATATTTTCCTCTCATTTTAGAAATGAGGAAATCCTCTGTGGTAACTCAGCAGAGTGGTACATTGGTGCACAGTTCACAGGAACCCACCTCGTCCTGATATCGTGTGAATATATCCTCTCCTGACTTGGGTAAGGTTTACCAGACAAGCTGGGGAACTGTGGAAATGGGAATATTTATTCTGCTTAGCTATATTGTTATAAACTTCTACTAACATGGCAAAAACTGTTACAGCAAAGCAAGCAGTAGATTATAAACTTCAACTTGCAACCTGTTCATTAAGGCAGGCTGATGTAGGTATTGCTAACTGGCATCAAACAGTCCTCTTGAAGTTGTGGTTACTTTTTTGTTTCTTCCTTTGTTCCTCTAGCATTTTGCTAATTAATTACTAGACAGATTCCTACCTGCTACATCTTATCAGGAGAGCAAATGGCCCTGCATTGTGTTGTTTATATGTTGTGTTAATTAGTTAAAGATGTTATAACCTTCACTATTGGATTATAGGGCAATCTGTGACAGAGTGGCTGTACTAAAATTGAAGAGCTTTTTCTATTTTTATCTTACCTCATTTACCTGCTGTCTGATGTTGAATCAAGTAAGCGAAACTGGTAATGCCCTTGTGATAAGAAGACATGGCTAGCATGCTTAAACACCTTGTTTTCTGAAGAGGTATGTGTCTTTTTATGGAGAGAAGTTTGTTCTCCAACTCCACAGAAAATAGATGAAATGTTGCAGGGATACTCTTTTCTGAATACTCCTGTTTGTTCCCTCCTACACTCCTTAAATTTCTACCTAGTTAAAAATTATTGTATACCATATGAATAAGAAATAGCATATGCTTTTATGCTCTCTAGGCATGTTAAAACGAACAAGAATCATTGGCCTTATCAGCACACCTCAGCTGAGTGCTTGGTAGAGTCAAAAAGCATAATTCTGACCCAACTGCAAAACAGTAACAGGCTTTTTTAACTCTCTAGTAGTCCACCCATTTAGACATATTATCCCAACAAAGATGCTTTGGATTGTTGTCTTAAAAGCTTTGCTAAAATGAAGGTAGATGACCTCTGCTCTGTCCTCATCTGCTGGCCTAGTCATTTTATTATAGAAGACAGGATGGCCATGGATAATTGATTTCTCCAAAGGAGTGATGGCAGTACCAAAGTTCAGAAACAGAACCATGGTGAAACACTTCAGGTCTCAGTGTTAAAACTTCCCAGCCAAATAAAATAATTAATCATTATTGCTACAAGATTGGAACAGCTTCAACTCTTCCCCTTCTCTGCATAGTCTGAACTATTATTAGGACATTCCCATGGATGATGAGAAGGCTACTTTAAAAAAGTTAAGTGTTGCCATCTTTATCCTGATGAGCACTGTGTAAACTGTAATATTTGGGGGCCCTCCCTCTGTTGTGTAACCAAAAGTAGATATTTCCAATAGATTTTTAAGTCTAAAAATAGATGGAATTTAAGTTTTCAAAGTTCCCCTACCGGTTGTCCTTCAGTGTTTTCTTGCAGAATATACTCACTTCATGCTGGTGCTTATCTGTGTGCTTGGCAGCTTGCTGTCCCAGTATGTCCCCATTCTCCAATGGCTGGGGATCTGATTTCCATTCTGGGTGCTGGATGCTCGAAATATGTATTTTGCTATAGCCAGTGTTCTATGTTTAAAGCATATTTGGAAATAGACCTATACTCATAATAAATGAAATAGCTGAAATATTTTTTTAACATTCATAACAGGTTTTCTATATAGCTTAGATAAAAACCTGAAGGCATTTATAAAAATAATAATCAGTTCAAAGTTTTTCATGACAACCTTGTGAAACTATTGGTGCAATGATCTGTTAAACTTTGAGCTTAAATACATCTCTAACTACGAAAATGCAATCCAACACAAGACTACAGTCAGATAAATGATGTTTTACAGTGAATTTGCTTGTATAAGCTTAACAGTTACTAAGGTACTCATTCAGATCTCCAGGTTTTTAAAGCTTGCAACGGTATAAAAGATCAGAAGCTCTTGATGATGCAAAAAAGAATGGCTGAATGTTAGTTGCGTGTCTGTTTGTGCTGCTGTACAGCAGATGCAGTACGGGAGTGAAAAACATATTTATAACTTAAACATAGTTTTTCATTCAGTGCTTTGAAATTTACTGATAAAATTCAGGTGGCTGCTTCATTCTTAAAGAATTTTTACAGTTTCCCCAAGTGGTCTCTCAATCTTCCGGTTAAAACACATGAACAGAATAACAGTAAAAATGTGATATATATGGAAGCAAAACACTTTAACTTAAATTCCTTAATTGCATTTATCATCATAAAGGATACAAATACTTGTTAACATTAAAATGTGAAGTAACATGGACAAAACAATTCATTTCAGCTCATGGGATTTAAAATGTGCAGATAACCAATACTGACCAATTTTTTAGGGGAGGAATTATAAGTAGACTGAGGTCTGTATGGTAAATTTCATCCTGAAAAAACTTAGATGGATGAGTCATAAGCCTCTGAAAATGAGATTTCTAATGGAAACACCAAATCAACTTTTACTATAGTGTCAGGAATATGACATTATAATAAAGTACACTGATGTATCTGTATTTGCCTTTTGCAAACATAATGAAACTGACTTGAGCATAGAAGGTGCCAGGGTATTGCATCCACATCTGATGTTTTACAGTATAATATAACAATATTCAGACACACAATGCTAGGTGTTATACATTTGCACTAGGATGGAAAAAGACTGATAGATTTTTTTTTTCATCATGACTAGAATACCAACTCTGCAAGTTGCTGTACAGAGTATGGCACGGGGACATAATCTGCATGGGTACAAGTTGGAAATCATCAGTGCTTTTTATAGCAGATATTAATAAAAACACCAACACTGCATAGTTGAGCGCTGTTTGGCTCATCTCCTGTCTGACCTAGCAAAGGTTCAGTGTGAACCCATCCATCCTGGGCTACTTTATTGCTGGCATTTAGTTTTGAATGTCTGTCATGGTTCTTGGCAGGACTCAGGCTTTCCTCTGTCCCATGTTCCCAGCTAGGAAGTGCAGTCCAGGAACCTGAAGCCAGGACTTAGGTGAACACACATGGACAGCCCAAATTGGGTCCCACTAACCCAATGGGCAGAGGACAAGAACTGCATGAATGTATTTCCTCAGTGCACTCTTGTTGTGCTCCACTGACTGGTGCCTTAAGGACTTCCAGTGACATCTTTCTGCTTGATAGCTTTTGATATATTTTTTTTTCTTCCATCTAATTATGTTTTCCATTCTGACTGGAGAGGACTTGGAGCTGTGCAGAGAAGGGACAGTGAGGTTCAGTGCCCTGTGAGGAGACAGAGGGGCATGGCTGGGGGCAGAGGAGAGGCCTGGACCCTTTACCACCACCTGCAGAAAGAGCAGCCACCCTCCCGCTGCCGGCACAGCCAACAACACTCGTGCAAGTGAGGAGACCCCGCACATGGAGAAGCTCTCTGGGTGAGTAGAAGCGCAGGAGCTCCTCTGCAGACAATTTTTTCAGGCAAAGTAGAGTAAGATTGTCAGGAGGGGTGTTCACTGCAATGTATTTGTCTCCTCAGGGCCTACCTGCTGTTGTGTGTGTGGGAGGCAGCTGAGTGAAGACACTATGCAGCTGCTGCAAGTTTTCCACTTCAAGGGTTGGGATGTAACACTGTTGTGTCTTTTGTGGGGGAAAAAAACAAACAAACAAAAAAGTGAGCAGTGAGCTGGTGCACCCATTCATGGTGTGCATCCAACGCATGATTGTCGCCTTGCCTTGCCCAGGAATTGATTGCAGGCCTTCCTCTAAGTGGTTTCGTGGACAGACAGCAAGATGGGAAGATCCTAAGCCAAGATGAGGTGCTACAATTTAAAAAACTGAAAAAATAGGGAGACTTAATGGAAGGAACAATTTGTATCTACAGTACTAAATACAGCACAAACCAAATTTGTTAACAAATGATGTTGTGATATTGGTCACATTTGTTTTGTTTATGAGTCATTTCTGTTAACAGAATTCAATTACTGATTATTAGACTCAGTAATTTTTCCTGCTGCCATCTTCATATTTACTGTGTCTGTTCCTTCTTTTGAAATTTAATGGACTATCAGTTAATTTTCATTCTATTTTTTCCACTTTCTGTAACAGATTTCTGGGTTTGCTTTACAAAGAAATGAAAGATTTCTATTACATGTTTGAAATGATACTTTGGTATATAAAATCAATAACAAAAAATCAGGTAAATAGCTAATAACATCTGCAGTTATAGATACCTGTGAAATTTAGAAATGACTATTATAATTAATCTTTTAAAATGAAAAATAATAAACACCGCACTGTAACTGTTTAGCAAAGAGAAATCTACTTGAAATAATACAGGAGCACCTGTCGTATGAGGACAGGCTGAAAGAACTAGGCCTGCTTAGCCTGGAAAAGAGAAGACTGAGGGGAGGCTTCATCAATGTGTATAAATATCTGAGGGTCAAGAGTATCTGAGGTGTCAAGAGTATGGAGCCAGTCTCTTTTCAGTTGTGCCCAGTGACAGGACAAGAGGCAATGGGCACAAACTGAAGCACAGGAGGTTCCGGCTGAATATGAGAAGGCACTTCTTCACGGTGAGAGTGACAGAGCACTGGGACAGGTTGCCTAGAGATGTTGTTGGAGTCTCCTTTTCTGGAGATATTCAAAACCCACCTGAAGGCCATCCAGCGCAATGTGCTCTAGGTGGTCCCACTTGGCATGGGCGTTGGACTAGGTGATCTTCAGAGGTCCCTTCCAACCTCAGCCATTCTGTGATTCTGTGATCCCATTCATGGAGATTGTTGCATTTTAGTCATTCCAGCTCTTGCAGGATTTGCTTATAAGAAGACATCTTTCTTTGTGACTTCTGCTGTCAGATAACAAAGATGCCCACAGCAGGCCTTACTGCTGCAGTAGCAGCTGAAGGCAAGGCCAGGCAGGAGGTGTAACTGCTGGCACTGAGCGGGAGCTGCCTGCGGGCTCCTCTCCCTTGGTCACCCCAGGGGTGTGGGCATTGCAGCACCCACAGAGCTGGGCCCGCCCACAGCAACTGTGCTGTGGGTCACAGACTTCTCCCTGTGCTGTAGTCTCAGGATCACTACAGAGGAGGAAATAGTTTTTACAACAAATGAGATGACTGAGCTAGATCATTGACTAGAAAAAGAAGGGAATTTGTACCAACCTTGCCACTTGGATAATTTTAAACAGTTTTCTTGAGTTAGCCAGTTTAGTGTATAATCAACTGAGATTCAAAATCTGATAGAGTAATTGCACCTAATGTTCACACAGTAATGATCCAGGTGCAAATTCCCATTGGTTAAAATCAAGGCATCTCTTTTTTTTTTTTAAATGTCAAGTACATTAAAGATCTTTAGCTGGCCATGTTTACTCTTTCAGACAGAAATTTAGAAGTGCTGCTTTGTTGTCTCTTTTTCATTATTCGTGTATTGAAAGAGTTTGCTTTCCAAAGAATTTATTTATACACACGTAAGAATAAAAATGCTACTAGTGAACAAAATGTCAGAAGAAATATTTTCCCCCTGCACAGAAACATTCAGAGCCATTTCTTGAATTCAGATCCACTTGAGAACCAATAAAAGATATCTGGAAGGCAGCAAATGCAATTACTTCTTAACACCCCTTCCTCTGGCTCCAAATGTCAAAGATACATAGAGACAAATGTTTAAATTAACTGAGAAATATTTTCACTTGTTCTGAAATATTAACTTTTAGACCTTTGCTCATTCTCTTATTATATTATTACTTTATTTGTTTGGAAGACCTGGAAAAGACATTTTTATGATCAAAACTTTTAGATCTTAAGTAATATATTCTAGGCAGGGGCTGTCACAATGCATTAGCCTGACTATGACAATGTTATTCAACAAGTGATCTGAAGCATGATATTATTCAACTGCTTTCCTATTAGTGAATTTAATTGTGCCCAAAGTCATAAGGTAGTTGGGTAATTCAGACACTGTTATAATGCTGTAGAGTAACTTATATTTTATTCTCTTTTTATGAGTTCACTTTGACCATACTTGTCCTTTATAGCTAATCAAAATATGGGATTTCTTTTTTTTCAGGAACTTTTGATTAAAAACAGAATATATATATATATATTTTTAATAGTAAATTAAGTTTTTATTTTCTTGAAGAGGAAAAGAACAGGAATTATGTATAAGTTAATAAAACTGTATGTGTTCTGCTATACCCATATTCCATAGATTTATCCATAGTTAAAAACTAATGCCCACTGAAGATTAAGTAACACACTTGTCACCTCTGTCATGAAAATGGAGCAAAATGTAGTGAACATATCATTTCACAGTCTTTCAAGCTTCTGTACATCATTTTGGCATGTGGTAGTCAAAGCAAACAGGGAAGGGTCTTTCTGAAAGTGTGGAAATACATACACAGCTACAACTCATACATAAGATACAAATAATCCGTGCAAAACAACAGCATGCCAGTATGCTTCTCCCTGACTTTTTTTTTTAACCAGCTTTCAGCAGGTTAAATTTAACCTTTGAATTTGAGGTAAGTTGCTCTCATGAACCCAGTGTAATTTTCCCCATATGCAGCATTTTTATTTTTTGAGATGTGGAATCTCTGTCCTCTGTCTTCCAAGCTAGTATCTTTTTTTTTTCTACAGCTGCTTTCACAGCTAAAGAGGGATTCCTTTGCTCAAAAAGCATATGCTCTAGGCTTTCTCATCTCTCTTTCATTAATTCCTCTGTTCCAGAATGTGGAATATCTGTTTTCCTCTTTCTGTCTCTCTGTTACAATCAGTGAGAGATCATCTCTTTCATAATCTTTGGCTTCTGATGGTTTCTGACCAGGCCTTTGAGGTGATGAAATTCATCCATCAAGGTAGCTCTTTCTTAGTTAGTGCCCTAAAATCTAGAGCTAAAACTAAGATATAGAGTTTGATCCACATCAAAGATTCCCAAGTGTGGGGGGATGAGCACAAATAAAAGCAATAGCATTCTTAGCTTTTGCAAGCCACAATTACAGCTGCAATTCCCAAGTATCATAGGTAGCAGAAACACCTATAATGCTGACTACTTCCGGGTAACAGCAGAAGTCTGGAGTGGAGCTGGTCCCTGATGAAGGTGCCCAGCACCTCTGTACTCATACACACTGCTGCTGGCCTCTCACTTGCATTTCAAATCTGTAAACTTGTTTCCCAAGGTCCTTGTACACATATTGTGCTAAAAATGAGGTCTAACTTTTAAATTCCTTCTTTGAACAAAGACAGGTTAAATGGCTTTTGTGAAGAACTGCTGCCTAAACCAGACTAAGAAAGACATCATGGGATTACAACCCAGTACAATTACTGTAGTCTTGGAAAATCCTGTGTCAGACTTCCCTGTGACATTTTATCTGCTTGGTTACGGCTTTACACTCAACTTTGCCCATCTCATTCTTCTACTTCTGTAAAACTGTCTAGAGGCTTGAGTAGATGATGATAAGAAGGTCCTGCCAAAAGCCCCATTTGCATTTCCCGTATACAGTACTACACAAGCATTAACTCTGCTTCTCTGTGCTAATTAACTCCATGTCTCAGCAGCAGGTATCTGTTTCCTGGGGGTAATTTTCCACAAATTTGCCAAAGCTGTGGAGAGTGAAAATGCTCAGATGCCTCTCAAGGGCAACCTGGTAACTTTTTTTTTTTTTTTTTTTTTTTTTAACAATCCTCAACCCTTAATCCAGTGCATCAGTACAGCTGGAAAGGCAGTGCATAAATTAGCAACAAATCAGTCAATTAGCTATTTGAAGAGTTAGACATTAAGTTTTTGGTCCATGTTTGGATATGGTTTAGCCACTATAAAAGAACTGTAAGAAAGAGCTAATCCTTTCCACAGCATTAACCATGACTCAAGGAGTTGTATTAGGGTCATCTGTGATGCTCCTGCATAAATGCTTTTATGTTATGGGGTAAAAAAATGTATGTGTTTTTTCCTAGGCTTGGCTAGAGTTTGTATTTGTGTGGAGGAAATCCTGAGGCTGCTATCCCTTTTGCTGCAGCCTGGGTGTAGAAAACATAATGCAGCAAGTGGCTTTAGCTTCCACAACTTCTGGAGCTCTTCAGAAAGGCAAGTCATAAATAGGGGCCTTACTTGTAAGTAAGCCAAGCCAAAGAATTGTGCTTGTACAGTTCTGGTGCCTCTAGGTCTCCTATGTTTTTAAAGTTTTAAAGGAAATTCTTTACAATTTAAGTTCACAATAACTACACTCTTCATTTGATTACTGTAGCACATAATAATGAGGTTTATAATAACTTTTGTGTCCTGTGATTATTACTTACAAACATAGATGCCTCACCTCTATTCCATCCTCAGTCCTATCATGTCTTGATAAATTTGACATGCCTGCTCTTGCTAAAATAATGAAATTTCCACTTTTACTAGTAGAATGAACTTTAGAAAGTGTTTAATCATAGATGTTGTGCTCTGGAGGACCTTCAGAACTCAACTAATTTGGAAAGATGATATTCTGAAGACAAAATAGCAACTTAGTTATTAAAGGAAATTATCTGTACAGGAAGAAAAAAAGCTTTAAGTCTTTCCTTCAAAATCTAAAGTGGTTAATGCATGACTCTGCATGAATCAGAAGGATTCATTTGATTCCCAAGCTGACCTCTTCCAGAAAATTTAATTTCTCTATCTCAAACATATTATTTTTCTCTAATACAAAAGAGCACCAACCTGAACCTTATTGTGCCCCTTTTACAATTAGTCACCCTTTTGTTACATTAATCTTTTAAAGTAAATGGAAGGATTAGTGTTTGAACACCATACAAAGCAAAGTCTGAATACAAAATAATTGTGGATGCTCTCTGTGTTCTAGTTTGTATTATATCTAGTTTGTATTATTACAGATATATTTTTTTTACTTCATTTAATTTCTGATTTTGGTTTGGATCCCAAAGGTCAAGAATTAAAACAAGTATTCTGTTTATAGACTTAATAGAGATCAAGGTTATGTTGTAATTACATCTGAGAATAGGAGATAAGCTTTTATCCTTAACACATCTGATCATTAAAAGAGTGCATATGGCTAATTCACTAATGATAATTCTGAAATATAAATGCCTACTTTAAGTGAAGACTGGGGCACCTCTGGCTCTGGTTCCTTCCAGAAAAGTACAGAGTAACGGTTTGCTTACATAACCAATCCAGAGGCAAACTGGTATAGTTAAGATCAGAGTTTTCTTCTTTCTGTTTTTTATAGTTTTTAAGAAAATGGATCTACAGTGGAAAGCTAGAAATTAAGACTGCAATATTTCAAAAACTGTAAATGTCAGGTCATGTCTCAGCATACCTTTGCAAAAGTAATTCCAAATGACAGCCTTTGTAATTTAATGCCTAAAAAAAGGAATTTTAAAAAGTGGGTGATAGTACTAAATTTTTGTCTTTCATCTCCTCTTTTGCAGTTGTAATGCTGCTGTTTGATATGAAACTATAGATTGTAAGAATTTGTATATACATGTATTTTGGCTTGACTGTAAATGGTTTTCTATTTCTGGTATATCAGCCTTTGAAAATAATGTCTGTTTGATTTCATACTTTTTTCTTCTTTCATGCACTATGGTAGCACTTATTTCACCAATTCCATTTTTGTGATGATTTTAATAGATATTAACAAATGATACCTTAGAGTAAGTATACTGACTTTATTAGAATTTTGGAAATGTTATATATACATAACATGAGTTGTTATTCACAGGCTTTCAAAATTTTCTGTATATTGGAAAATATCTGGTAAAATAAAATTTTAAATCAGAAACTGAATGAAATTCAGTTAAACTTCCCATGAGTATGGTAAGCAGATCTTTTAAGAATTAGCAGATCTTTGATCTGATGAAGATAACTCAAAAAAAAAAAAATAGTTCTTTTTGTTTGAATGTGGCCTCAACATTTAGTTCATAAGGGTAAATAGGGTTGTATTTTTTCTGTTAAAGAGATACCTTTCTGTTCCCTTGAATGTCAGGAAAAAAATTCTTCATTCAGATATGTCAGTTCACATTAGAATGTGCATTTATACTAACAGCTACAAATCTTAGCTTGTCGGGGGTCACAGTGCACTGCTACTTTAGTGATCAAATAAAAATATTAAGATAGTAGGCAAAATAGCCAAAAAAGGTAAGAAAATAATGATTTTTTTTCTATTTGAAGTAGTGAAATGATGGTGAATTGTGAATGAATTCATAAAAACTGTGTACCATTTCTAGAAAATTAAACAAAAAGTTTGCCTTCATTAAATCATTCAGCAGATCTTTATCTTTAGCAGAAATTAAAAATAGTGAAATGAGTTCAACATTTTAATGAACTGCACTGAATGTTTCTACAAATTACATTGTAGAAATGCCCTCTTGGCTTCAAGGGCACACTGCTGCCTCACGTTGATCACCCTCAGCTCCCTTTCTTCTGAGTTGCTCCCCAGCCAGTCTTCCAGTCTGTGCCTGTGTCTGGCATTACTCCATCTCAGGTGCAGAACCTGGCATTTTCCTTTGTTGAACTTCATACCATTGATACTTGCCCAGTGCTCCAATCTATGTAGATCCCTCTGCAAGGCCTCTCATCCCTCCAGAGAGTGCTGAGGATGCACTCCACTCCTGATAAAAATGTTGATCAGAACTGGCCCTAGAACTGAGTTGTGGGGGGCACTGCTAGTGCCACTCTGCAAGCCAGATAAAGCCCCTTCCACTACAACCCTTTGAGCTCTGCTGTTGAGCCAGTTCATCAGCCAGTGTAGCATGAAACTTATTTATCTCACAGCTGGGCAATTTGTCCAGAAAAATTCTGTGGTGGACGGTATCAAAGGTCTTACCTAACTACAGAAAGAGTGTCCTCTGTCTTCCCTTCATCCACCAAGCTGGTGACCTCAATCACAGAAGGAGATCAAATTACTAAGGCAGGACTTTCCCTTGATGAACCCATGTTGACTATGCCTGATAACAGCTTTGTTCTTTTAGTGCCCTTCAGTAGCACCCAGGACAATCTTTATAATTCTTCTAGGGACTGAGGTTAGAGGGTCTTCACTGAAATGTAAAAAGTACTGTTCCAGCCAGTCCTATCATTGATGATGCCTGCTTATAGTCTGTTGAAAAGCCTTCGAGAAGTATTGTTTTATATGTTGAAAGTATTCGAGAACAACTTAGCAGGTTAAAGTGAGAGACGTGTTATCGGAACAATTTGGAGGCAATAAGAGGCATTGAGTGTTGCAGTCATCTGTGAACCTACTAAGATAAAGACAAAACAGTAGAAACACTGCAGATTCAAAAGTGACATTACTCATTTTCAAGAATTAGTGAAGCCCTTCTCCGTTTTTTTGATCAATGCCATTCTGAACAAATACTAATAATACAAATACCTCTTTTATCTAATGAGATTCCATTTGTGAAGTTGTTTGCCTACTTTCTCAGACCCTTTCAAAGGACAATGTAAATCTAGAAGAGATCTGAACATTTATTTTAGACAAATATGCTTGAATTCATACCTGATTCTCTGTGCAATATTATTACTTGAAAAACTATCAGTACTCAGATAAATTATAACATTTTCTGTAGTAATGTACACTAAAATCTTTATAAGAAAGATGGTGTATGAAATGGTGACTTTTGTGTATTGTTCCAAACCCAGCACAACCTGTAATATTTCTAAAAGTCTGTCCCCGAGTTCAGCCTTGGAGGAATAAACAATCCAAAGAAACACTAACCTGTTTCCAGGAAAAGAAGGAACTGCTCTGTTACAATTAACTTGTTTAAATAAACAAATCACCATTACAAGCATGTTCTAAGCAATCAACCATCATGAATATAACCTCTCAGGGATAAGGGTGAGATCAGTGATCACTGAACTCCCTCACTTAATCACCTAGGCTGCTCTGTGTCCTTTGGCTAATCATATTATGCTAGTTTCATCTCAGCCTGCTAGTTTATTGCACAACTCCAGAAGGCAGCGGTGGAATAACTGTTCTGTTTCCATCCAGACTGAGGGGAAATAATAAATAGATAATTTTAGTCAAATTCTTTAAAAAGAATTATTGTATTTTTGATCCTTAAGAGAAGGTATAGCATGGATTGCAGTTCAGATGGTGGCATTCATTTCTGGAGGAGAGGAGTTTTGTGTTTGGAAGTGTTAATTTCAGTGTAGATGATATTCATCTGTGCTTTGTGCTCAAAGTCTCCTGTGAAAGCTCTCAAAAAGCACCGAAACCAGCTTTGCCAAGGTCTTTCACTGTGAATGCAAGTCCAGCAGCATTGACCACCCAGATACCACTTCTTTGAGCAGAGGAATTCCCCCTCCACCCTCCCCAAGCTCTGACAGTGTTGCACAATACATAGAATTAACAAGGCACGCCTACCACCACTACCACTCCCCACCCTGAATTATATATTTGCACATAAACTACTATCAAAAGGAATAGCCTGTAATAACACGTTCCCTCACTACAGCCAGAGGCATTATGATAATGAAGGATTTTCTTCTACAGATGTTTAAGCGATATCTTGTGAGAAAAGATGGGCAAGCTAAAGTATGGACATTAGGGATTTTGAGTCTTCTCAACAACAAAAACAAACAAAAAACTTTGGAAGATTTGATTCTGTAGCAAAAGCTTGCTCTCATTTTCTTTCACTTATGAGTAACATATTCTGACCTTTTCTTAGTAATAGTTATATCCAATTAAGATGGAAGTGATCAAAAGAGCCTTTTTTGAGGACTTTTATTCCTGGGTCCTTTTAGGAAAGGCAATTTGTTAACTTTATTGGTCTACATTTCAGAAACTCACAGGAATGTCCCCAGAAAGTTTAGGATCTACCTAAGCAAGCTCCCCTGACTGTATTCGTTCCTTCATTTCATCATTACTAAAGATGTTTTATCAACATAACTTATAGAATAGAATGGTCAATTGATAAAAATCTGCTTTACATGACATACTAAGGAATTTGCATATAAATAGGTTTTTATATTTAAATGCCCTGTGGGTGAATGTGACCCAATATCCCTCAGAAATCACAGTTCTGAACTGTCTCATTTAAAGTTTGCCTGCTAAAAATAAGGTGAAGGTGGACAGCTTTTGATTAGCATGACATCCCTTTCTGGAGAGTGCTTACAAGACCAACAAATCACAATTCAATTAAACTGTGCCCTGTATAGTACTTTCCATGTATTTTTTGCAGTTTCTTTATCTGGTATTCACGCTTACCCTATTTTTTTCTTGATTCATTTGGCAAGAATTTGCATGTAAAGTCCCATGAGAAAGACAAATGAGGAACATTTTAAAAACTTGATTGCAGATCTTGCTGCTTAAGACAGTCATTATCCCATGCCTGCCATTATGTCAGCTGGCTCTTTAACAACGAAATAAAGAAGTAACAATTAGGCTGTATTTACATTCCTCTAGTGGCATTGTTTGCTCCCCTATAATTAAAGGACCTGCCAGCTTTTCAATTACGAACTCCTATTTTTAGGGCAGTGAGTATTTAACATGCAAACTCACACAAGGGCTTTTCAAGAAATGAAGCCCCGTCCACTTTGAGTATGGCTGTGTGGATTACAAACACCAGCAGGCAGCTGCCCAACCGGCTGAGTGCCTTGGAAGCCGTCATGGTTCTGGATCCTGCTCCAGCCTGGTGCACTGCTGCCGTCCTCTTGTTGCACCTACAACCTGTTCACAGCTTGAAGCCACTCTTTGGTAAGGCATGTAGGACAGTATTGCCCACAGGCACTCAGGGACTTGTGTCTTCTTACTGCCAACGATCTATTCTGCAGCTTGTACCTTTCCACCTCCAGTTGCAAACACTTCAGTAAGTTTTTGCAAGGCACACAGGTACACTCATATACATACCCTGAATTATATATGCTATAGTCTTCTCAGATAATGATCTTTGCAGCAGCTGCTTGTTTCCTATCCAGAGGAATCTGCAGCCTACAGACCTGCCTGAGCAAAGACCCGCATGTCGAGGCACTGCGTGTTCTGCAGGAACTTCTTTGACTGTATCTTGGAGGTCTTTGATTTCCTAACCACCTAACAAAAACTAGTTATACTGGCGGTATCTGGGTTGTCCTTCAGAGATAACACAGAGCTACTCATAGGCTGTATTAAATTTTACCTTAATGATTAACGTTGGTTTTCAGAAATATTAAAAGTTTTAGGAAATAAATGCTTGTTAAAATCTTAAAAGGCTATGCTGGAAGATGTGGGTAGCTATACACTGGCTTTTTCATCAATGGCAAGTAAATAAATAAGTAATGTGGCATTGTAACAATTTGTATGAAATAGGTCATAGCAAATATATTGGATGTTGAAATGTAAATCTAAGATTTGAAATGTAAATCTAAGTGGGAAATCAGCAGCCAAGGAAAGATCCTAGGAAATTTCCTTCAAGATGTTTTCTGAGATGAGTCACATTCGATATTTTGGTTGATTAACTGGAGGATATATGCCTTTTCAGTGAGTAGGTGAGAAATGCATTTCCTACATACTGTCAACACAGGAGTGCAAGGAGCTAGTCTCACAGGAGCTCTTATTCTGAGAGTCACTCTCAGTAGCTTCAGTGTTGAGCTGAAGTCCAGAAATAGTGCCAATACTCGCTGTGGGGAAGTAAATCAGGAGAGAACCAGCAATGGGACTCACCCCTTCTTCTGCCAGGTAAACTGCCAAATGTATTTGAAATGACCTTAGCTTGGATGAAGTGGAAGATGATGCAGGAGCAGACACTGAGGTCTTGTCACCATCTGTGGTGGGATTCTGGCCCCTGGGAAAAGGCAAAAACCAGCAGGAATGGGGACAAGCACCTCCCACAGTATGTATTTGCCTATGGGACGAATGATTGCAGAAAGAAGGCAGAAAAGTGAAGTAATGTATATTCATTTGTAAATTAATGAATTGCATGCAAGCTTTCTTCATTCAACTCCATTAGGCTGTCAGGTACTAGTGTCTGTGATGCACCGTGAATGGATTCTTTTAAATGGATGCAAAGCATGACATACATCTTTAATCTCTGATTCTATATTAGTGCTTTTTTTTTTTTTTTCACTAGGTATGTGCTGTGTATACTGGGAGCACTCAAGCTTTGATTAAACTAAATTCAATCCCCAAGACTTTCTAATGAACTGTAAAAACTCACTCTAATTTACATTCAAACATCACTATGCTCTCCATACTGTAATTACATTAGTAATGATCTGTCTGAAGCCTTCTTAAGTTTTATAGGACTTTTACCTGTAATTATAAAAATACGAAAAAGAGATAAGAGAGAAAATAAGGAAATAGTAAAGGATGGAATTGAAAAAAGAAAGCTAGGAGAGGAGAACAGAAAAGAATCTGAATGGGCAGAAAGAGCAGAAGAAACTACAGTAGCATAGCAATGTAATAAAATTCTAAAGCTTGTCAAAATCACTGTCTTGCATAGGTAAATTAAAACATCAGAAAAAAATGGAAAAATGTATTGTTTTATGAAAGTAACAACCTTTCCATTTAAAATTCAGGTCATTAGAAAATAAATGTATTCTGTTTTTTTTGTTTGTTTGTTTGTTTGTTTGTTTCCTCTGAGCTGTATGAAGGCTACCATTTAGAATCTACAAGGAGTTAAATTCTAGCTGGCTATGAAATTACCTCAATTTTAAGTCAAGCTCGTGGGATAGGTTTAAAATGCTAATCTGTTGGTTTTTTTTCTTTTTTTTCCCCCTCTCTGCTTTTGATGAACAATTTCTCATGCTCGTTTCAATGAAAACTAATGTCAAAGTGTTCAAAAACAAGCGTTTCAATTCTAAGCATATCCCTAGAGATAGCACTGATATAAAAGTAATTTTTTACTCAGTTAGGATTTGAATTGTAACTCTTTGTGGTTTTTAAATCAAAAGTTGAAAACAAATAGTAATAGTTATTATGGTATCTTGGCAGGTTAATGTAGTATGTCATATCATATTTGTGTCCTGTGGTACGACATACAGTACACACAGAATTTCATTGTTATTTAAAATTGTTCTGGTGCTTTATGATGTGCATTGCATTGCAGAAAAGGCAGTTAAATATTAACAAAATTGCAAGAATATGAGTCTTTTCTGGCTCATTGTAAAGTAATATGATAAAAATTCAAAGCACAGTATTTTTTCCACTCTATAGAATGTTCTCTTTCTCTTTCCTTAATGTTTATTTAAACACACACAGACAGATTAGGCTTCATTTTGAAATGGATCTTCTTCTGCCGCTCCCCCCTTCTCAAGACTTTTCAGGAGTAGCTGTTTAAAATATATTTTTCTGAATTAGCATTTGGGCGTTTTTTTCCTATTAGTCCTTTGCAAGCATGACACAAATAGTGCCATGACAAAAATAATTAAAAAAAAAAAATCACTGAAAAGAAAAAAAAAATTATCTTGTTTTGATAACTTTCTCTTTTTCTGAGGGATTATACAAACCATTCATTATCATTGATATTATTATGTTCTGAGTGATTTGCCCTGTCTTCTTAATTCCTGTTACCAGTTACCAAGAAACAAAGCAGCTCTTGAGGATCAAGATATGCTACTTTCTAAAATTATTAGTCTTATTTTCTTATTTATTGCATTTTGATTCTCCTAAACCTTGTCAGTGAAAAGAGTTTTTATTGTTGTGACAATAAGATAGGATAAGGAAAAAGATTCAAAGTTGCAGCGAGGGTTTAAGTTGTCACAGTCAAAGGGACTGATGAGGAAAATGAATACAGCAACAGAATATTAGATGGATGGGAAGATAAACATAAGAAATTGGAAGACAATGTAAATAATTAACAACAATAACTTGTGTAAATAATGTTAAAAGATTAAAGATTAAAAGATTAAATTAATGTTGCACAGAGATTTTATATATGTATGTATATGTGATTTAAAGAGTGAAAAACAAATATTCTCTTATGCTTCAAGTACATATTTCTGTTTCACGGACGGTTAAAAATGATACTGAAGTTGCATTTAAGTATAAATACTAGGAATAACAATTCCTAAAATGCTTTTCAATGTCATTTTAACTTAGTGTTGAGAATTTACTTGTTGAAGTCCAGAGAAGACTGCAAAAATAGATGCCTTGTCTTCAACTCTAAGTCATTTACAGCAGTCTCTGCAATTGGCTTCATTTCTTTAAGATGACAGTGTCCTTTTATAACTGTTATCATACATCATTATTTAAATTTGTAATGCCATATAGAAGGATAAATGGCAACATGCACTTTCATTTAGGCCAAAATAAATACTAGTTATTGGCAAATGCATTTTGTGCATCCCTTATCTTACCTCTGTGGGAATAAAGAGAAGATGAGACTACTCGTCTAAACAATTAATAAATAATTTAAAAGAAGAGTAGCAAGAACATTATCCTAAAATCCACATACAAATAAATGTTTTTGTACAAATACAAATTAACTTTAGAGACACCTATATTTCATGAACAAATACCAGTAGTTGTTTACACTGATATGTAGCAATTTATGGTTTGAATTATAGGAGCAGAAAAATAATTTGAATTGGCAGTAAAACCTTCTGCCTTCAGCTTGGGTGGGTTTGGTAAAGCCTCAAAGTCCAGAGTTGTGATTGTCTTGAGATCTTAGAGACATTGCTTAAGAGACCATGAACAGACATCAAGACTTAACACGCTACTCAGAGGGCCCAAAATACCTCAGTGGGAATAAAATTACAGCCCTCATTAAAGTTGTGGGTTTTTTTTGTTTTGTTTTGTTTTTTACTTAATAGGCGAGATAAGGTAAAGGTTAGATGTTTTATTGAAGTAAGCATGGGTCAATGGCAAGTTGAGAAAAATACCCATCTCTTCAGGTATTTAAAAGGTGTTTCAACTCTTATCTGCAGTAGTGGTTAACACCAAAAATGCAGCTTATGACAGTAATGCTTTTGAAACTCCTGACTTTTTTCTTTACACTTTAGAGAGCTGAGGAAAGCTACACGTCACATAAGAAAAGGATGAATTCAGTGATTGAATTCAATCATTCAAGGCTGAAGGTTATGCTATTTTATGGTGCTGTGGTCCAAAATGCAGGATTGAGATATGGGAATAAACAACTGAGGGAGAGAGAAAGACTACTGCAAAAAATCAGGATTAACACCCTTCAAAAGCAGTTTAAGTTCGCCAAACACACACTACAAAATCACTCAGCTCACAGAGGTTGATGAATTTTATGAATTTTATGAAAGGTAGATTTCAGGCATCTAGTGTGGTAGGCATGACTGAGGATCCAAAGTGCTCTGTATCCAGAAGACATTGTAAAATAGTATCTAGGACTTCAAACTGGAGTTCTTAAAAATGAATTTATAAGAGCTCAAACTCCATAGCAAAGGCAAGACCTGTATTTGCAAGAAAGAAATTAGAACTGTGATGGACTGCATGTTGCACAAACATTTGGAAGTGTCACTAGATTTGGAAGCAGCACCTCCGCTCAGAGGAATTCTGCATGGGAAGAATGAATGGATGCTTCTGCAATGCAAAGTATGTCACTAAGGTACATGGGATGTTAAAGTTGTAAAAAGGTAGGAAAAAGTTGTAAAAGGTCAATATCAATGTCATAAGCTGTAATATTAGCAGCAAAAGAATAGCTCAAAATACTAGGAGATAAATCGCTATAATCAGGTGATCTGGCTACTAGATAAATATATTAATAGATAAAAGATAAATAGGTATTCAGTTGAAAACAATATTAATTTTAATACCAGTAAACATAGAAAAATAATACTTGTGACTAGTTTTCCAAGATATTTTCATAGTAGGATATTCTAATATCCTTCTTTCATATGGTTGTTTCAGAATAAGAGAAGTTACTCTGATTTTTTTTTTTTCATTTAAGACAGCCATTTCAGAGGGGAAAAAAAAAAAAGGCTTTAAAGAATACCACCTTAGGTGGCAAAGATATGTAAGTAAATAATATTAAGCACAGAACTGTTCTGATCTCTACAGTTTTTAAACACAGTAAGTCTTCTGAAGTAACCATTTCCATAATTCTTCCAAATAGAGGACAGAGAGGTTCAACTCCATTTGCTGCCTGGAAGCTACAGCACAAGCATCCAGCAGACTACTTGTGGACAAGCTGTGTCCATCAGGGTGCTTTGTAGGGAGCAAAGCCCACGTGAGGCTCAAGGGCATGGTCAAGCCCAACCTGGATAACCACAGATTTGGTCTTGACAACAGCTTCAGGGATGCTTGCTCTGGTCAGTGTGGGCCTATGCATACTCTTAAAGCAATGCCTGCCCAAGCAGTTCTTGGGTTAAGTACTTATATGCTAGTCACTATTTTTCACATGTATAATTTTCAGTAGTGCTGCTTCTTTCCAAGAAGTGCTCTGAGCATGACTGGCATGACTGTGAGTTAATTAAAGATACTTAAGTCATTGTTAAGATCATAACAATCACGATAATGTAATTTTTCACTTTATGTTCTAAACATTTTCTACCATTTCCTTTCTGTTTAATAGAGAGTGCCTGTGTGTTTAAAAATGAAGTTTTTTTTTTGTTTTTTTTTTTTTATGCTCAGTAATAGGAAACATTAGGTGGGCTCTTACTCTTTATTCTGAAACTGAGCTAACAAAAATCTTTGTTTCCTTTTAGCACTTAGGCTGGTATCTTTGTCATGGCATGCAGAGGAGCCAGAAAGACTTATTCCCCAGTAAGCTACAACACCGTTGAGACTGACACTGTTTTAACTGCATATCTGAGAGCTGCTGGTGGGACAAATGGATCATGGTGTGGTTTTTATGCTTTCTTTTGTTGGTTTATGGATTTGTTCTGGAGCAAAGCAACCCGTACTGAAATTATTAGTCCAACAGAGAGCACCAAATAGCTCTGAGAGATCAGGTATGAATAAGATTCTCGTATAATCTAGATATAATAGTCCAGCTGGAGCATATATTGCAAGCATCCTGCCTTTGAGGTTTGATTTGTAGATTCAAGCTAAAGAAAATTCTGCACATAATAAAGTTTGTGCGTAATAAATAGTGTAGTATTTGTGTAAATTAGTTTTTGCTAGATACATTTTCACACGTTCATCTTTAGATATTATGTGAATTCTTTGACCTATCTTAAAACTAATTATAGAACCCTGAGCAAGTGGAGGCAGGAATAGTTTAAAATCAAAAAGACATTCTATCTGTATCTGTACAGCAGTGACTGAATAGCAACATGGAAAGTATAAAATCAGAAAGACGTTACATCTTTGCAGGTTATATGTTACTAACATCTCTGTGTGACTAATCTGATATGACTCAGACTCCTCATAAAAAGATTTGTCATTCTGTCAATTGCATTTCAGCTGCATTAAGTGACAAAGCTGGTAAGCTGTCTGTTAATGGTTGGAAAGAACATGTTGTGATTGTGTGACTGAATTCTGGAAATACTGACTAAACATTTTTTTTCATATCTTTATAGTTGGTTAAATGGACTGATAAATGTCTCTAATTTCAAAATTGCAGTTTCAGGAAGATTAAAAACATAGCAATATTTCATCACCTATCGAGTACCACGTAAGCTGTGTGTAGGATGACTTTTTGAGCTGAAGACTTCAAACCGGAAAAGCAGAATACTTTTAGATACTACCTTCTGTAAATACAGCCATGCAGAAGACAAGTAAGTAGGTGAAGTTAATTTCGGATTCTTTTTAACCAATTTTACACTGATATAGTTCAAGGTAGAAATGATCTTTAAAGTCAGCCTTATCCTCATTATGCGTTTGTATATAATTCAAATTAAAAAGACTAAATATAATGAAACTACTGTTTTCTACACTGATTGCTAATTCCAAATTGTTCTATAACATTTTATTGGGATAACTAAATAGCTGAAAGTTAACTTCTATAAGTGTATGAAAACGGTTTCTGCAATATGAAGAGGGATGGGCTAGAAAGATCTAAAATATTACAGAAAAAGATTCAGAAAGATACTGTGGCTTCACGATGCACTTGTCAAATGCTTCCCTAGAGCAATTGTACTAATTGTACAATACCAATAAATATATATATATATTAAAGTGAAAATTTTCATTATACCAAAAATAAGGGTATAATGATGTAAAATGAGGAAATGACAGACCCCCATAAGCTGATGTACCTGGTATCTAATGACATCCCAGAGGAATTAATTCTATAATATCTTTGCATATTATGAGTTAGATACCCCTTTGGTCAGTTGGCCTTATCAGGGCCAGATCAGTGATTAAAATTTAGATATGAAGGATTTGTGCTGGTGGTATGTTTGGGAGGTAAGTCATTGTCTTTCGAAACCATGGTGGATGTGAATGCAATTGGAATAGCAAATGAAGCCGGTGCTTCATCCAAATAAACAGTATGGAAATTCAGTTGGGTAAAGGAAAATACGATATAAAACTGAAGCTTGTGTGGGAAGGGGGGCAAAGTGCCCCTGTAACTTTGAGACCTGTGGGGCTGTCTCAGAAAAATGAAGGCTGGAAGGTAGTATCTCTCTTCATGTCTATTAATATCAGGAAGACCTACTTTGGGATATCATTCTGAGCTTGATCAGGAACGTGCTTTTTAAAGATTCATCAGTATGTACCTCGCAAAGATTTTGTTTAAATGACTTTTTGCAAAATTCTGGTGCCTTGGAACAGATAGAAAAGAAAAATGGGCAAAGTCCTTACTGGTAAATGCAGCTTACTAACAGCATGGGTTTTGCTTTCTTTAAAAGTAGAAGTAACTTATGAGAAGCTTATGAACTTGACAAGCCTATGCATTATTTTGTAATACGTAATATGATCTTGTGCAAAATAGTTTATTCACAGTGAAAGCAGGTGGTCTTTTGTGGGGAGAGAAACATTTATCCTCTTACTCAGCTTCCATACATCCACAGGGTTTTTGCCATGAATAGCCATGCTCATGGTAGGATGAGACCTTGAGTGATACTATACTGCTTTGATAAAATATACAAGCTGGGAAAGTCTCTATATTGTTAAATGAAATATTTTCATGGCTTTTGACTATTAATTTGTCTTTTGCCTTCATTTATTTATCTAGAAATTTTTAATATATTCCCTAATTTTACAAGTTTTTGATATCTGAGAGCTGAGCTATTATTCAAGATTTCTGCTTGTGCTAGCTTACTAATTGCAGTAGCCATAAAAAGCTCATACTAACTGCAAATTACCTATCATTGTACTCAGTTGTTAGAAATTACTGAAGCATTTCTCAGTTTATGAGATCTGCAAGGATATAAACTCAAATACTTTAAAGAAGTTATAACCAGTCTAGTAGCATTCATTATAACATGTGCTCATCAGGTGGCTTATTACACCACCCGTTGCATTTATTCTCTTCTTGTAAATCTGCATAAATAACTACTGTGCCTATATACTGTGGCATGTACAATTTCATAGCAGCTCATTTCCATCAGCTCCTGAAACATTCACAGACTTCCAAAATCGTAAGTGCTGTACATCTGGATTTAAGATTTATAACTTTAGTCCTCTCTTATTTGGGCAGTGATGGGATTATGGTTCAATTAAAAGTCACCTATAGGAACAAAAACTGGCATGTTATGTATGACAAAATCTTTTCCTGACAAGAGAAGCTGCCTGGCAAAATGATGAATTGTTACTCCATAAGGAACAGAGTTATAGCCTAGAGTTCACTGTCCACGGTTTAATTAGGCAGTCAGAGATACATCAGTGAACTTGTACTCTGATTCTGCTGAAAGCAACTTATTATTAGGTCACTGGTAGATGTTGCTGTTTTTGTTTTTGTTTTTTTTTTTTTCTTTTTTGTTCTCTTTTTGTTTGTTTATGTTTTAACTTTATGGGCAAATGATTAATTCATAAAATTTGGAAGGGTTTGCTACAATGCACAGAAGAGAAATAAATAAAAAGGATTGGTAAAAAATTTCCTTACAGCCTTAATGACTACATAAAAAAGATGCAAACTTCCCTGTTACAAGATTTTGCATTAGGGAGACAAAACTGCTTGAACTTATAAGAAACGTGAAGTAACAGTAAGTCAACAGATACGTCACACAGAGACATGAACACTGGATTGCTGAGTTGTCATATGATTAATTTTAATAGTAAGGGGATGATATGTCATAAAGTGGGGTTAGCACAGGTTTGAAGCTGCTGCTAATTAGTGTTTCCAATGATTTCTAGTTTAAATGTACTTGGATATAAAACTTTGGGCTTCAAGTCTTAAATATATTTCAGTTATTTCCAGAACAATGGATGAAGGAGACAACTGTCTAGGTTTTAACATTTATCTCTGTTTCAGCTAAAGGTCCTTTGCTTTTAATGTCACTATTAAGCGTAGTGAAAGTTAAGAAAGAAAAAATATGACCAAAAGTTGTGAAAGCTGAATGGAGATATTCTTTACAGGATGTACTTCAAAATACAAGTTTTAAAGGAAAACATTGTTTTATTTTTGCTGAGTAAAATTAGAAGACAGTTTTTGGACATTTGTAGCCTACCTTGTAGTGGTGAGATCCTCACTCAGTATGAGCATGAAAATGCTCACCTCCTCCTAAAGGGAACTGTGTGTCTAATGCCTTCTTTGAATAGCACAGTTTAAAAGTTAATGCCAGACCAAATCAATGTATTTATATTCTTTTAAAGCAGATTTAAATGTAGTCCTAAGACTTCATGAGTTTGGAACTGAATAGGCTTCTTACCTCTCTTTAGAAGCTGCAGAATTATATTCTCTTCTGGGACTTAATAGCCTGCAGTCTGGTGTCTGTTCTATGTTAATGTGTTTTTTGTTTGTTTGTGTTTTGTTTTGTTTTCATTTCTTTTTATCATGTATTGCTAGTTTACAGTGTTTTCTGATTTCTATTGGCTATTTGATAGTGGTACATATGCCAAGTTCTTCCACACTTGTCAACTCAGCTGGTAGAACAGCAAACACCTCAATAGGTCAAGTCCCCTTCTTGGGGAAGAAGAAGGATGCTTCTCCCTGCCAAACCCCTCTTCTGACTGCCTCAGTTTGATGCTGTTCATCTTAAGCCTCTTCCAGTGCCTTATCTTTTGGTGACAAAGAGAGTGGGGGGAGGGCACTAATATGACAGGTAATGAGCAGAAGGAAGACAGTGGATGGGAAGTCTGGCTCAGCTACAGTACAGCTAGCTGCTTGATGTAGCACACTACAGTGATCTGACTTGATGGCAATCCTTGTTAAATAGAAGGTTTTCTATTAGTTAGAAGGTTTTCTTGCTTGTCGTTTTGAGTAGAGCTGGCCAAAATATTTTCTGGTGGAGTGTTTTTCAGTTAGAAAATGCTAATTCATTTCAAGAGAAATATTTTGTGGAAACATGACAATAACAAAAGAATTTCATTTAAAAATGAGAGTGCTCCGTTTTAACTTTTCAGAAAGGAGCAGTAGGATTTTCCATTTCAAAAAACATTTTTTTTTGCAGTTTTTTATTTTTTATATGAAATGTTATGGTTCCTTTGCTTACAAATATAAAAACCAAAGCTGATATGAAACATTTTGTTTACTGGCAGTGAGATATTTTGAGTGATCAAATATTTTAAGCATTTCATTTAATTGAACAAAATCTGTTTTTTTTTTCCATTTAAAAATGTAAAATTGTATTAAAAATGGAAATCTCATGATTACTCTTCAAACAATAAATTGCAGTAAATTCCTCATTCTTTTATTCTGAGCCTTGTAATTGATCCTTGAAAATACTATTTAAACAGATTTTTGCCTTTTATTATTTATCACATTTCATGTATAACGTGTCCGATGAATGTCCGATTAATAACTTAGTTCAAGGGATGATTTCATGATTCGTTTTGTATATCTTTTCCTTTATTGGTGATCTGCAAAAAGTTTTTTGGTTGTTTTTGTAATATCCAAGGGTCAGCCTCAAAAATAAAATAGGTTCATAGTAGTTTCATTACAGAAACTTTTAAGGTTTATTTTCATTTCCATTAGGTAGAGGCTCTCCATTGAAGCCCTTTTGTGCCTCACACCGAGTCCTATTGTTCTTGGTGAGATGCTTTTAGAGGTGAGATTCTCTATTAGACTTAGTGTGGCTGCATGTTAAAAGTATTTGCTCCAGAAGTAGCAAAATTAGGGGCATATCTAACGAAAACAGAAGGGAATGTTCAGCTTATTGAGCACACACTGTGGGCTCAACTATGAAGTTCTATCAGAAGTCATTGCAAAGTCAGCATTTGTCAGTTGTTTCTGCATACCAGACAGTAACAGTAGCTGACTTTAAGGTAAACAGTAAATATAAAATAAAGGACAGTATTTTCATGGTATAAAGATCTAGAAGGACAACATGAGTTACTCTTTCTTTCTTGCATGAGAAAAAAAAGTTATAATCTAAGCCACAGATTCTTCTCACTTCCCTCCCTCACACTAGCATATTGCTCCAAGGACATTAGAGAGATGGGCTCCATGAGCCATGATATCAAATGCCAGGCATGCTGTGGAGGAATTGGATGCATCATTTGCTTACTTCTGGCACCTATTTGGATGCCTGGAGAGGAACTGTGCTGTTCCCAGTTATCTCAGGGGAACTGTAGATCTGTTACTCTTTGAGCGGTACAGTACATCCCTGTAATTCCTTCTAAAAACTAATAATTAAGAGACTTTCATAATTAGAGATTTTGCCATTTCAAATACAGAAATTTCTCCTAAACTAGGAATTTTAAAAGGGAATTCTGTATTGAGTTTATGTGGCAAGGGTTTGGTAGCAGGGGACTGCAGGGGGTGGCCTCTGTGAGCAGAGCCCAGCAGCTGCCCCATGTCAGATCAGAGCCAGCTCCAGCCGGCTCCAAAAGGGACCCACTGCTGGCCAGAGCCAGGCCAGTGAGCAATGCTGGTTGGGCCTCTGGGAGAGCAGATTGAAGAAAGGGAAAAAAAAACTGCTGCACAACAGCAGCTGGGAGAGTGAGGAGTAAGAACCAGCCCTGCAGACCCCAAGGGCAGTGCAGGAGGAGGGCAGGAGGTGCTCCAGGCACACAGCACAAGTTCCCCTGCGGCCTGTGGAAGGGCCCCTGGTGGAGCAGGCTGTCCCCCTGCAGCCCATGGGTTCCACATGGAGCAGATCTCCACGCTGCAGCCCATGGAGAGCCCCCGCAGGAGCAGGCCCCAGGCCGGAGCTGCAGCCCGTGGAGAGGAGCCCACGAGGAGCAGGGGGTCTGGGGGGAGCTGCCACCCATGGGGGACCCGTGCTGGAGCAGGGGCAGAGAGTGGCCATGAAGGAGTGGCAGAGACAAAGCATTAGGGACTGACTGCAGCTCCCATTCCCCTTTCCCCTGCACTGCTCAAAGGCAGGACGTAGAAGAGGGTGGATGGGGGAAGGTGCTTTCGGTTTGCTTTTAGTTTCTCATCATTTCAGTTTGCTGATGATAGGCAATAAATTATATTAATCTCCCTATGCTGAGTCTGTTTCACCCATGATGATACTTCGTGAGTGATCTCCCTGTCCTTATCTCAACCCCTGAGCCTTTTTCACTGTATTTTCTTCCCCTTTTCTTTCAGGAGGGGGAGTGAGAGAGCAGTTGTGGTGGAGTTCTGCTGCCCAGCAGGGTAAAAACCACCTTACAAGATTTTTTAAATCTGTTTTAACTTTGAGCCAAGTATAGCTGACAACAGGAAACATCCTTATTAACCAACATTGTCCATGAAGGATTGATGAACTTTTCAACATTTTCATTCATCAGTGAGGAAATTTTTTCTTTGACTGTATTTCAGGAGAATGGCATATTTAGCCTATTCCCCAACACAGTCTCTGTGTAATCTATAATCAACCATCATATTTTCTGTGGTATTCTTTGATTGAATACACTGATAACAAGAATAGAACAAACATTTAGTTTAAGTTTTATTTTCAAATACGGTAACGCCTAGTCTTTCCTCTTCCTTTAAAATGGACTACCATCTCCTGATTTTTTTTTTTAAACAGACAACTGCACTATTGCTGTTTGTGCCATTGCTGCTTGTTCATCTCAAAATAATGGTTTGATGGACTTTCCATTGGCCAGATACTACTCAAATGAAATACTCTAAATCTGTCTTTAAAATTAAGGAAATACTTAGGATGCCATTATTATTTCTTTTTGCATATAAATAGAGAGAAAAAGAGTTAGTTGAAAGCATCAGTATGCTAAGGTAGCCATATTGAAATAATACTAAGTGCTAGAAATGTTCAATGGGACTGGACAAAATACTTTTTACTGCAGTGGATCAAATTTGTAATGAATATTGCTTCACAGGGAAGTGGTGGTTTAAAGTCCCTGGAAAAGCAACTCAGCTAATGATGCTCAATTCAAAATACATACGGCACAATTTTTAATCACTTTATTAAATGAACTAAGAACAAAGAAGTTCTGGAAGCTAATAAATGTAATATGTTTATTTAAATATGTTTAATTTTATATATTTTACCTTAATGTGAACAATATTGCATGCCATTCATTATTACGGGTTTTGTTCTTTCAGATGAAGTAACAGACATACTTTGGGCTAGATGCTGAGTCTAAGTACAAGTCAATTATTCATGGATAAAGGTAAACCCCTTATTATTAGCAATATTTAGAAATGCTGACTTCAAAATAACTTTTACAGTGATATTAGGAAGAAATAAATTATGCCAGGAAAAAATGACTAACAGTAAAATTATACACATTTATTTTAAATATCAAAGAATATTTTTTAATAAAAACAACTAACAATATATCTAAATAGCTATATCAAGAAAAAAAGTGTTTTCTTTGCATCAAGTTGTTTTTCATTTATTTGGTAGGCAGTCTCATATTGTCAAATAGGTTACTATCAAGTACATACAATACTTAAGGTCTTTATCGTAGCTATGCAATCTTTTCTTTAACAAGGATTTACCAAGTAACTTTAATATTCACCTTGGGGTGAATCAGTGTAAATCTGAATGGTTCCGCCTGGCTAAAAGGTCTTCCATATGGTCTTTTTGATGTGCTGGAAATACTTCTGAAAAGTATTAAAATATGGAATCTTATCAACCTATCTGGAATACAGGCAGATCTGGGAAGTTGTGCCTATTTGTCCTGTTCTGGACAATAGCAAGTCTATCCTCTACCAATAGAATTTTTTTTATTTTATTTTTTTTTAGATTGTGCTGTATTTGTTCCTGTTATTTGAACTCATATGGGAGAGGGAAGAACTCTAAAAACTGATACAGAAAGGTTAGAAATGGCAAGTACCTACACAGCCTTACCAAATTCTTCATTCACTTACGCCTATGAAAAGCTTTTGATAGTTATCAGTTCATCTGAATGAGCTGATTATGTGTGTTAGCTTAGTGCCATGACACAGATTCATGAACTTCAGGACAATTATCAGTTTTCTTGTCTATATATTATCAGTCTTTATTGTAAAACACTGAGAAAATACTTTGGTTGCACTGGCAGTAGGGACTGAGGATGGGGGAGGTTGAGTGCAGCATACTCTGGTTTCTCTTCAAATCGTATAAATCTTTCCCCCTTACTAACGATTTATGTGGAGAGGAACAAGCACTAGTGTTTTGGAATTTTCTGAGGCTCTGCTTCAGCTTTTTAGAGGTTTAAAACGGCTGAAAGCGGGAACCATCCCGCAGTAGTCAAGGTTGGCCACCTCACATCCGGCACAGCCGCAGCGCCTGCCTATGAGTTACAGGCGGGGAACTCGGGCCTTTGCTTCACCAGGGCTGTCCCAGGGCAGCAGTGCGACCAGGTCGCGCCCGCCGGCTCTCAGGGGCTGACAGGGGGTGGGCGTCCCAGGGCAACGGCAGCTGCACCCACGGCCTCTGCCTAGAAACAGCCTCTGTGTAGGCGGCCATTCGTCGCTGCCCACCAGGCACGGGGAGGGGCGCCCAGCACATTGTATAGCCATCCGCAGCGTGCTGTGGTGGTGGGTGTGGGAGCTCATGCGGCGGGGCATGGGAGTTCTGTCCCTCTTCCCTTTTGAGTCCATCCTATCTACTGGCAGTCTCTGTGACCACAGTTTTTGCCATGGTCTCTACCAGGCAGAGAGCTTGCCCCCAAAAGACTGTGGCAACCCAAATAGAGAGTCTGTCCAAAACCGTGGCTGTACAGGTCTCTGGATGCAGGGAGTGCCAGAGCCTGCTGCTGCCGGGGCAGGGTGGCAGGTATTCCACCTGTGTGAGGTGCAAGCAGGTGGAAGGTCTGGTCAGCGTGGTGGCAGAGCTGAAAGAGGAGGTTGAGAGACTGAGGGCCATCAGGGGCTGTGAGCGGGAGATTGGCTGGTGTAGTAGCTCCCTGGCGTGCAAGAGGGAAAGGTGACAGGGAGATACCCCACAACTGGTGGTGGGCCCCCTGCTCTGTCCCTGTTGGGCAGCGGAGGGGGACCCTGAGGGATGGGGAGGGTTAGGAGAGGGTCCCTGTTCGGCATCGTGGGCAAACCCCCTGTCTGCTTCCCTCACGTCTTCAGGTCCCCCTAAGCAGTAGGATTGTAGCATTGGACATTGAAGGGGAGGTCAGTGGGGAGGCACAAGGAGGTTCCCCAAAGAGGTTACCAAGGAAGAGGCAGTCAACTCCACGCATTCAGACTGCCTCTGGCAGGAAAGAAAGAAGGGTGGTTATGGTAGGTGACTCCCTTCTCAGAGGAACAGAGGGCCCCATTTGCAGACCAAGCCTAAGCCGTAGAGAAGTGTACTGCCTACCTGGAGCCTGGGTCAGGGATATAACTAGAAAACTGCCAGAGCTGGTTCACTCCACTGATTACTACCCCTTACTTGTAGTTCAGGCAGGCAGTGATGAAATTGCTCAGAGAAGCCTGTGAACTATGGAGAGATTTCAGGGGTTTAGGACGAATAGTTCGAGGAGCGGGAGCGCAAGTTGTGTTTTGTTCTGTTCCTTCTAGGGAGGTGAAGGACACAGAGTGGGCTAGGAGAACACAGGTAATGAATAACGGGCTGAGAGGCTGGACAGGAACAGGAAGGAACTTTAGGTTCGTTGACCATGGGGCAGTTTACTCAACTCCTGGCCTGTTGTCAATAGATGGAACTCACCTGTCTCAAAGGGGGAAACGAATTGTAGTGCAGGAGCTAGCAGGACTCGTCGAGAGAGCTTTAAACTAGCTATGACTGGGGAAGGGGGTAAAAAAGTGTTCACCAGAGTGCCTAGGGGAACAATGCTGAAGCTGGGGGTGAGGCAGATGTCTCATCTGAAGTGCATCTACACCAATGCACGCAGCATTGGCAATAAACAGGAGGAGCTAGAAGCAATTGTGCGACAGGTTAACTACGACCTAGTTGCAATAACTGAAACGTGGTGGGATCACTCCCATGACTGGAGTACTGTGATGGACAGCCACAAGATCTTCAGAAGGGGTACACAAGGAAGAAAGGGTGATGGTGTGGCTCCTTATATTAAAGAGTGTTTTGATGTTGAAGAGCTTGCAGTTGCAAATGATAAAGTTGAGTGTCTGTGGGTAAGGATCAGGGGTAAGGGTGGGTGACGTCTTGGTGGGGGTCTGTTATAGATGAAGAGATGTATGAGGCTTTCTATGAGCAGCTTGCAAAAGTTACATGATCGACAGCACTTGTTCTCATGGGAGACTTCAACTTCCCTGATATATGCTGGAAGTATAACACTGCGCAGACGAACCAGTCCAGGAGGTTTCTAAAGTGTGTGGAAGATAGCTTCCTGACACAGCTGGTTCAAGAGCCTACCAGGGGAGGTGCCCCACTAGATCTGCTCTTCACTAACAGAGAAGGACTGGTGAGAGATGTGAAAGTTGGGGACTGTCTTGGGCAGAGTGACCAAGAATTTGTAGAGTTTTCTACCCTTGGTGATGTCAGAAGGGTAACTAGCAAAACTGCTCTCTTGAACTTCTGGAGGGCGGACTTTCACCTATTCAGGACACTTGTTGCAGGGGTCCCTTGGGAGTCACTCCTGAAGGGCAAAGGGGTCTAGGAAGCCTGGATTCTCCTCAAGAAGGAAATCTTAACGGCACAGGAGCAGGATGTTCCTGAGTCCCATAAGGCGAGCCAGAGGGGAAGAAGACTGACATGGATGAACTGGGAACTTTTGTTGAGACTCCAGGAGAAAAAGAGAGTCTACGCCTGATGGAAGAAGGGACAGGCTACTTGGGGCAACTACAAGGAAGTTGCTAAGATATGCAGAGAGGAAGTTAGAAAGGCAAAAGCCCAGCTTGAACTCAGATTGGCCACTGCAGTAAAAGAGAACAAGAAATCCTTTTGCAAATATATTAACAGCAAAAGAAGAACCACGGAAAATTTCCATCCTGTAATTGATGCAGCAGGAAATGTGATCACTGAGGATAATAATAAGGCTGAGGTTCTCAACACCCTCTTAACATCTGTCTTTGGTAGTTGGATCAGTTATACTCAGGGTACTTTACACCCTGACGTGGACATCCCCTGTGATTCACGTAGAGAATCACCCCCTATGATCCAAGAAGAGACAGTTAAAGACCTGCTCCTCCATCTGGAATGTCTCAAGTCCATGGAACCAGACGAACTCCACCCTAGGGTGCTGAGGGAGCTGGCAGACGTAATTGCCAAGCCGCTTTCCACCATCTATCAGTGTTCCTGGTTATCTGGAGAGGTCCCAGAGGATTTGGAGGCTTTCCAGTGTGACTCCCGTCTACAAGAAGGGCCGTAAGGAGGACCCAGGGAATGACAGGTCTGTCAGCCTGACCTCGGTTCCAGGGAAAGTTATAGTGCAAATCATCTTGGGTGAGACCACATGGCACTTGTGTGGCATTCAGGCCGAGACAGCATGGGTTCATGAAAGGCAGGTCGTGCTTGTCCAACCTTATCTTCTTCTATAATCGTGTGACCAGACTGGTAGATGAGGGAAAGGCTGTTGATGTAGTCTACTTAGACTTCAGCAAAGCCTTTGACACAGTCTCCCACTCTATTCTCCTGTTGAAACTGGCTGCCTGTGGCCTGGACAGGTATACTGTTCTCTGGGTAAGGAACTGGCTGGAGGGCCGTGCCCAGTGGGTAGTAGTTAATGGAGTTAAGTCCAGCTGGCGTCTCGTTACAAGTAGTGTTCTCCAGGGGTCGGTACTGGGGCCTATCTTGTTGAATATCTGTATTGATGACCTAGATGAGGGGATTGAGTGTACCCTCAGTAAGCTTGCAGACGACACCAAGTTGGGAGGTAGTGTCAATCTGCCTGAGGGTAGGGTGGCCCTTCAGAGGGATCTGGATAGGCTGGACTGCTGGGCTGAGGCAAATGAGATGAGGTTTAACAAGGCCAAGTGCCGGGTCCTGCACTTTGACCACAATAAGCCCATACAACACTACAGGCTTGGGGCAGAGTGGCAGGAAGACTGTGAAGAGGAAAGGGACCCGGGAGCGTTGATCGATGCTCGGCTGCACATGAGCTGGCAGTGTGCTCAGGTGGCCAAGAAGGCCAATGGCATCCTGACCTGTATTAGAAATAGTGTAGCCAGCAGGAGCAGGGAGGTGATTGTCCCCCTGTACTCAGCGTTGGTGAGGCCGCACCTCAAGTACTGTGTTCAGATTTGGGCCCCTCACTGCAAGAAAGACATCGAGGCCCTGGAACATGTCCAGAGAAGGGCAACAAAACTGGTGAGGGGTCTGGAGCACAAGTCTTATGAGGAGCAACTGAGGGAGCTGGGATTGTTTAGTGTGGAGAAGAGGAGGCTCAGGGAGACCTCATTGCACTCTTCAACTTCCTGAAGGAAGTTTGTGATGGGGAGGGGGTTGGCCTCTTCTCTCAGATCACTAATGATAGGACTCGAGGAAATGGCCACAAGTTGTGCCTGGGGAGATTTAGATTAGATACCAGGAAAAACTTTTTCTCTCAAAGAGTGGTCAGGCACTGGAACAGCCTGCCCAGGGAGGTGGTGGAGTCACTGTCCCTCGCGGTGTGGAAACACCTGGACAAGGTGCTGCGAGATATGATTTAGTAGCTTAGTGGGTAGTATTGGCGATAGGATGACGGTTGGACTAGATGATCTTGTAGGTGCTTTCCAACCTTGTGTTTCTGTGATTCTATGTACCTTCCCCACAGTAGCCCTCAGCTCTGGACACAAAACATGTAAGGAGGGACTTTTTCTTGGTTAGAAAAAAAAAAAATCCAGGAATGACAGGTCATTGGATATTTTGACAGTAATGAAGTTATGATTAACTTGGTTTGAGCCAATCCTCCCTTTCTTATGACTTTAATTGAGGAGCTCTTAAAGTTTGAATTATGTTAATAATTAGAGTACACATGGTATGTACTTGTACTGGTACACACGATGTACTGGTACACATGATATGGAATAAACAATACACTTGTCATTACAGTGGTTTGATAGGTGCTGTTTTATCATTTATTAGTGGTATTTACTCAGGCTTTTGGCTCAATTCTCTGTGATGCTTTTGATACTTATTGTCCTACACAGAATTCACATTGGAGAACAAAATGCAGCGTCATTTTCTGAAGTCAAAACATTACTGCCATAGCATACCTGGGTGATTAAAATTGGATGCATATTCTGGTACCCTGTGAGTCAGGATCTGTGCAGATAGAATAAGCTACAGAGTATGGCAGAAAGGATTGGGCAGCATCTACATGAAGTTAGTGTGATTTAATCAGTCTTCATTTGCAAGAAGTTGTCGTTTTTAGCAGATGGCTATGCTTACCAATAGATATGAATTTGTCTATAAGGTGGTATGGATGGTCTTGTTTTGGGAATACAGCTGTTTAGGCCCCTCTGCAATTTTCTAACAAAACACACAGAACTTTACTGTTCTTTCAAGACTTCTCAGTTGGTTGAACTTCTGCCATAAATTAATAACTGCAGGCATCCATGCTTGTACCACAGTCACCATGAATAATTGATAGTGCTTACAAGTTTTGATGATTTAGTATCTGGGCAGGCAAATACGCAGAATGTCATATGTTTTTTAGGCAAAGATTTATTTAAAGACTGAAATTTATCTGGATCTTCAAAATGATAAATTCAGTACAAAAATATTTTAACAAAGCACTGTTTTTCTTCTGTTTATCAAGTGTGCTATCATATTGTAGAAGCATAGTCATTCCAGTAACAGAAAGCACTTGAAGTAAACACTATGATAATAATATCATCTTGTAACAGGATCCCTTGTACACCAGCTCCGGTGTGTAATTAGATATTTGGGGGGTTAAGGTTCAAGTAGTTTGTATAGTTCTCTAGCTGACTTTCCAAAAACCATATCATTTGATGTCCATTACTTTTTCTTAGTGGTTCTCTTATCTGCAAAAATATATGTTCAGATACAAGTGCCCTGCAATTACTCTTCAAGGAAAAGGGATTGCTTCCGTTCAGTAATACAGTAGTCACCAACTCTTTGGAGTCTACCAAAACTACTGTGATTAATCTTGGTCATTTCCATTTGCAATTTAAACAATAACTTGACCTGTTATGCAGTGCTGACTATTCACTAACACTCAATAACAATGATGTTACTTTGGTGAACAGAAGTATTGTTTAGTGGTGTTAGGATTTGCGTAAGCAACATTTCCTACCACTTCTTTATGCATAGTCTGTGCCAGACCCAAGTGCAGTGGCTCATTTCTTCTATGGCAATAGTCTCCCTGTTTTTTGTTGTTGCTGTATTTTTAAATGTGCCTCGCACATAATTGTTTCTGGAGATGAATGAAAGTATTTTTCTGGCACAGAAATTTGTCCAATTTGTCCCACAGGTTTCATGAGATGAAGTGGATTTTCATTTTCCACTCTTTTTTTTTTTTTTTCCCCAGAGTTGGCTGTGGTTATAGAAGCAGTAGTCTTAAGACATTATTGAAAGTATCACATTGCAAAAATATGTTGGTTGAAGTCCAGACGTTACTTGTACACTTATGCTTCAGTTCTTTTTCTGATGTAAAAAGCTAATAATATTAACTTTAAAATAGAAAGTTTCCTGGTTAGGCAAACGGTATTATAGTTTTGGAAGAAAGAAATTACTGTTTTCTCTCACTGTTTCTACTTGGAAAATTGTTATGGCAATCAGTATTTTGCATATCTACCAGCTTTGTGAATATCAAGATGTTTCAACGTTATGTTTATTTACTTCACAATAAAAGGAAGCTTGAAAAATGTCTTCCTAATGCAATCTAGTTTCACTTATTTCATTTGTTTATTTATGCTACATTCATAGGTTGTTTTTTTTTTAAAAAAAAAAACAAAACTCTACTGCTTTCTAAAGTGAAAAAAAATAATGGTGGAAAGGAGAGCTTTGTGTTTTCATGTCTAATTTGTCAGAGAGCCAGAAAAAAAAAAAAAAAGAAAAGAAAAGAAAGAAAGAAAAAAAGTCTGTTTCCTTAATCAGGATAGTGCTTACTTTGGCTGGGACCAAAGAGTTGTGGTGAACGAGGTTAAATCCAGTTGGAGACTGGTCACAAGTGATATCCCCCAGGGCTCAGTACGGTGGGCAGTTCTCTTCAATATCTTTATCAATGATCTGAGTAAGGGGATTGAGTGTACCCTCAGTAAATTTGCAGACGACACCAAGTTAGGTGTGAGTGTTGATCTGCTCAAGGGCAGGAAGGCTCTGCAGGAGGATCTGGATAGGCTGGACCGATGGGCTGAGGCCAACTGTATGAGGTTCAACAAGGCTAAGTGCCAAGTCCTGCACTTTGGGCACAACAATCCCATGCAACACTACAGGCTGGGGGAAAAGTGGCTGAAAAGCTGCCTGGTGGAAAGAGACTGGGATATTGGTCAATAGCTGGCTGAATATGAGCCAGCAGTGTGCTCAGGTGGCCAAGAAAGCCAACAGCATCCATGCTTGTATCAGAAATATTGTGGCCAGCAGGACTAGGGAGTGATCATCTCCCTATACTCAGCACTAGTGAGGCCACGGCTTGAATACTGTGTTCAGTTTTGGGCCCCTCACTACAAGAAGGACATCGAGGCGCTGAAGTGTGTCCAGAGAAGGTCAACGAAGGTAGTAAAGGGTCTAGAGAACAAGTCTTATGAGGAGTGGTTGAGGGAACTGGGGTTACTTAGCCTGGAGAAAAGAAGGCTTAGGGGAAACATTAATACTCTCTACAACTACCTCAAAGGAGGTTGTAGCAGGGTAGTGGGTCAGTCTCTTCTCCCAAGCAACAAGTGAAAGGACAAGAAGAAATGGCCCCTCAAGTTTCTCCAAGGAAGGTTTAGGTTGGATATTATGAAAAATTTCTTCACTGAAAGGGTTGTAAGGCATTGGAACAGGCTGCCCAGGGAAGTAGTTGAGTCAGCATCCATGAAGGTATTCAGAAAATGTCTAGTAGTGGTGCTTAGGGACATGGTTTAGTGGTAGATTTGGCAGTGCTAGGTTAACAGTTGGACTTGATGATTTTAGCAGTCTTTTCCAACCTAAATTATTCTATGATTCTATGATTAAAACAGATTTTGAAAGCAAATAAAGGAAAGCTGAAAAAACGTGTTCTTGTCACTACGTAGCCCAAGTTCACTTTAAAAAAATACTTTCTAGCACAAGGAAAGTGCAGAAAAACTGTGTTGATGTTCTAATTAAAGCCTTGTCACTTATCTAAGAAAAGGCATCTTTTACTTGAAATATGATTTCATGACCCAAAGCTACATCCAGGTTAAAAGCCATCTAAATTAACAGAATAGACATTTTGCTTCTGTTTACAGGCTTGGTGCTTAGCTGAAGTAATTGATGAGAGATCAACGTTAATAAGCAATTTTTTGACAGGAAACTGTACAACAAACTATTGAGTGCAAGTCATGTTCTGGTTTATAGGAAAACACTGTAGAGTAAGAATTATTTTTAAAAGTTATGTTAAAAAAAAAAAGCACAACAACAACAAAGAATTTTAAACCGAATAATATAAAAGTGTTCCCTCTCCATGTCTCAGTTCTCATGAATTGTTTTAATAATGTTTTTAGGAATCAGTAGCTATCTCTAGAATAAACTAACAAACAACACACACAACTAACAGGGAAAAAAGTATTGGCTTTTACTGCCTTTTTACAAAGATTTTTCCAAGGAACTTCAAGGTTGAATATGTGAATATCAGCCATGATTAGACTGTGGACATATATTTAGAGATGAACTCGCTAGGACGAGGTGCTGAGATATGATGTTGATTGGCACTCTATATATGTCACAGGTGAATAAGCAGGAAGAGAGATTAGGTAGGATTGGGGATTATCTGCAATAACAAAGAAATCTGACAGTCTTGTCACACAGCTATTGCTCTCAAATGTTTTTCCTCAGAAACCTTGGAGAGACAATGTGTTTAACAGCCATGGTACCTCATAATCATCCACTTTCCATAATACCTTCAACGGAAATATTAGAGACTTGGTACCAAACAAAAAAAAAAAAAAGAATTTTATAATGAATATAAACTATATATGCTAATGCAGAGCTGTAAAAATACAATACTCAAAATGGAAAGAATGAGTTCAGAGAAAATGTTTTTGGATGTAAATTTACTTTGTGAATATTAAAAAGTAAAGAGCTCACTTATGTTTAGAGACTGAACAAAGGATCTCAGTTTCAGCAGATCAAAACTAATCAGATCACTGAGGCAGTGTGAGAATTGCATGCTGAGTTGAACTGGCTGTTCAAGCAAGCAGCTGTATGCAGTGTAGTATAAGAGCTATGTGCTTTAGGAGAAGGCTTCCCAACAGTATGTAAAGTAAGTTGAGTACCTTCTTTGAATAGAAGACTCTGTGTATGCATTCCAGGGAGATGGAAAGGAATTAGCTCAGTTGCTGACAATGAATAGACTGTACAACTGGTATGGGCATCTAGAACAGATAGTGGGGTCGTGTTTTGGTATTGAGAGTGGAAAATAACCATTATTTGGTCATAAATTGATATCATACCACTCAAATATTTGTGTTTCAATGTTTGACAAAGTACATAAGGCTCCTATATGTGAATCAAGAATAATGTGAATAAGTTGAATCAAGAGCATTTAGTAGAAAATCGTCTGATATACTATTTTTTATTAATGTATGATAACTCTTATTATGTCAGTGACAATTATTCTTTTGTATGGGTGATGGTTTTGAATAAGTATATGTCATGTAATAAACTGTTTCTGAATCTTGTTCTCATGAGGTAATTTTGCTGTCTTCATTTCATTGGTTACCAAAACGATTATATGATATATTCTATGGGTCAGGTGTGGTTTAGTCAGAAGGAAACACATGCAGGTGTTTTTAAGGCAAACACAATAGCTACAAGCTCCCTGCATTCCTACCCAGTCAGGATATGATGCTCCAGAGATCACTGGTATCCCACTACCTATGTCCATTCAGAAATAACTTAGCAGAGAGATAAGAGGACTGAGTTTTCTATTATCCTGTTGAAATATATATAATGAAATGTAAAGCAGTAGACCCTGAAAAAAAAAAAAAAAGAGAGAGATGTAAAGCAGTGGATACTGAGACTGGGCAAAAACTTCTGCTGTCATCTGAATTACCAGTTACACTCAAAGCTTTTAAGACTTTAAGTACCCAAAAGAGATCTTCCCTGCAAATAGGTGTCAAATGATGCTTAAGATACTGGGGCAGCTTTGAGATTATCCCTCAGATGTGGTTTTTTTTTTTGTTTTTTTTTTTGTTTTTTTCCTCAGTCAGGGTGAATTTGCCCATAGAAACTAAGTAAAGGCTTAACATTAAGTGTCAACATGAATAATAGTAATCATTTTCACAGGCATCCGTTCCATGTCAAACACATTTGTTAGCTATGTCTCGGTAATATTTGCAACATAGATCTCTCACAAAGTTCAAATTTGTTCTTATGCCATTTTTCGGTGTCATCCATGCACAAAACTCATTCTAGTATTCTTCATCAGCTCATTCTCTACTCTTCTCTGGACCTCTCTGTGGCTTATTTCCCAATGCTCTCTATATTTTCTGTGCCAGTATCCAGCAGAGTTGTGTCCATAATATTCACCAAAGTAAAACCAATATCAGATGCATGAATGTAAGCTTTTCCCCATCTGAACTATGTTATGTGCAGAACATTGTATTTAAAATATATTCATGTTATATTGAAAATATTTTTATTCAATCATTCTTTTCTTAATTACTGCCTGAAAAATGAAGAGAAGAATATCAAATAAAATATAGCTAGAGATGCATGTGTGTGTTCCAATTACAATCTGTCAGGATCTAACTTCCTGCTTATTATTAGCCAATATGGGGAAAATGAGCATGGATTTGCTCCAATGAAACAGTGCTGAAAGATATAATATTCTATTTAATACTTTTTCAAGATCTGCACATATAGGCATTTCCTACAGAATAGAAGGGAAGAATTTTATCTCTGTAACTCTGGACAGGAATATGGCATTGAGGAAAGCTGGGGGGGCAATAGAATTTAAATGTCATGGGGGATTTCAGAACTTCAGTTCAAGAACAACTATTTTAAAAATCCTGAAATTCTGCGTTAAAACTACCTTGGAAGGAGACAGACTCAGTAGAGCTCCAAGACTAAGTAGAGGTTTTTTGCTCCTTTTTGCTCCTGAGTAGAGTTTGCAACTCTACGTTTATAAAATTTTCTAAAGAATTATCAGATTAAAATTGTTTTGGGTAATACAGTTCTTCAAATGTTAAAACCCATCTTTTGCCTACGGCAATCCAAGTTGCGATGCAAAAGGAACTGGGGAAGTTACTGTATTTTTACAAAGATATAGCACTTGGAAAGAGTAATTAGCTGAGAGAGATATTTCTAGAAGTGTGTGCATGTACCCTTCAAGATAAGCACTTCCTCCTTTAGGATTTAAAAAAAAAAAAGAAGGAAAAGAAAAAAATATCCTGTTACAGAGGTAAACTCTGCTTCTCTCAGAAAGCTCTTTACAAAACCTACTAACTTTTCTCTCCTAGTCAGAGAGCTTTAAATCTATTCCTTTAACTGAACAAAATCCTACCAAAAAAAAAAAAAGCCTCTTTCTTGGTGTTCAAAATAGTGTTTGCCAAGACAAAATGTCATAAATGAGTATTGTCTTAGAAGCTCTGAATATGATTTAGCTGTCTTCTCTTTAGCCTGTATTTTTCTCTAATGGAATTTCATATTATGGTGGGTTAACTAGGATGGATCACACTTGACAATGTTCATCCTCCCAATTTTGCTTGGCCATGAAATTCAGTTTGTTATGTGAAAGGAATTTTCTATCATGAAATTATTACACTATTATGTCATTTTGAGTAAAATCATAAACTACTAACAAAAATGTCAAGGGCTTTGCAGAATAAAGACATATATTTCATTTGCAAAAGCATTAAAAATACAGTGCTTTTAATATTTAATGAACAATAAATATATATATTAACAAGAAAAGAATCTGTCTGTGCTGTTTGGCGTATATACTTGCATTCACTTAACTCTATTCTAAGGAAGGAAGAAATCGTTCTATTTTGGGGAAAAAAATCTAGTATTTTTCACATGCTTGGTTCAATTCAGGTTAATCTTTTTTAGCAAGATATGTTATTTTTCAGACACTGAGAACATTGTTGCTATGTTATAAGCCATGTTCCTTTAGCAATTACATTATGGAATAGTAGGATGTAATTCCTGAAGGTGTTGAAGAAAAGCTTCTCAGTAAGGCATCCAAGTGGGAAAAGAAATTCAATACGATAGCCACCATGCAGTCACGGGTATGACACTGTAGTGTGAACCACTTCTCATCTGTTTCCTTAAGCCTTTAAAGCAGGCAGATCTTCAGTACCCATCTTCAGAGCTAAGTTAATTCCATGTGAAATACGCTAACATCTAGTTCTGAAGTTTTAAATGCAAAGGCATGATGTTTATGGCCCTGGTTTTCAAGACTGCTGCAGGGGCTGCAGACGGCAGTGCTGTGTTTCCCTGGGGGTATTTGCAGTGTCAGAGTGATGCTTTCTGGCTCTGGTGCTCTGTTCCCAGTGGGCTTGTGAAAGGAGAGGTAAGATGCACTTGTTGCAGTTACAGCAACTTATATCAACACAAAAATGCCTTCTTAAATGATCTCGGATACAGTATTGTGTCCCCTGAGATACTGAAAATACAGCAGTAGCTCTGTACGAATTTATGGATTTTTGAAGAAAAACTTGTAGGCAGAGAAAGGAGGTGAACTGACTTAAAAACTTAATGTTTGGGGTTTTGTATCTTCACTTGCTCAGTTTCTGCATGTAGTGTAACCCTCAGTGGAGGTTAGTGTTCTTGTTAACAGTTCGAATCCCTTTACAGAAAAATAAAAAGTTCCCATCAGTGTTGTTCACCTTCCTTTCTGAGTCTTACTGTTGCTTTACAGGGTCAAGTTGCCCTCATCCTCGTCTCAGTTTAAATTTCTATTTTTCAGCGAGTAGTATTCCATATTTTTCACTGTGTAATGTCATATCATTTTATTTATTTATTTTTTTTTTAGGCCCTTAGGCCTTTCTCTTCTCTGCAGTGTCATCACTGGGGACTGCATTGCTTTTTGGCTGGCACAAATTTCAAATCACGGTCCAGTACCTAGCATTCAGTGCTTGGCATTCTTGGGGACAATGTATCAAACTGGTTTTTGTCATTTACCTAAACATTTCAAATGAAGATTGTCCTTGAAGAAGCATAGCTATTTGCATGAATACACATATTCGTGTCCAGGTGAATGATTTTCTATTCATATCCTAATATTTGTGACAGAAGGCTTGCTTGATCGTCTTGTATGTATTGGTATATTTGGAAATCAGCGAGAGTTTTAGGAGGCAAGGAGAGAAAATATTTCGTCAAAGAACAGCATTTCCTAAATTAACTAAACAAATGCAGGATTTGAAAGCCATAATCAGGGAGGGAGACAGAAAGAACAAGTGACATTCTTCCAGAGGCACAGCAGATCGCTCCTCAGAGTCTGGAGGTGCTTCCCCAGGGCAGTGACTTCAAGGCTGGTCTGCAGGTGACCCCAGCACACCCCAGCCTACTGGCTGGACCCATCTGGCTGAAGACGGGTCGTGAACACCGAAATTCTGCGTGTCCTCACAGCTGGGCCAGAGCTACCTTTATGGAGACATCAGCTGAACAAGGCACATGCAAATACCTAACTGCATTTCTTGCTTCTTCCACTTGTACCTACTGTGACAATATGATCTAAACTGGAAATAGGAAAATCCAGACCATTCTCTTGACAAAGTATGAATTAACAAGGAAGTTGCTTTCCAACAATATCAGTATAAATAGTAACCAATCCTATTTAATGATTTCAGCTACCACAGTTTATGTGTTAAATAATCAAGCCCAGTGTTGTCAATGGCACTCTGGAGCAACTGAAGAAGCTAAGTCTGTTCTAGATATTTCTCAATAGTAGAGGTTGGTGTATGGACAAAGTATGGACAACAATATTCGTAAACCTTGATGCAGTAACTGTAAAATTTTTGTTTTTTATCTCAGATCCTTATTTCAGTAGATGGATAGGTGGCTGGATGAACAGATGGATGGTCATACAGCTTGCACTCTACATGTTAACCTTCAGTTTTACTGCACATTACACAAACGTGAAGATATATCTGTGCAACTCTACCAACACTTCAAGCCAGCTGTGAGTCAGCACCAATCCAGAAGCCATGTAACTGTGACAATGTATACTTGATTCACAGTAAATATACTCTGCATTTGCTAGACAAAGGAAAGGAAAACTTATTGTTTTTTTTTTTTTTTTAATAGAGAATATACCCCGATTTTTCTCTTCAGGGAAAACATTGTCATACAGGAGAAAAACAAAAACAAAAACACGACTGATTATTTTTTGTTAGTCACATTATAAAAGCAGCTCCTAACAGTGACTCTCTTGCTTTTTTCATTAAAGGAAGACAAATATAAGTATGAACAGTGCCATGCTGGGACTCAGCAGCACCGTTCTGGAAAACACACAAGACCTATTTTAATCTCCGTTATTCTAGTGTCATTTAGTTCATTTAATCAAATAGTAGAAGTCTGGATACATATCATGATGCATAGCTATTATATTTGGCAAAACACTACTACAGCCTGTTCTGAATGTTTTAAGCAGTTAAGCACACAAAGGGTATATGAAAGAGCATATACTGAAGTGGGTACATAAATTAGATTTTAAAAAAATGTCGCTCTACAGATTTTGGAATGCTTGTTACATTTCTTATTTCTCTATTAAAGGCTTTCTGTGCCAGCTTTGTACTCATTTTTAGATTAAAGTACTCCAGTGATTGGATCCTCTCCATGAAAAGATAAATACACATAATGTTCACATATGAAGATATATATATATATATGTATATATAAAAATATATTTTGGTAAGATAATTTTTTGCTTAGTAATCTGCCACCAAATACTAATCAATTAGAATGTAGTTTTCTGAAATGTTTCTGGTGATAAGTTGCTTTCTTATGCAAAGTCCACAATGTAGTCCAATGCAAGTTTCTCTACATTGATGTAAAGCTACAGAAATTGTTGCTAATCATTTTGTTTCAGATATTTTAGAAGTACAATATGTTTTAAATATTTTTGAAATGTATATAATTTGTATACCACAATTATAAGTTGTTTTTTTTTTCCCTGATGAATATAGAAGAATAAAGTTAATGTATAACCGTAACGAGCTCCTATGTTGTACACAAACACTGTAGGCTCCAGCACTCATCTTTCCAGGCACATTCGTGGAAGTATGATAGCCATGGATCTGGTTTATGTTTAGCAAAACACACTAAGATATCTAGCCTTTTCTGCGATGTGTATGATTTGTATTTCATATTTCATAAAGAACAGGAAAATGTTCTGTTGCTGAGCAGAGGCTCATGATACATTACATTTCAAATGTGATGAAAAAGGGTGATCAAAAGATAAGGTTTATTGTAATATACCAGTGTTATTTATGAATACTAAACCTCTCATCTACGATTGTTTTTGTTGTTTTGTTGTTGTTGTTTTTCCCAAGTATCTAATCTGGAAGATAAGGGATGGGCTGATGCTTGAAAGCTAGTAGAGATACTAGCTTGCCGAGCTAGCTAGTAGAGATACTAGCTCGCCACTTATCGAGGCGACCGGCTCCGGGGCAGACGCGTGCTGCAGCGGAGCGCGGGATCGGGACAGGCAGGGCTATTTTTCGGGCATCGAGCCTACGTGAGGGAGCCGCCAGGCACCGGCAGCCCTCGTGAGGGAGGCTGACGAGGCGTAGGCGGAGCCAGCAGCGTCAGCGACAGCTCCTCCCCCCGGCCTCCCCCCGGCCGTTCAAAGGCAGCCCTTAGGGAGCGCGAGCGACCAGGAGCGCGGCTAACAGGGCCGGCAAACAGGGAGTGACGCGGCAGTTAGCGAGGCAGTGAGCGCGGGCAGGGCGGGCAGGAAGGGCGGAGCGCTCACACCCGCCCATAGGGACAACTCCTCCAACGGCACTCTCCCGTCAGCTGGGCTGCGATGGTCTCCACCAGGCACGGTGCTTTCTCTAGGAAGTCAGTACACACCCAGACCGACTGCCCGCCCAAACATGCGGCAGTTCAGGTCTCCGGATGCGGGGAGTGTCTGAGCCTCTTGCTGCCATCGGCGGGGGGCAGAGAGACTGCTTGCGTGAGGTGCGAGCAGGTGGACGACCTGGTCCGCATGGTGGCGGAGCTCGAGGAGGAGGTGCAGAGGTTGAGGGATATCAGGGAGTGCGAGCGGGAGATAGACTGGTGGAGCGACTCCCTGCAGGACCGGAGGGAGAGGGACCAGGGTGAGACGCTCCAAAGGGGGGTGGACCCCCTGCCCTGTCGCCATCGGGCAGAGGGAGGGGACCTGCGAGTTGAGGAGGAATGGAGACAGGTCCCTGCTCGACCTCGCAGGAGATGCCCTCCCCTTCCGGTGCCACCTTCCCAGGTGCCCTTGAACAATAGGTTTGAGGCCCTGGAGCTGGAGAGACCGGTGGGTGAGGATGAGGTAGGAAGCCTACCCAGGAGGATGCCTGAGGTGAGGAAGTTGACTCCACGCCTCAGGACTGCCTCCACCAAGAAAGAAAGAAGGGTGATTGTTGTGGGCGACTCCCTCCTCAGGGGAACGGAGGGCCCTATTTGTCGGCCTGACCCCACACATAGGGAAGTCTGCTGCCTCCCTGGGGCCAGGGTCAGAGACATTACCAGGAAGCTTCCAAACCTGGTTTGCCCCTCTGACTATTACCCGCTTTTGATAGTCCAGGCTGGCAGCGACGATGTTGAAAAGAGAAGCCTCAAGGCTATCAAACAGGACTATAGGGGGCTGGGACGATTGGTGGAGGGAGCGGGAGTGCAGGTGGTGTTTTCGTCCATCCCTACGGGGGAAGGGAGAGGCACGGAGAGGACATGGAAAGCTCGCGTGGTTAATAGGTGGCTCAGAGGCTGGTGCCAGCACAGAAATTTTGGGTTTTTTCACCATGGGGAGCTTTACTCGGCACCCGGCCTGATGGCCCCAGACGGGTCCCTATCTCCAAGGGGAAAACGGATCCTAGGCCAGGAGCTGGCGGGGCTCATAGAGAGCGCTTTAAACTAGGTAAGAAGGGGGACGGGGCTCAAACAAGGCTTGTTGGAGCTGTGCCGGGGGAAACAATGGCTAGGCCGGGGAAGAAGGCGATGGCCCAGCTGAAGCGCATCTACACTAATGCACGCAGCATGGGTAACAAACAGGAGGAGCTGGAAGCCATCGTGCAGCAGGCAGGCTACGACTTGGTTGCCATCACGGAGACGTGGTGGGACCGCTCCCACGACTGGAGTGCTGCAAAGCCTGGCTATCGGCTCTTCAGGAGGGACAGGCAGCACAGAGGGGGTGGTGGCGTGGCTCTCTACATTAGAGAATCTTTTGATGTTGATGTTGTGGAACTCCAGGCTGGGAATGATAAGGTTGAATCCCTGTGGATTAGGATCCGCGGGAAGGCCGGCAAGGCTAGCTTCCTGGTCGGGGTCTGTTATAGACCACCGAACCAGGATGAGGAGACGGATGAGGAGTTTTATAGGCAACTGACAGAAGTTGCAAAATCGTCGGCGCTTGTCCTCGTGGGGGACTTCAACTTCCCGGACATATCCTGGAAACACAACACGGCACAGAGAAAGCAGTCTAGGAGGTTTCTGGAGAGCGTGGGAGATAGCTTCCTGACGCAGCTGGTCAGTGAACCTACCAGGGGTGGTGCCCCGCTAGACCTTCTCTTCACAAACAGAGAAGGACTGGTGGGAGATGTGGTGGTCGGAAACTGTCTTGGGCAGAGTGACCACGAAATGGTAGAGTTCTCTATTCTTGGCGAGGCCAGGAAGGGGACCAGTAAAACTGCTGCATTGGACTTCCGGAGGGCTGACTTTGAGCTGCTCAGAACGCTGGTTGGCCGAGTCCCTTGGGAGGCGGTTCTGAAGGGCAGAGGAGTCCAGGAAGGCTGGGCGCTCCTCAGGAAGGAAATCGTGATGGCACAGGAGCGGTCCATCCCCACGTGTCCAAAGACGAGCCGGCGTGGAAGAAGACCGGCCTGGCTCAACAGAGAGTTGCGGCTTGTGCTTAGCAGAAGAAAGAGGGTTTATAATCTTTGGAGAAAAGGGCGGGCCACTGAGGAGGACTACAAGGATGTAGCGAGGCTGTGCAGGGAGAAAATTAGAAAGGCCAAAGCTCATCTGGAGCTCAACCTGGCTACTGCCGTTAAAGACAACAAAAAATCCTTTTACAAATATATCAACGCGAAACGGAGGACTAAGGAGAATCTCCATCCTTTACTGGATGCGAGGGGAAACCTAGTTACTAAGGATGAGGAAAAGGCTGAGGTGCTTAATGCCGCCTTTGCCTCAGTCTTTAGCGGCAATACCGGTTGTTCTCTGGATACCCAGTGCCCTGAGCTGGTGGAAGGGGATGGGGAGCAGGATGTGGCCTTCGCTATCCATGAGGAAATGGTTGGCGACCTGCTACGGAGCTTGGATGTGCGCAAGTCGATGGGGCCGGATGGGATGCACCCGAGGGTACTGAAAGAACTGGCGGAGGAGCTGGCCGAGGCACTTTCCATCATTTATCGGCAGTCCTGGCTATCGGGGGAGGTCCCAGTTGACTGGCGGCTAGCCAATGTGACGCCCATCTATAAGAAGGGCCGCAGGGCAGACCCGGGGAGCTATAGGCCTGTCAGTTTGACCTCAGTGCCAGGAAAGCTCATGGAGCAGATTATCTTGAGGGTCATCACGCGGCACTTGCAGGGCAAGCAGGCGATCAGGCCCAGTCAGCATGGGTTTATGAAAGGCAGGTCCTGCTTGACGAACCTGATCTCCTTCTACGACCAAGTGACGCGCTTGGTGGATGAGGGAAAGGCTGTGGATGTGGTTTACCTTGACCTCAGTAAGGCTTTTGACACCGTTCCCCACAACATTCTCCTCAAGAAACTGGCTGCTCGGGGCTTGGACTGGCGTACGCTTCGCTGGGTTAGAAACTGGCTGGATGGCCGGGCCCAGAGAGTTGTGGTGAATGGAGTCAAATCTGGTTGGAGGCCAGTCACTAGTGGTGTCCGCCAGGGCTCGGTACTGGGGCCGGTCCTCTTTAATATCTTTATCGATGATCTGGATGAGGGCGTCCAGTGCACCCTCAGTAAGTTTGCAGATGACACCAAGCTAAGTGCGTGTGTCGATCTGCTCGAGGGCAGGAAGGCTCTGCAGGAGGATCTGGATAGGCTGGAGCGATGGGCTGAGGTCAACTGTATGAAGTTCAACAAGGCCAAGTGCCGGGTCCTGCACCTGGGGCGCAACAACCCCAAGCAGAGCTACAGGCTGGGAGATGAGTGGCTGGAAAGCTGCCTGGCCGAGAGGGACCTGGGAGTATTGGTTGATAGTCGGCTGAATATGAGCCAGCAGTGTGCCCAGGTGGCCAAGAAGGCCAACGGCATCCTGGCCTGCATAAGAAGCAGTGTGGCCAGCAGGTCTAGGGAAGTGATTGTGCCCCTGTACTCGGCTCTGGTGAGGCCGCACCTCGAGTACTGTGTTCAGTTTTGGGCCCCTCGCTACAGGAAGGACATGGACGTGCTCGAGCGAGTCCAGAGAAGGGCGACCAAGCTGGTGAGGGGTCTGGAGAACAAGCCTTACGAGGAGCGGCTGAGGGAGCTGGGCTTGTTCAGCCTGGAGAAGAGGAGGCTCAGGGGCGACCTTATCGCTCTCTACAGTTACCTTAAAGGAGGCTGTAGAGAGGTGGGGGTTGGTCTGTTCTCCTACGTGCCTGGTGACAGGACGAGGGGGAATGGGCGAAAGTTGCGACAGGGGAGTTTTAGGTTGGATGTTAGGAAGTACTTCTTTACCGAAAGGGTTATTAAGCATTGGAACGGGCTGCCCAGGGAGGTGGTGGAGTCACCATCCCTGGAGGTCTTTAAAAGACGTTTAGATGTAGAGCTTAGCGATATGGTTTAGTGGAGTACTTAGTGTTAGGTCGGAGGTTGGACTCGATGATCTTGAGGTCTCTTCCAACCTAGAAATCTGTGATACTGTGATACTGTGAATTCATTAGAGAGCAGAAGTGGGGGACAGCCCTGCTCTTGTGAGAGAGCCTGAGGAACCCCTAACAGTGCCGAAGGGCAGCAAAAGTACGATTGATACCAAGATCATGTAAAATCCTTTTTTCTCTCTTTCTCTTCCCCCATTTCTTTTTTATGTATTTACTTATTTATTTATTTTGAGGGGATGCATGAATGAGAACCCTTTATTGTAAATACCGTGCATCTGAAAAGGTGAGCCTTCAGGCAGACGTACTGGCAAGCTTTGGCTCAGCCCCAGAACTACATCATCATTGGCATAAGCACGACTGGTTGGGCAGAGGGCTGTGACTGGAGTGCTGCGAGGGACGGTTCTAGGCTCATCAGGAGGGATAGGCAGGGCAGGTGAGGCAGGGGGCTGGCGCAATGACACGGTTGAGAGCCTCTGAGTGAGGATTAAGGGACAAACCAATAATGCGGATGTTGTTGTGGGAGTTGGAGACGGCCTCCCATCCCGAGTGACTACACGGATGGGTGGTTCAACAAGGAATTAGGCAATGTCTCCAGCTCAGCTGCCCTTGTCCCTAAGTGGGTGGGTGACTTTGGGTTGCCAGATGTTAGCAGGGAATGACAAGAAGCAGACACAAACAGGTCCAGGAAATTCCTAAAGCACCTCGATGATAACTTCTTGATCCAGGTACTAAGGGAGCTGACTCGGAAAGGTGCCCTTCTAGATTGCTGCTTGTAAACCGAGAATGTCTCCTGCGTGAAGTGGCGAATGGCAGCCATCTTGGCTACGGTGGCCACAAAGACGTCGAGCTGAAAATCTTTGGTGATAGGAAGAAAACTGCCAGTAAAACTTCCACCAGTGGCTGTGCCACTGCCGCAGACTCACCACCGGGTGCCGCCTCAGCACAGGTTGGTGGAGCCAGAGTGCTCTGGGGGGGTGGTGGTGGGATTTGTGTCCCCTCATCTTTGGGGAGCACCACGTTGTCCTCTGAGGGGAGTGGCGGCTGCCCCCTGCTCCTGGTCAGGTTCCAGGGAGCAGGGAGCAGCTGCCCCGGGAGCGGAGGATTCAGGAGAAGCGGTGGTGGGGGACCGGGGTGGGTGGGGGCCTGCAGCAGGCAGGAGCCTGTGGGGTGCAGGGGCTCCCTGTGCGGCATGGCCCCCAGGCCTCAGCTCCAGCGGCTGTGGGGCACCAGTGTCCCCATCACCATGGGCTGACCCCAGACACAGATGGGGGGACACGGAGGAGCAGCGGGTAGGGGCAGCACCGCAGGTGGGAGCAGCACCACACGAACTGTGAGCCCGGCACCCCAGACCAGGCATTGGCCTTAGGCAGCGGGTGGAGGATGGTGGGGATGTGAGCGGGCTGGTATGGGATCAGCATCGCTCCAGGGATGGGGGCAGCAAGCAGGCCCTGGAGACAGGGGTGGGGGTAGTTTGGGGTACTTTCAGGTTAGTAGGGTTTCCTTGGTTTTCCACCTCCTCTCTTTTGCAGGGGTGCCAATGCTGCTCCCGTCTGTGGTGGAAGCGGGCCCTGTGGTACCGCCACTGGTACCATGGAGCTGTGATGGGGAGCCAATGGGCCGGCTGTCTGTAGGGGTCCCCAGGAGGTGCCTGTCTGGGGTGTTCGCGGTGGGTTGGGGGATGCTGGGGCTGGGGCTGCTGGTACTGGAGTTGCCAATACCAGCATGGGCTGGGGAAGCTGGGGCTGGGCGTGCTGGCACCAAGTTGGGGATGCTGCTACCAGTCCTGGACAGAGATGCCGGTAGTGGTGCTGGGACCTTGTGGAGATACCAATAGTGGAGCTGGGGGCAATCAGGGTGCTGGAGGTGGTACTGGAAGCGGGACAGTGATGTTGGTACTCGGGTGGTGATGCTCTTACTGGGGCCATGTTGCTGGTACTAGGACAGATTTGGTGGGGCATCTCCACTGGTACTGGGATGCTGATGCTTGTACTGGGACAGCAGTGCACGTAGTGGGACAGCTGTGCTTGGAACTGGGACGGTGATTGTGCACCTCAAAGACTGGTCAGCCCCTAGGAAGTAATGGCTGCATTCAGAGGCGGGGAAGAAGAAAAAACAGGTTCAACAAAAAGAGCAAAGATCAGCCACGCTTCTCACGGCATCTGCCTTTGCAAAGGCAAGTGCCCTTCAAAGCCCACAGACATCGTGTCAGCTCCTTCAACTGGCTGCCAGCCTGCGACTTGCCACCCGCAGAGCATGAATGCCATCACCTTGGCAATTCAGGAAATCATTAGGTAACATTCCCTAGTCTCAAAGACAGATTCTGTAGCCGGATAAATCACCATTGGAAATCGGGTAAAACAAGAGTTTTACTTGAAAGCCTATGAGCAAGAAGTGTAAGCTGAAATGCAGAATTTCTTCAGAACTTTGCTGTGACACTGTGCCAAGCCGTGAGGTCACAACACCTCTCCGTGATGCTGCGAGGGCCATGAGGTCCCAACGCTGCTCCGTGACACCGTGAGGGCTGCAAGGTCACAATAGCTCTCGGTGATGCAGTGCTGGGCTGTGAGGTCCTGACACCCCATTGTGACGCTGGGTCAGGCCACAGGCACTGCTCCGCACCGGTCCTGACAGCAGCACTAGCTGCAGCTGCAGCGGCGGTGGTGGAAGCATGGTGCGAGTGTGGGGAGCCACGGCCCCTGCCTGCGTCCTCTTCCTCCTCCTGGTGGCCCTGTGTGCCCGGGGTGCCCAGGCTGCGCCATGGCGACCACCGGGAGCAGGTGGGTGGGCAGGGCCGGGGCCAACACCAAACCCTGGGCGGCATGGTGCTGCGCGGCACGCATATGGATGGAGGGGACGGGGACGGGATAGCAGCAGGGCCGGGCGGGCACCGCGGGCAGGGGGCAGGCAGGAGGCAGAAGCCCCGCAGGGTGGCACGGTGGGGCCGTGGCTGCTGCGGGGTTGTTTCCTGCCGGGGGGGCCGTGAGTGGCGCTGGGGCCGAGAAGCCTGGGTCTGAGCCCCTGTGGGGCTGAGGCCGCTGGCCCCTCTTGGGAAACTTCCACCTGCATCTTTGTCCCGTGACATTGCCTCAGCCCCCTCAGTCACTGCAGGGTGCTGGGGAAGAGGGAGAGCACAGCATGCCATGGCAACTTCTCTCATCTCTGCTTGATTTTAGATGATGATGGTGTTGCTTCTCCATATCCAGCTTCTCAGCTGGATCATGGTTTGGAGCCTCAGGAGGATCCCCGAGGTACGTTGCGAGTGTGCTTCCTTGAAGGAAGATGGCTAATGGGCTGTAATAGTTTATTCAGGGTCTTCCAAGTGCGTTTGTGCCTTGAGGGGGCTTGCACAAATGAGCCCTGAATATTTCTTCACTTGGAGAGATGCCACCCCTGCCCCTCTCCACAGAGAGGGAAGAACCCAGGCTTTTCTTCCTATTTGGGCCATGTCATTACCTGAGCCCCAGCCAGTGCCTCCCGGTCACTGAGGAAGAGGCAGGCCCCAAGAGGCAATGGAAGCTCCCCTTACCTGTGTCTGATCCCACTTGTGCCCACAGGCAGTACTGGTCAAGTGCCTCCATGGAATCCTGCTCCTGAGCCTGCCAGTATGGGTCCCACAGGTGGTAAGTTGTCCGTGTTCATTTCCTTGCTGTTTGTTAACGGTCTGTTGAGCTAGCTCAGCAAGGGTTCAGCTGCTCACTGGCCAGGGGGCTTCTCCATGACAAACATGGATGATCATTTTTCCCGGGGTCTGCACGCTCCCCCTGCAGTGGGGTCTTCCTTTGTGTCCAGCAGAGATCTTCCCGTAAGAAACACCTGAGGGGCCACACCTTTGGCGGCATGCTCCCTGCGGGGTGTTGCGCACAGCCTGGAGAGAGGATTTGGGAAGAGGCCAAGAGGGAGCCTCCAGCTCAGCAGGCCCCTTTGCGGCTTTGGAAATCCTGGCTCGTGTCTGGGTCCCACATCCTTGCCTGAGCCCCCTCCAGTCGCTGCAGGTCACTAAGGAAGAGGTAGATCACACCATGCAAGGGGAATGTTTCTCTTCTGTGCTTGATTGCAGCAGTTCTCGTAGGCTCTGGCTACTCGACACCTCAGCCTGATGTGGACCACGAGCCTCAGGTTAATCTGCCAGGTAAGTCAGCGGAAGGAAGGAGCATCTAGGTGCTGCAGAGCCAGCAGGCACCTTGCGCTTGAGTTGAGACCTGGGGTGGGCACGGGGAGGGCCCTTCTCCGGGCGGCTCCACGCATGCTTAGTTTGTACCAGCACGGTGCCACTGCAGGCACCCAGCAACTGTTTGCAAGATGCTCTTGAGTGGCAGGGAGAGACGAGTGCCATGGAGCAGTCCCCTCTTTGAACTGCATTCTCTGTCACTCTGGTCAGAAGGAGTATGTTGACGTAGTTCACAGGAGGGACTCCACTTGTGTTTACAGATGGGACCGAAGGCAAAGGTGATCCAGGTTCCCAGATGGGTTCCAGGACTGAAGCTCTGGGAGATGGCCTGGGTAAGTTGTGGCTTTTGACTTCCTTTGAGAGCTGCCAGTTCAAAGCCCAAACGTCAGCCAGGCATCTCTGCAGGTGGGAGGGTATAGACCGGCACGTGTGTGTGCCCTGTCAAGGCACGAGCCCTGGTATGCTCTCCTACTGAGCTATTGATGTAGATGGCGCTGGGACAGAAACTTCTCACGGGTCTTTGGTTGCAGAAGTGTCCCCAGGGAGGGCTTTGCCAGATCCTCGGCTGCTTCCGGCGCTGGAGCCCAGCTGGTATCCCAGGGGTGGGTAGTCATTTCACTGACTTCACAAACTAAGCCCTGGTTCTCCAAATTGCACTGGTGCCAAAGTTAACTTCCTACTTTCTCTTCAGGTCCTCTAAGAGCAAAGGACAATGCTGAAATAAGAAAATCTTCCCCAACATCCTCTGACATCGTAGAGGATATCATAAAGGGGTTAGAGGAGGCAGCACCTGGTGGGTATATTTCTCTCTGTCCGCCATAAGACTTGGGAAGGTGAGGTTCTAAATCCATGTGTGGACACACCGTAACCTGCACAGCAGGAAGGGATGGATCAGAGCGGAGACACTCAATTTCACACCTAGCAGGCACTGGTGAGCCTCAGAGAAGGCCGAGAGCCTCTGCTGCCGCTTGTGGGTCACGCCGTGTCCCAGGGGCAGCTGCTAGCCCAGCATTACCATTACTGGTCCGAGCTGTTCCGTGCAAACATTGGTATCCAGCCAGCAGCAAAGGGCTTCTGCTGAACTTGTGTTCAGCTCCCGCACAGCGCTGCTTGCAGCTGGGCGAGTTCAAGGCAGGAGGCACATCCCAAGCAGTGCTTGCTGTCCCCTGAGCAGGGAGACACATGTCACCAGAGGGAAGAGCACCCTTGGGCAGAGGAGGGAAAGCGCAGGCAGATTTGGGGCAGCGGCTGGGATCGAAGCAGCCCAGCCCAGCCCTCTCGTTCTCCTTGATGTCTGAGGATTCTCGGTGACAGCCTGCAGGCAGGGGCGAGTTCAAGCTGCACACCCAGCTTGATGCCCGACCCCTAACTTGTAGGAGCTGAAAGGAAAGGCACTTACCTCAGTCTCAGCTGATTTAGCTGTCCACTTCTAGTTGGGTTTCAAATGACTTGGCCAAACGTCTTGGGATGGAGTCAGCATAATGGGATGGACATGCTTCTCAGAAGGGCTGTTCCTGCCTCTGAACTGGATGCAGCTTTTTTATGTCCTCTTTGAAGGCACGAATTGAGCGTCATCTTGCAGTGTACCAAAAATGCACTATGTGCGATGTGAACAAGAAGATCTCCTGCAATCTCCTGGTCTCGCAGCAGGCCAGATTTTGCTGTCTGTGCTGGTAGACTGCCAGGAGTCGAACACTTAGATTTTTCTTTGTGAATGACATGTTGTTTGGAGTAGTGAGTACCTCCCCCAGAAGCCCAGGCCGTAGCTTCTAAACTTTAGGGATGTCTTTTGAGAAGCACTACCTTCCAAAGATACCGTCCTCGAAAGGAGGAGCAGTTCCTTATAGTCACACTGTCCTGCTTTCTTTCTAAAGGGCTGGTTAGAGAGACTGTGCCGAAGGAGGTGCTTTGGCAACGAAGCGGTCGCAGGCTGCCGCTCCCTGGCAAAAGAACAGAGGCAATGAAGTCAACTGCCACACGAGGTAAAGGCTGTTTCTTGGTCATCCGCTGTCACCAGCCAGAACCAGCATGCGTGTGCAGGTTCTTGCCCTGGTACCCGCTCTTGCAGCTCATGTCAGCAGCCAAACCCAAGAGTGTCAGTAGGCAGCAAGTGTTGCAGAGGAAGGCAGGAGTGGCTCCCTGAGGATGGCTGTCTTCCCCGGGCTGTGACAGCATGTGACAGCAGTGCAGCGGAGAGACGCTCACAAAGCTCTGTGGCTGTGGTTAGAGAGGGGTCACCCCCCAGCGCACCAAGTTCCCAGGGATTTTGGAACTTTGCTCTTGGGGGAACGAGGCCGTCAGAAGCCCATTGAGCAGACGATGGGAAACGGGACCCCTCCTGTGAGCTGAGGCCCAGAGTGATGCCCTGACCCAGTGAAAACGGGGCACTGCCATAGAGCTACTGATGTAGGTGTCGATGTGACAGAAACTTCTCACGGGTCTTTGGTTGCAGAAGTGTCCCCAGGGAGGGCTTTGCCAGATCCTCGGCTGCTTCCGGCGCTGGAGCCCAGCTGGTATCCCAGGGGTGGGTAGTCATTTCACTGACTTCACAAACTAAGCCCTGGTTCTCCAAATTGCACTGGTGCCAAAGTTAACTTCCTACTTTCTCTTCAGGTCCTCTAAGAGCAAAGGACAATGCTGAAATAAGAAAATCTTCCCCAACATCCTCTGACATCGTAGAGGATATCATAAAGGAGTTAAAGGAGGCAGCACCTGGTGGGTATATTTCTCTCTGTCCACCATAAATCTTGGGAAGCTGACGTTCTAAATCCATGTGTGGACGCACCGTAACCTGCACAGCAGGAAGGGATGGATCAGAGCGGAGACACTCAATTTCACACCTAGCAGGCACTGGTGAGCCTCAGAGAAGGCCGAGAGCCTCTGCTGCCGCTTGTGGGTCACGCCGTGTCCCAGGGGCAGCTGCTAGCCCAGCACTACCATAACTGGTCCAAGCTGTTCCGTGAAAACTTTGGTATCCAGCCAGCAGAAACTGGCATGTGCTTGCAACTGTGCCCAGAATATGGTTCAAGGAGGAGCAGTTCCTTATAGTCACACTGTCCTGCTTTCTTTCTAAAGGGCTGGTTAGAGAGACTGTGCCGAAGGAGGTGCTTTGGCAACGAAGCGGTCGCAGGCTGCCGCTCCCTGGCAAAAGAACAGAGGCAATGAAGTCAACTGCCACACGAGGTAAAGGCTGTTTCTTGGTCATCCACTGTCACCAGCCAGAACCAGCATGCGTGTGCAGGTTCTTGCCCTGGTACCCGCTCTTGCAGCTCATGTCAGCAGCCAAACCCAAGAGTGTCAGTAGGCAGCAAGTGTTGCAGAGGAAGTCAGGAGTGGCTCCCTGAGGATGGCTGTCTTCCCCGGGCTGTGACAGCAGTGCAGCGGAGGGACGCTCACAAAGCTCTGTGGCTGTGGTTAGAGAGGGGTCACCTCCCAGCGCACCCAGTTCCCAGGGATTTTGGAACTTTGCTCTTGGGGGAACAAGGCCGTCAGAAGCCCACTGAGCAGACAATGGGAAACGGGACCCCTCCTGTGAGCTGAGGCCCAGAGTGATGCCCTGACTCAGTACAGATGGGGCACTGCCTCACTGGCACTCCTGGGCTCCCGAATTTTGTTCAGTTTTGTCCCTAAGGCTCCGAGTGTGCCTCGAGCAGCGAAGGTGGGCAAGCGCCTAAGAACTTTGAGAACTCCAAAGAGCTGGGGGAGCAAACCTGAGACACTGGGCTCTCAGCATTATGGCAGGGAAAACAAAGGATGGAGGGAAAACAAAGCTGAGAGGCAAAAGGGAGGCTCCAGAGTGCCTTGAGTTGCAGTGCCTTTGGCAGATTCCCCAGCTTCTGCTGAACCTCAGGAAGCATTGCGGCCTGAGGATTTTCACTTGCTCAAAGATGCTAACCAAATGAAACAGAACACTTCCTGGCAATGTCAGACCTCCTGTGAGATTACCAGTAGTGCGCAGGACACGGCAATGTCCACAATTGTTCTTGCAGGCGTGGATGGGGAGAACAATGCAAACACTGCAAAGCCCCAGAATTTCCGAAGGTACTGCATAGAAGGCGCTGTGGCAGTCTTGGTTCCCTTCCTCCTGCTTGTGACAGTTGCGTGCTGCGTGCTTATCTGGTGTTGGCGGCAGAAAAACCGGTGAGTTGTTGTTCCCCCGCTCCCTCTCCTCCTCTCCCCCTCCCAAATTCTTTACCGTATCTTTGTTAACATTATTATATGGCTGCTGCCAGCCAGGAAGCAGTTGTCGTTAGCGTATTGTGAAGTGAGCAGTTAGTTTTTGACCAGACTCTTCTGAAATTTCTGCTGTCCAGTGTTTTAGGTGGCCTCTAATTCCTGGGCATTCTGTTCTGGAGCCCATTTTTCTGTTGCTGGTCTTAGCGAAGCTTGGCCCTTCCGCAGCAAGAGCAGAGCCAGGGACAGCCGTAGGCAAAGCAAGGCCAGGAAGAGAAATGCAGGAGCTGAGAGAGAGTGCCATCAGAGAGAGAAGCGCAGCAGTGCCAGTTCCCCCCCAGCACAAGGCACCCTGTTCTGGGACGCCCTGAATTGCAGGTGTCTGCCTCAGCCAAGGTGTGCCAGCTCCTGGGAGCATGGGGATGAGCCCTGCCAGCTGCGGGCATTGCCTTGGAGAGGGGCAGTCAGTGTGTCACAGCCGCACCTGAGCGCTGCCAGCGTGCGTGTCTTCAGCACACACAGAGCTTGTGTGTTTAATTACACATCCCAAAGAGCGGATGGGCAGCACCTCACCGAACAGGGAGCTGAGGCCGTCACCTTGTTGGTCCAGGGCCAGGGCCGGGCAGGGAGCTGAGTACTGGTCCTTGCAAGGCGCTCTGAAAAAGGGCAGTCGGTGGCTGTGGTGACTGGGCCATGCAGAGCCCGGCTGTGGACCCCTGTCTCTGCGGGCGCCAGGTCTTCTTGCTGGGACAGCACGTGCAGAGCAGGCAGGTCAGGATGGCTGGCGAGGCACTGGGGAGGAGACAAGCTGGGGCAGGATGTGGAGGGGAGCAGAGTCCCAGCGGAGGGCACAGGGCACCCTGTTTTCTGCACAGAGCATGTGTGCCCACCGCTCACGCACAGCCGGATGCCTGCACCCCGCTGCCTCGCACCCGCCTGGCACCGCAGCCGCAGCACGGCCTCAGCAAATTCCTGTCTCCGCAGGCGCCTCGCCGCAGCCCAGGCAGCCCAGACTGACACCCGCAGCCGCTCCGTGAGCCCCTACAGGCAGCCTGACCACCGTCGTACGCCTGAGAGCCAGGCCTGACACCAGCGGCCACCATCAGTGCCTGGAAGACCGACCCGCCTGCCACCAGCCCGGCCTCCACGGCCCGCACGCACGGCAGCAGACCAATGGAAGGCACGCGACCGGCCCAGTATCCCCCAGTCCTCGTGGACACAGACATCACCTCCACGGCCCCCTCCACCCTCTTCCAAGGGCTGGGGCAGGCCCCCCCGGGATGCAGCCTTGGCCACACTTCCAATAAATATTGAATAATACAGCACAGCAGTCCGGGTCTTATGTACAGCAACACCCAGGAACCCACAGCAGGACTTTGTGACTGATCGAAAAGTAACCCTGAGGGTCCTCGGTGCTGGGGGTCAGCCAGACTGTGCCCACCATGCAGGGAACGCAGGGGAAGGGAGCTGGGGAGCAGCACAGCAGGAGCAGACAGAAGGGCTGTGAGCGCGGCAGCGACCCTGCACAGCGCTCACCCGAGAACCCCCTGCTCAAACTGGCAGTGCCGCAGCCACACACAAGCTCGGGCCCTTCCTGATCCTGGGCCGAGGCCAGGCTCCCCACAGCCAGCCCTCCTCAGGTCCTGACACTGCACGGATGGCCGATTTTGGCCAGGGTGCCCCATGCCAACGCTCCTACGGCTCAGCTCTCCTCAAGGAGTACAAGAAAAAATTTCTAACTCTTTGGAGTCAGGGCTGGGATTGCCACACGCTGGCACAAGCAACTGGAACCAGAGGGGAGACCCGAGGTGCTGCCACCACCAAAGGTAAGAGATCCTCATTTGAAAAATCTCACTTGAGGGTGGCCTTCTCCTCCCATGTGGCTCCTTGGAGGAGCAGAAAGCTCGGGTCGAGCTCCGGAGTCCCCTCTGGGGGTGAGGATGAGTTGTCTCCCCGTGGATGGGCCCAGGGTTGGAGGGCACAGGGCTGAAGCTCTGTCTTCTCGGGGACAGCCAAGCCTCACCTTCTGTCCTTTGCCATGTACAGGCCTCAGCTTCTTCCTCCCTCAGATTTGTCTGGGGCCAGAAGCCGAAGGAGAGAAGGCTCTCAGTTAACGGTTAACCGGTGCACGGTTAACGGTTGGACCTGATCATCTTGTTAGCATTCACGAAGACACATAAGCCACAAAGTGATGATATGAAGGTGCTTTTATTAGGCGCTGGAAGTTAGGGGCATGCCTGCCCAAATCTAACTTCGTCCGATTTGTTCACTCAGTTCTCTTTTATCTCCTAAAATATTACATATGCATTAAGTTTTACAACACATCTATGCATATTCATTTCCTAGCTCCTCCTAGCCCCGCTTTGTATGCTAATTATCTAATCAGTCCTTCTGTGCTTGCATATCACTCTCTGGTGGTCGTCCGGGTGGTCGTCGGGATGAAGTAAGATGTCTTCATCAGAGCTGAACTTTTTACCTTTACCTACCAGTAAATTCTCTGATGATTGCCCGTGTGGGATCTGTACCACTTGTGTCCATGGTACCTGGTCCTCCCTTTTTCTTCTAGATCCTTTTTGGTGGGCTACCAATATCCCTTTATCCAATTTTGGATATACCAATGTTTCTCTTATCCCATAATCTGTGCTATTTTCATGTGTTACTATGCACCGGTAGTTTCCTTCGTTGACATTAGTAACACTAAACAGGGTTAGGGTGGTAGCTCCTCTCAGTTGTAGGCCCAGTTCTGGGGTATTACTTACGTACGCCTTCCCCTTCCGTGCAGCCTTCAATCCTGTATTGTCCCCGGCTGTGTTTATGTCTATTTCCTGGCTCTGTCCGGAGTCATTTATTTTCCCCCAGACCACCTGTAGAGAGCTAATTGTTATTGGTTTATCGTCGTGCATTCCACATTCCAAAGTAACATTTTCTCCTTTGAATATTTCCTCTTTCTTATATTTTTCTGGTATTTCTAGGAGCCCAATTACAAGGTATTTACACAAAACAATTACTGTTGTCGTTACCGTTGTTAAGAACCCCGACATTGTATGGTTATATGCGCCTCATCTGTAGTTTTGTATCTCCGATTGCTCGCACCGACCAAAGTTCAGGAACCTTTTTCACCCGAGTGTAATGAATCCAAGCATCCACCCCTTCTACCTTTACAGCTGTAAAAGTAGTCAATAATACTTGATAAGGTTCGGCCCACCGTTCTTTCAGGGGTTCTTCATTCCAGTTTTTGATGTACACTCGGTCGCCTGGCTGAATGTCGTGGACAGGGTTTTCCAGTGACAACGGTCGGTTCCACACCAAAACACTTCGATGTTGAGCTAAAGTTTTGCCAAGAGACAATACATAATTATAAACATCCTGGTTCCCTGTTATGTGCATATTAGGATTTGGTTCTGAGGATTCATAAGGCTTTCCATATATAATCTCGTATGGGCTTACTGCCATTCCACTCCTTGGCTTTATCCTTATTCTCAGTAAGGCTACAGGCAAAGCTTGTGGCCATTGTATTTTGGCTTCCTGGCAGATTTTACTGATCTGTCCCTTTAGGGTTTGGTTCACCCTTTCTACCTGTCCACTAGATTGGGGTCCCCATGCAGTATGTAAATGCCAAGAAATTCCTAATAGCCGGCTTACGTCTTTAACCACAGATGCAACAAAGTGCGGTCCCCTATCCGAGGATATTCCTAACGGTACCCCGAACCTCAGAATGATTTCCCGCAAGAACCATTTTACTGTCTCTTTAGCTTGATTGGTGCGACAGGGAAGGGCTTCTGGCCATCCGGAAAAGGTGTCAACCCCTACTAACAAATACCTATATCCCCTAGTCCTAGGTAACTCTACAAAATCAACTTGCCAGTAATCTCCTGGTTCTATCCCTACTCTCACTCTTCCCATTTCAGCATGTTTTCTTGCTACTGGATTATTTTTCAAACAAATCTCACACTTTGACGTTACTGATTTTGCCACTGTTAACATATGTGTAGAGATAATGCTACGTTTTAAAAATGTTACCATTGCCTCTGCACCCCAGTGACACTCATTATGTCTTGTCTGAAGTATTTCTCGCATCACCAAGGGGGGTATTACTACCTGGCCCGTAGCGGTCACATACCATCCATCAGAGTTCTTTCGGGCCTTTAGGAGATTTGCTAATTTCTCATCCTCTGGCGAATATCTTGCTTCCTTGGGAAGATTAAGACGAGCGGGGCCTACCTTGAGTGGTACCAGAGCCATCACATTCCACACCTTCTGAGCAATTTGTCGAGCTGCTCGATCTGCCAACCGATTCCCTTCTGATATCTTTGAGGTTCCTCCTTGATGGGCTTTGCAGTGCATGATAGCCACTTGTTTTGGTTTTTGTACCGCATTTATCAGACTTAACACCTCCTCGTGATATTGGATTATATCACGATTATATTGGCCCCTTGTGAGGACAACAGCCCTCTTTCTTTCCATAATACTCCATGAACGTGGACCACTCCAAAGGCATACTTTGAATCTGTCCAAATATTTCCCATCTTTCCTTTACTCAGTTCCAGTGCTCGAGTTAGGGCTAACAGTTCTGCTCGCTGTGCTGATGTTCCAGGTGGTAAAGGTTTTGCTTCGATTACTGTCTTCAGGATTGTTACTGCATACCCTGCATATCGTGCTCCATTCTTCACAAAACTACTACCATCAGTAAAAAGTTCCCAGTCATACCTTTCAAGGGGTACATCCTTCAAATCTTCAATCAAATCCATTCAGATCTTCAATCTCAGAGATCTTCTCCAACCTAAGTGATTCCATGATAGTTCAGCAAGTGTCAAACTGTCCAAACAAATTCTGTCATACAAAAAGGCAGAAGTAAGTCCTTTAAAAGGTTATAGTTATAATTTGGAAAGAAGGAAGATCAGCTATTAAGACTAGAGATGTAAATCCTAGAAAGGGAAAATGCTAAAAGAGTTTGGAAGAAATCTTCTGACTGGTCTTAAACGCTCCGTTGCACTTCGAGGGAAACTCATTAACTCTTTAAGGACTGAAGCTGAAAGTACAAGTTTTGTGTCCTGAAGGGCATAAAATTATTGGAGAGTGTCCAGAGGAGGTTGCTGAAGATGGTGAAAGGTCTGGTGGGCAAGAGGTGTGAGGAGCAGCTGAAGTCTCTTGGTTTGTTCAGCCGAGAGAAGAGGCGACTGAGGGGAGGCCTCATGGCGGCCCTCAGCTTCCTGAGGAGGGGAGTGGAGGGGCAGGCGCTGATCTCTTCTCTCTGGGGACGCGAGGGAACAGCACGGAGCTGGGACAGGGCAGGTTCAGGCTGGGCGTTAGGAAAGGGTTCTTCCCTGTGAGGGTGGCTGCCAATACTGATGCCTTGTTTGAGAAGCGTCCCATGGTGGTGGTTCTTCCAAATCCAGGTCACAGAAGAAGCAGAGAAACAGCCTGCATGTTTTCCTTGCAGCAATGTCTTGACAGGCACTTTGTGAAAGCCAGCAGACACAGGCGCTGAGGAGAGAGGAGGCTTGTGAGAAAGCTGCATTTGCTCAGCATTTTCTGGCTGATGTTGTGGCCTCAGTCTGCAGCACTCTTGCTGAGAGCGGCTCTTCCTGTGACTCAGCTGAGAGAGCTTTGTAATTTCTTTCCTTCTTTTTCCGTGTGCTAGCGCCCAAAGTACGAAGATGATGGCAATGCTGAACACAGAGGGCTCCTGGTTTTGAGAGCCCTTCTGCCCCTTTCTTAAGAATTTCCTGAGTAAGGGAGAAATGAGTGGACAGGAGAAACTGGACGCTCCTGTTGTCTCACTCCCAAGCCCTCATGCAGGTCGAGGGGGCTCTGGCCCATCTCCGTGATGGTGGGGAACTGCAGGAAACAGCCAGGGCCAGAGAGGTTTCACAAAGCTCACCCCTTTAGCTATTGATCAATCTTCTGCTTTTGTTAGTTCAGCAACACCTCTGTTCTGGTTTGGTTTTGCAGCACTGAATTCTTTCTCTGCATTTCTCTGAATGCTTTCTCTAGGAAGTCAGTACACACCCAGACCGACTGCCCGCCCAAACATGCGGCAGTTCAGGTCTCCGGATGCGGGGAGTGTCTGAGCCTCTTGCTGCCATCGGCGGGGGGCAGAGAGACTGCTTGCGTGAGGTGCGAGCAGGTGGACGACCTGGTCCGCATGGTGGCGGAGCTCGAGGAGGAGGTGCAGAGGTTGAGGGATATCAGGGAGTGCGAGCGGGAGATAGACTGGTGGAGCGACTCCCTGCAGGACCGGAGGGAGAGGGACCAGGGTGAGACGCTCCAAAGGGGGGTGGACCCCCTGCCCTGTCGCCATCGGGCAGAGGGAGGGGACCTGCGAGTTGAGGAGGAATGGAGACAGGTCCCTGCTCGACCTCGCAGGAGATGCCCTCCCCTTCCGGTGCCACCTTCCCAGGTGCCCTTGAACAATAGGTTTGAGGCCCTGGAGCTGGAGAGACTGGTGGGTGAGGATGAGGTAGGAAGCCTACCCAGGAGGATGCCTGAGGTGAGGAAGTTGACTCCACGCCTCAGGACTGCCTCCACCAAGAAAGAAAGAAGGGTGATTGTTGTGGGCGACTCCCTCCTCAGGGGAACGGAGGGCCCTATTTGTCGGCCTGACCCCACACATAGGGAAGTCTGCTGCCTCCCTGGGGCCAGGGTCAGAGACATTACCAGGAAGCTTCCAAACCTGGTTTGCCCCTCTGACTATTACCCGCTTTTGATAGTCCAGGCTGGCAGCGACGATGTTGAAAAGAGAAGCCTCAAGGCTATCAAACAGGACTATAGGGGGCTGGGACGATTGGTGGAGGGAGCGGGAGTGCAGGTGGTGTTTTCGTCCATCCCTACGGGGGAAGGGAGAGGCACGGAGAGGACATGGAAAGCTCGCGTGGTTAATAGGTGGCTCAGAGGCTGGTGCCAGCACAGAAATTTTGGGTTTTTTCACCATGGGGAGCTTTACTCGGCACCCGGCCTGATGGCCCCAGACGGGTCCCTATCTCCAAGGGGAAAACGGATCCTAGGCCAGGAGTTGGCGGGGCTCATAGAGAGCGCTTTAAACTAGGTAAGAAGGGGGACGGGGCTCAAACAAGGCTTGTTGGAGCTGTGCCGGGGGAAACAATGGCTAGGCCGGGGAAGAAGGCGATGGCCCAGCTGAAGCGCATCTACAGTAATGCACGCAGCATGGGTAACAAACAGGAGGAGCTGGAAGCCATCGTGCAGCAGGCAGGCTACGACTTGGTTGCCATCACGGAGACGTGGTGGGACCGCTCCCACGACTGGAGTGCTGCAAAGCCTGGCTATCGGCTCTTCAGGAGGGACAGGCAGCACAGAGGGGGTGGTGGCGTGGCTCTCTACATTAGAGAATCTTTTGATGTTGATGTTGTGGAACTCCAGGCTGGGAATGATAAGGTTGAATCCCTGTGGATTAGGATCCGCGGGAAGGCCGGCAAGGCTAGCTTCCTGGTCGGGGTCTGTTATAGACCACCGAACCAGGATGAGGAGACGGATGAGGAGTTTTATAGGCAACTGACAGAAGTTGCAAAATCGTCGGCGCTTGTCCTCGTGGGGGACTTCAACTTCCCGGACATATCCTGGAAACACAACACGGCACAGAGAAAGCAGTCTAGGAGGTTTCTGGAGAGCGTGGGAGATAGCTTCCTGACGCAGCTGGTCAGTGAACCTACCAGGGGTGGTGCCCCGCTAGACCTTCTCTTCACAAACAGAGAAGGACTGGTGGGAGATGTGGTGGTCGGAAACTGTCTTGGGCAGAGTGACCACGAAATGGTAGAGTTCTCTATTCTTGGCGAGGCCAGGAAGGGGACCAGTAAAACTGCTGCATTGGACTTCCGGAGGGCTGACTTTGAGCTGCTCAGGACGCTGGTTGGCCGAGTCCCTTGGGAGGCGGTTCTGAAGGGCAGAGGAGTCCAGGAAGGCTGGGCGCTCCTCAGGAAGGAAATCGTGATGGCACAGGAGCGGTCCATCCCCACGTGTCCAAAGACGAGCCGGCGTGGAAGAAGACCGGCCTGGCTCAACAGAGAGTTGCAGCTTGTGCTTAGCAGAAGAAAGAGGGTTTATAATCTTTGGAAAAAAGGGCGGGCCACTGAGGAGGACTACAAGGATGTAGCGAGGCTGTGCAGGGAGAAAATTAGAAAGGCCAAAGCTCATCTGGAGCTCAACCTGGCTACTGCCGTTAAAGACAACAAAAAATCCTTTTACAAATATATCAACGCGAAACGGAGGACTAAGGAGAATCTCCATCCTTTACTGGATGCGAGGGGAAACCTAGTTACTAAGGATGAGGAAAAGGCTGAGGTGCTTAATGCCGCCTTTGCCTCAGTCTTTAGCGGCAATACCGGTTGTTCTCTGGATACCCAGTGCCTTGAGCTGGTGGAAGGGGATGGGGAGCAGGATGTGGCCTTCGCTATCCATGAGGAAATGGTTGGCGACCTGCTACGGAGCTTGGATGTGCGCAAGTCGATGGGGCCGGATGGGATGCACCCGAGGGTACTGAAAGAACTGGCGGAGGAGCTGGCCGAGCCGCTTTCCATCATTTATCGGCAGTCCTGGCTATCGGGGGAGGTCCCAGTTGACTGGCGGCTAGCCAATGTGACGCCCATCTACAAGAAGGGCCGGAGGGCAGACCCGGGGAACTATAGGCCTGTCAGTTTGACCTCAGTGCCAGGAAAGCTCATGGAGCAGATTATCTTGAGGGTCATCACGCGGCACTTGCAGGGCAAGCAGGCGATCAGGCCCAGTCAGCATGGGTTTATGAAAGGCAGGTCCTGCTTGACGAACCTGATCTCCTTCTATGACCAAGTGACGCGCTTGGTGGATGAGGGAAAGGCTGTGGATGTGGTTTACCTTGACCTCAGTAAGGCTTTTGACACCGTTCCCCACAACATTCTCCTCAAGAAACTGGCTGCTCGGGGCTTGGACTGGCGTACGCTTCGCTGGGTTAGAAACTGGCTGGATAGCCGGGCCCAGAGAGTTGTGGTGAATGGAGTCAAATCTGGTTGGAGGCCGGTCACTAGTGGTGTCCGCCAGGGCTCGGTACTGGGGCCGGTCCTCTTTAATATCTTTATCGATGATCTGGATGAGGGCGTCCAGTGCACCCTCAGTAAGTTTGCAGATGACACCAAGCTAAATGCGTGTGTCGATCTGCTCGCGGGCAGGAAGGCTCTGCAGGAGGATCTGGATTGGCTGGAGCGATGGGCTGAGGTCAACTGTATGAAGTTCAACAAGGCCAAGTGCCGGGTCCTGCACCTGGGGCGCAACAACCCCAAGCAGAGCTACAGGCTGGGAGATGAGTGGCTGGAAAGCTGCCTGGCCGAGAGGGACCTGGGAGTATTGGTTGATAGTCGGCTGAATATGAGCCAGCAGTGTGCCCAGGTGGCCAAGAAGGCCAACAGCATCCTGGCCTGCATAAGAAGCAGTGTGGCCAGCAGGTCTAGGGAAGTGATTGTGCCCCTGTACTCAGCTCTGGTGAGGCCGCACCTCGAGTACTGTGTTCAGTTTTGGGCCCCTCGCTACAGGAAGGACATGGACGTGCTCGAGCGAGTCCAGAGAAGGGCGACCAAGCTGGTGAGGGGTCTGGAGAACAAGCCTTACGAGGAGCGGCTGAGGGAGCTGGGGTTGTTCAGCCTGGAGAAGAGGAGGCTCAGGGGCGACCGTATCGCTCTCTACAGTTACCTTAAAGGAGGCTGTAAAGAGGTGGGGGTTGGTCTGTTCTCCTACGTGCCTGGTGACAGGACGAGGGGGAATGGGCGAAAGTTGCGACAGGGGAGTTTTAGGTTGGATGTTAGGAAGAACTTCTTTACCGAAAGGGTTATTAAGCATTGGAATGGGCTGCCCAGGGAGGTGGTGGAGTCACCATCCCTGGAGGTCTTTAAAAGACGTTTAGATGTAGAGCTTAGGGATATGGTTTAGTGGAGTACTTAGTGTTAGGTCGGAGGTTGGACTCGATGATCTTGAGGTCTCTTCCAACCTAGAAATCTGTGATACTGTGATACTGTGATAACCAAAATGGTATTAGCTATAAACACACTGTGTGCTTAGGTTTGTCCTTGTCATTAATTTTCAGCAATGGCACCTATGTGAACACAACGATTCTGATGCCACATTATCTGCCTCGCAATTAGTATTTTCAGAATGCTTTTTGCATTGATAAAAAAAGAGGTATAATAACATATTCCCTTGCTCACAAAATACTTTGCTTATATATTATCATTATAGTAATGGGGAACTGTAGTTTCAGTGGTTACGACATTGTTTGCAATTCAAAAACTGAATTAAGGAGATCTCTACCAAAATAATATGAGTATGATCTGAATAGAACTGGGCCACCTCCTTAGACTGCAAAGGAAGAAACTTTACATTGTTACCTTAAATACAATGACACAAAGATTAGGTGGTCATTTTTCACTTACCTAGTAAAATTCATCTTCCACAGTTAATGCTTTAAAATAGGCTTTTGCCATTTTCACAGTAGTTCTTTGGCCAAGTAAGTCGTTTATTGCCTGTTTCTTCAAAAAGCTGAAATCACCAGGATTTACAAATCACAAATCTAACATGGGAATCATAAAAATAAATAAATAAATAAATAAATCCCACAACAACAAACTAAACCCAAATTTCCACAGGGGCTTTGACTAAACAAAATACAGCAAGAAGAGTTTTATTTATGAGAAGTTTGTTACTCTTCTGGGACCTGAGATTCCATTTATATGTACTTTGGTTTATACATTTCTTGACAATTAATGTTGAGAAGTTTCTATATGAAATATTAGCATAATTATGGTCTTTTTTTGTTCTTATTAAAATGCCATTTTAAAAATATTTTAGAATGTGAAATAGCCTTTGAATTGAAAGGCCTTGGAAAAGAATTTCATGAAAATTGGGGCTGTCAAGCAGTATTGTCAATCACTGATTGACTGGTGTCACATCTCTTCAGTTACGCATTCTTTGAAGGGCTGCTTAGGGGTGTCTAAGTCATTTTAGATTTCGATTTTAGTTTATTCTCACAGAATTATCACATGCACAAGCTAAATATTTTTAGTATTAAAAGCTATTCTAAAAATGACATCCACATAAAAAGATCTCCAATATCTTATGTTGTAAACCTTGTGAAGAAAATACTAACTATAGCATTATCTATTTTAGTCTACCATAAATAATTTCTTTAATGATCTTCATCTGCCAATAGAATAATTTTTAGTTCCCAGTTAAACCACTTCACATGAAACTTGTATTTACTTGACAGTACATATGCTGGAAGAAGTTGGGAAAAAAATTAATTCATTCGTAAAATTTGAAGAAAAAAATCATTTAATACTCAAGGAAAAAAGCCCACAAAAGTGATTTAGAAATTTATTTCCAGGATCTTTCTGAACTGGCACTCCAGAGATTTGTTTTTCTTTGGAACAAACAGATGAGAAATTATATATCGCTGTCCAGGCCCTTAATTATTCTGTTTCGTAATCTTGTATGACTTCTATCAGGTTTTCATGGAGGCTGTGCCCATGAAGACAGTGGTGTGATTTCATTTTGGAAACATGGATTGAAACTAGGGATGCACAATGTAGGAAAATTGTAAATAGAGAAGACCACAGCAGACAGTTTCCAGTGGTAACAACCACACTGTATTAATCAGTGGAATAGTCCCTGGCCCAAAAAGGGATGTTATATTGGTCAAAGCTGTTCCTGCTTACAACAAGTTCCACATAAATTCCTTATAGCTTCTGTGAGAGCTTCTTATTTAAGGCAGCTTACAGTATCTTCTATCCCTCATAAACCCTGTGTGCCTCAGTATGTAAATAATTGGTCATCATCACCTAGCTGGCAGGTAGAATCATTTGGAAAAGAGATTTTAATTCATGCTTCTAGAATATTTTGATTTTGTTTCTGTACCTATGCCAGTGAAAGCCTACTAATAGCAGGTAGTTTTGAAATTGATTTCTGTTTGTCTCAGATTCATGCCTTAAATTCTGTGGTGCAGTAAGGCATTTCCTAACATCAATAAAGTATTAGTATATGAACGTGCAGCTTTTCTAGGGTGTTCTTTACAAAGAATATGTATGTATATTTAGCAGCAGAAAGGTGGGTTATTTAACTGGTTTTAAGATGCAGAATACAATGTTCTTACAACAGGGGAAAACTCAACAAGAGTAGTATCTACTATCACTACTTTAATGGCAAACTAATATGAAGCAACTTCAGATCATAATGTCTTCTTCAAAATACTTTATTCCCATTTACTTATTTTCAAAGCCCCACAGATCCACAACAAACTAATTCCCAAAGATAACTGACTCTGTTCCCCACGTGCTTTCTCTATGTACAAATTTGCTATTCACTTTATGGTTTTAGTTTTAAGGGGCTTCTAATTCAGGGAAATGCAACTGGATCATAAGCAAGGTCTGCAGTCCTCAAATTTTAGAAGAAATTAAACTATTTCTTTTTTCTTAAAAAATATATGCAGTAGTTTTATAGCAAATTCCTAGATATATGCATTTGTTTATAATATTTAACATGTACACACAGGACTCAAGGACTAAACTGGATAAGCACCCGAGTCTTTCTTATGCCTTTTAAGTGTCAAAAATCCCTTCAATGCACTTCTCTCTTCATTTAACCTGTGATTTGTTTCTACCTTTGACCATTTTTACATCTGTTTCTCCATCTGCCAGTGCTCTTACAACAACAAAAGCCTGGTTTGCTAACTTTAAATGCCACAAAGAGATTTGACAAAATGGAAATGGATCAAGACCTGGCTGCTAGTCACTGTTGTAGCTCTGTAAATATGATTGTTTCTGATTTTACTAAAACTCACCTTGGCCTAAGTTCATTTTAGCTTGTCTTCAGCTGCAATAGCAATTGTCTGCCTGTCAGAAGGCTATTGCCTAACTTGTTTAAGCTTATCTCTGCGAATACAAAATGTGGTGAAGATCTCGGAAACCTGTGCAGTCCTTACATCCTTACATAACAAACAAAACACCTTTTCAGATAATGGGGACCATTGGAAGCTGTAGTGTGTCTTTGATAAGGAATGGACCAGGATCACAAAACTGTAGCTTGGAACCAGTGGAGGAAACAATGCAAGGAGCAGACTGCCTTAAGAAAATGTGCAATAGCCCTGGGCAGGTCCAAGACTGAGGAGAAAGACACTCCATCGTGAATGCCATGCTTCTGACAGAGAAGCCCATGGGATATGCAAAAATTGATGTAATACCTACACCTCCCAGTTCCCAGTTTCTTGAAGATGGGTGCTGCAGACCTTGGGATTCAGAGGCACACCCTCAAAAGTGAGCATAACACAAGAGAATAGAGGTAGATCCAAGAAATCTTCTAAACTACTAAATAATTTTAAATATAATATTGAGGTTTTTCTAAATTAATTTGGATTGTGAGTGTTAGCAGCATGGTAATGGGTAATAAAGAACATTAATTGCATTTTGATTAGATTATCAAGACCTTAAAGTAGCGGTTAGTACAAGCATCCACATAAAAACCACATTCCCTTTCCTCCATGAGTTTAATCCATGTACAAGCCACATTCCCTTTTCTCCATGAGTTTAACAGTAACACTGTTATATTACTCATTCATCCAATAAAACAGTAATGTGGGCATGAATGAGTTACCTAAATGTTAGATGTTTAGTACCATTTGAGATGACCTGGCCTCTTAGACATCTGTGGTAGAATAATGACATTTACCTCAAAGAAGATGTATGTACTGCCAGAATATGATCGGGAAGCCAGGTGGGATACCCAAGGCTGTCTATGATGGCATTAGGCATCTGTGTCCTGGGAACTGACTTTCAGTCTTTGTGACAAAACACAAAAAAATCTCAACCTGGAAAGCAGGGCCTTGGTCTTGCAAATACTTACATGGGTGTTTAACTTCTCACAGTCTTATGAGAAACTGTGGAATGTATTAGCTCTGCAATACTTTCTAAGAAAGCTGTTTTGCAGCAAGACTACTTCCTATGTAAAAAGCGCAAGTTAGGCAAGTCAGTCTCAGTGGTATTGTTGAAGTTAAGCAAGGAAGAGTTTAAAGTCTTTAAAGTGAATTATGAGATTGTAGGATAATTCCAGTCACAAGTCGATGTAAAGTAATTGGTATATCATGGTGCTAAGGATGTTACCAACAGCTGATGATTAATATATGTTTTTAACATAAAAAAATTGCTTGATACATAGGATCTGGGTAAATTAGGTATTGGGTTTTTCTAAGTTTTTAACAGTTCTTCAGACATCTCACTGATTTTAGTTTTACTTCTGTAGTTCAAACCAAGATTTAAGTTCCCTGATACAGGTGTTTATTTTGAGGAAAGCTAAGCTGTGCAAGCACCAGTATTTAGGGAGGGGAAAAAGACTGATACATCTGGATTTTCTTTTCCCCCTGAGCCCAGAACAAATAGAGATAGTTGTAAAGTTTAGAAAATTCATATAGTTTGTTCTACATATCACACAGGGATGGCAGCTCTTATAATTTTGGCTATCAAAGCACTATGGAACTATTTTATTCTGAAGTAACTCCATAATTCTATTTGTTTTAGTATTAAGCAATAACTACGCTTCAGCTGGGGAAATGTAATCCTAGATCATACACGATGACAGGTTTCGCATCGATGGAGTACATCTATTTCAGTGTATGATTGTCTGTTGGATGTTTTCTTTCCTTGCCAAGAAGCCAGCCTGAACTGATTATACCCAGCATGCTCAACCTGCTCACCGAGTAGAGTGATGTACGCACACAGGGGAGATGTCCCTCCGTAGCTCCAGCTCCTGCCAACCTCCTTGCAGCTGATCAGCCTAAAGGCATAACCACGTCTTCCTGCTTTATTCCTGTCTGCACACAGATAACAGGCTCTGGATCACACGGCTTCTAACAACTAAGGTTCAATAAATTTTATACAGTACATGCCATGACAGTAACAGGGATAGTGTGTATATATCTTTTGCAAGGGCTGCCTATACAAAGCCCTTTGGCAATTAACAACTACCGTTATGTCCCTTGTCAGGAATTTTACTGCTTTGACATTGAACACTTTGGCCTTCAACAATTTGTGCACAAAAGGTTCAGAGCAGAGTTAGTTCTTTCAAAAAGTGAATCATTTTTTGCGTTGTTTTGTTCTGAGAAAGAATTAGTGTCACTCTCTTCCCTTCCTAATGTCTTCCATTCCCTAAAGAACATTTAAGAACTAGTTCATCATTGCAGAAACTGAAAGGAGTAGTGATATGTTCCAGAGAGATCATTGGTGTCACTCCACATGGATTCCTCAGAGAAATATCTAACAGACAACAACAGCATCAGTTGCAGGACTGCTGGCCTCTTTTTTTTTTTTTTTTTTTTTTTCCCCAGAACAGCTGCACTTCTGCATTTCTATTTGTCTTCATATATACAGAATTTTTGTTTGTTTGTTTTTGTTAACCAGGCTAATTCACGAAGCCCTGACAAAAACTTTTAAGTGGCCAGAAATTAAATCATTTTCAAGGTGAGAAAAAAGATGAAAATTTTTCTGTATTGTCCTCCAGCAAAAATAAAATAACTGGATAGCTCTTTGGGTATATATCCTCAAGAGAGGAAGAACAAAAAGCTTTGTCCTTTGAGACTGATTTCATGACTCAACAATAAAAGTCATGCTGGGCTTCAACATTATACGAAGTCACCAAGAACTACAGGAAATATCATCTTGATCTTCTGCTGTACCAGTCAGTGACAATATACTGCTGAGTGTGCTGATTTGCGCCTTCAGGTTATATTTTCTTCTGACATAAATATTGTTTTTACTGTTAACCTAAAACCACTATTTTAAAGTCTATATTTGGTTTAGTCTCTTTAGCCCTGTGATTTATATTCAAGTATTGTATGAATTTTAGTGTAACATTTTAGAACGTAGATGTCTGTAATTGAAAAAAAAAAAATCCAAATCCAATTCTTGGATGCAAAAATAGTTGAATAGTCCATGAATAAAAATTGTTTTAAGGACAACTTGAAAGAGTTTGCGATCTATGGTTCAAAAAGTTAATTGCTCTCTTGCACTATTTTATTCATAGAACAATTGTAACTTGGGTAGATTGGAATATGGACGATAGTTCATGTTCTTGCAAAAATAAAATTGTATGTCAATAACTTTCTGATCTTAAACTGGGAATGGTAGACCAGCAGTAAACAGATGACAGAAGAGATGAGATGAGCAATATTTTGTTGTTTAAAGCAAATAAAACCTAGTTCAAAAAGAGAGCCAGGAAACTAACATGGACAAATAACTGCCCAGAAATGCAAGCATAAAACAGGATTTGGTAAATCCCATGAATTTTGTGATTCTCTACTGTCAAATAGAAATGACACTTTGTGTAATAGAAGATACTATTTTTTCATTTACGAATTCTGAAATATCAGTTCCTAGGATGCGAAATGTCTCAAGAATTTATGATAAAATCCAAAGTTTTACAATGTAGTTATGAGTTATCATATATATTGATTTATTTTTTTATTCGTTAATAGAATAAGAAAGAATAAAAAAGAACTTTAAAAGTTAGACTTAACATCAGCTTTATGATCAAAACTCCTGTATTAACTGTCAAGAAAGAGAGCAGTTCTAGATTTCCTTTGTTGAACTGTGTTTGGTCTGGAATGAAGATTATACATAAAAATCTCATTTAATATACTTAGAAAAATGCAAATGCATAAAATGATAGTTTTTGCAAGATCTTTGAAATTTTGCAGTTAAGGCTCTTATATGTTGCTATGATTTTTAATAATAAGAAAAAAGAAAAAGATCACAGTCATCATAGCCGATGATGTCAGGAGCTTTTGGGAACCTGATATCCTTGGCACATCCAGAATTTACCGGTGCTTTTTTTCACAGCAATACTGGTAAATCAACATCATGCTGCTATAGAAACATCTTTTTGCTTGTGTAGCAAAATAACAAGAATTTTATTTCAGATTCTTCAAGACCTTATTTAAGTGTATGTGATTGTAGAGTGTAGCTAGTAAAGAATTTATGGTATTTCAGCTGCCCCTCAGCCAATCTGCTGACTTTAGATTTTCTGTTTTCTACATGTGGAAATGCTAGTTCCCCAAATCCCCATTGCTTCCAGATGCATTGTCAATCTGTAAATAATGCAAAAGACACTTTCAAAATTCAAATTCCATTGCATCACCATTTTGCTTGTGGAATTACTTCATACAAAATATGTTTTCCTTTACAACTGGAATCGGAAATGGTCTTCAGATTTATGAGTCAACAGGTGATGAGGCAACAGGCTTTTAATCATCTTTTCCCAATTTCATAGTTGGTACCAACTTCAAAAATAAAATTAAAAAATTATAGTATTTCATGCAGATCATTTGCTTTTAACAAAGCAAGGCTGACATGCGTTGGCTGTTGTTAGTATCACATTATGCCCATGACAGAGGAAGGGAATGACTTAGCATGTCAGACTTAGTGATGCATTCAACTTAGATATACGCTATAAGTTGTCATTGCACTAGTAAAACAGTAATAGCAATTTTCCAGTACTAAATGAAGTTTTTTCTAAGCATTTGATCTGCTCAATCAGATTTGCATAAACCCAGAGAGAACTCTGCTTTTGTTTTTAATCTACCTGAAGTGTTTTACCTAAAATGTCTGTATGTGGTCTTGTGACCAGCTAATACTGATGCTGTGGACAAAGGCTTTGTGGCTTAAGCAAAGTTGCTGTGGTTTGTTGTTGTTGTTGCTGTTTACTCTTTTTTTTTTTTTTTTTTTGACATCTATGTAAAAAATGAATGAAACCTCCTATGCAAAAATGTAATGCAGATAAGTCAGCTGAGTACAAAAATTAAATGTTGAACAGATGCGTTTAGATTTTAAAGTGCTGCCAGGACGACACCAATATAGTACAAGGACACTGTAGGGACAGCTGTTATACACACTGGGTCGCAGCTGCAAATATGATGTACCTTTCTGAAAGCAATTCAGAATTGCCATAAATCCTTTGCTAATAAGTTTCTCTAAGGCTTCAAAAGGACTCTGGCAATGATTAGATTTCTGAAATAACAAGATTTACTTACTGACAAGGTCTAATATAAACCGTACACTAGAAGTGAGATTTATAGTGAATGGTCACTCTTAAAAACATTTCATTTGTCATTGCCTTGGTCACCGGGTTATCACATTACTTCTGTATCATTTATTTTTAGGAGAAAGAGTACTGTAATAATTGTGTCTGGTGATTGAAGATGGGGCTAGACGGTAACTCCTTTGAAACTGAACATTGAACAGGAAAAAAAAAAAGCTACAATCTGTTTTTTGTTTTTTTTTTTACATTATCTTAACACTGAGCAACACAGAGTTAGACTGCATGTGTCTAACTTCAAGCACTTCCGATACTGCTTAAATATCGCACTGAATGGGATCCATATTAGATTTAAAGTCCAAAAACTAATAGATTAAGTCTAATCCCAAAGAAATACAAAGTCTCTCCTATTCTTCCTCATTTTTTTTTTTTTTTTTTGGTTTGTTAGTTTGCTTTGTACGAACTGTATTCCTTATGTTTGTCATGTTATCCTAAATATTTGTCTATGGAATCTTTTTTCTTTTTTCTTCTTCTTCTAAATTATTCTGTTTGGGGAGCTGTTGGGCGTTAATCACTGCAAAAAGAGCCAGCAGTAGACAGCAAAATGCTGTCCTTCATCATCTGAAATAAAAGATTCTGAGAGTCTCTCAAAGGACAAACTTAATGCTATATTCTTTCATCAGAAAAACTGTAACCAAAATAGATTAATTTTAAGAGTACCAAAGGGAATTTTTAAAGCATACAGATCAATAGAAAGCCAGGTTTGTTTATTCCCCAATGGGTGCTGCTTCATTTGCAACGTTGTTTTCATAGATGGTTTACTGCTCATGTGAACAGAAAAGGAAAGGAACAGAAACAGTACAACAGGGAAGGATATGAATTAAGGATGAACAACATGATGGATTACTGTCAGTGTGCTAATCATTGTTAAGGGTACAATAGTTTTGTGCATTTCCAGAGCACTTAGCTTAAGGTTTATATGACTATTTCCTGACTTTTACAATTGTTGAGTGTCTGCTTGGTCTATACCTTTGCACAGAGACCTAGTTTCCTGAGATCCACCTACATGTCACTGTTCCTGATTTCTCCATAGGAACAGACCTTAATGTATAGAAGTGTAGCATTTTTTTCTTCATGAAAGAGTTTTCATTTAATTTGACTGAGAAGTAGAACATAATGTCCAATTGCATGATACCACAAAGTACGTTAAGAGCCTTAAGTTTCCTGCCAAACACAAGAAAATCAATTATGTTTATTAGTAAACTTTACTACTATTTGTATTAGGCAATTAAAACAAAACTGTTATCTTTACAGGGAAGGGAATTTATGAGAGCTAAGCGACGAGATTTGGTAACACGACGTTTTAATAAGCTGCAGCCACTATCTTCACATTGAAAAGGAAAAGAAGATAATACAGCCTAGTCATAGCTTACTGCTGTGACACTTTCACTCCATGAAATACTGTTAAAGGCAGAAGGAGAGACAACAACGAGGTGTAGTTAAATATTTACCATCTGAACCTTGTAAAAGACTCAAGTGATACAACAGCTATCAATGCCCTGGATGTCTTGCTTTAGGAAGAGCTGGATTCCTTGGAACCAGATCATAATTCTTCTTTTAAAGAAGGCAATGTTTAAGGGTCAGGAGACTAAAAGAAAGGCACAGAACTGCATTTGTCTGGATTTTTGAAAGACTAATGAAAAAAATAATAAAAAAAAAGCACCAATAGTACACCATATGGCCAAAAAAAAGGCATAGGCTGAAAAAAGCGTCAACTGTACATAAAGCAGGGACAGACAAAAAACACTTAGCAGAAAGTCTGAACTGTTAAATTTGTCATGAGTCTGATTACAGAGACACTTGTACAACACTAATATGGAGGAAGCAAGATTAGACAACCATAAAAATTCAGTAACCATCATCTTGTTTTAAACAGTATTTTAATTAGGATTGTCAAATGCTGGAAAAAATCACCTAATTAGCAACCTTCTATGGATTTTTTTTTTTTTTTACACTAGAAAATTATGTGTACATATGGAGCCCCAGTCCACAAGATGCCAAGCATCTTTTACTTGTATGAAGCCCCAAAACATAGAAATATTCAGCATTCATAATTACATGCTTAGATTTACAAAAAAAAAAAAAAAGTTAGGCAGACAGACAGATAATGCATGCAAAGTATATACGATGGCCACACATAGACATCTCAGTACAGAAATTAATAACTGCAGTTATGATGCATTTCTTGATGGATACATGGAGGCATCCGATATCTCAAGATCTGTTTGCAGGCATACTATAGTTCTTTAACCATTTACTAATTATGTGTACATCTTAATACAGGGAGAAGTTCTACAAGCATATCTGCCAAACTTGTATACCAGTCACATGATCCATCACAGTTAATGTACAATTCCACTCACTTACTTTTTTTTTTTTTTCCAGGCACTATCAAGAAGGTGATTAGGTCTGGAATATGGGAGATCATGCAAACAATCCCTCTAGCAGTAGCTATTCTCCTTTAGCTGGAATAAGAACATATTATTTGGATTACATATAATAGTAAAACATGAAAGGAATTTAGCCCCAGTTTTCATATACTTGTATTATTTAAAGCTAGGTAATCAAGCTAAGCACAAGATGGTATACAACCTAGTGTAGAGTTATGAAGGATTGTACTTTCTTAAGATAAAGCTTATTGTTTTTTTGAAAATATGAACCATTTTTGGTGCATACATGGGACCAACATATTGTTGTAATTTAGTATGAAGAAGTCTTATTACATGCTGAGTGAATAACTTTGAGTTGTTTGAAGGGCCAATGGAATATTGTACGAAACATGAAATTATTAAGCGTAATAGGATTCATTACTAATTATGGGTTTTCTGTTTTTAAAAAAGCAACACCACAGTCTTCATTAATGTAGTGAAAAAGCAATGCCAGAAGTTCTCAAAGCAGCCTGTATGGCTGTCCTATGGTATTGTCTGGTTGGAAAAAAACAACAGGTGACTGCAGAGCTCTTATTTTGCTTCCCAGGTTTTCTCAGGACTTGGGGAATTTTTGGTCATTACTTTTTTGGTTCCTCTGCTTTCCACTCACAAATCAAGATTAAGAATGGATATAATATGGAATGATAATATAGAATTATACATGAACATTGTTGTTGTTATTTTTCTTTACAAGTGTTGCAGCTTCATGTCATGCAGCAATGTAAAAAGATCATTTATTTTTTTTTTTTTTTTGCTAGGCAAAGTAAACATAGAAACATAGCATAAAAAAAAAAAAACACTTTTTTTAATATTAACTGGACTCTGAGTCCAGGCTTGTTTTTAGGGGGTTGTGTTTTTTTTCTTTTTTCTTTTTTGCTTTCCTTTTTTTTTTTTTTTGAGGGAGTGTTGCTGTTTTCTCTTGTTTGTTGTTGTTGTTGTTGTTGTTGTTTTGTTTCATTTTTGTTCATTTAATTTTTTTCATTTTTGTTTCATTTTGTTTTAGGACTTAGTCCAGAGTTTATTAGTTTTACCAACACAGTTTCTTTCTAATGAAATCTAAAGTGTATCTGCAAGGTGCTTTTTTATGTAGAGAAAGAAGAAACGTAGAAAGTTTAAATAAATAAATAAATAAACATAGCAAATGTTGACTTTACATTTTTCTAGCCACATCTTTATTCTGCTCATTAGGCAATCTTCCCAAGTTATTATTATTATTGTTGTTATTATTATTATTATTATTTTCTTTTAAGTCAAGCATTTGATTAGTTTCAAGTAAATTGTTTCATATCACTTTATAGATCAGTATTTAGTATTTCAGTTAGAAATATTATTATAAATATACTGAAATTATTTTTAGAAAGATGCACAAGAATGTAGTTGAGCCTACTAACTCCTATCATCAAAGTTTAGGATTTTTTGTTTCTGTATGTGTACTTGTGTGTGTATGTGTATATAAATGTTATATGATATACATCTTTGCATTAATGATTACCCAGACTGGCAAGGAATGAAAGCTAAATTTTCAAGGGAGCTATTCCAGCTGTGAAATAAGGGGGAATAAGTAGCTATTTTTTGTGTCATAGACAGATTTTTTTCAAGTATGCCAAAACCTACCCCTCAAGCATGCACCTTTAAGTTAATATTTTATAGGCGTATATAAAGCAATGGGTTGTGGCACTTCAAAACCAGGTGTAACATTTTTCAAACATTTTCTGTCTGTCATCTTATTGTGTCTGCATTAATAGCTGTACACTACACCTTGCAATACCTTATTTGGATTAGAGATGTACCAACAGTGAAATATTCAGGGATTTAACAAGGTCATGCTGAATAAGAGCACGGAATACTCTTCTAAAGCAATTGCTTTTTTGGTTTTGAAATACTTCATTGATAGGGCATTATACACAAATAATTCTATTTATATTAGCTTTCTTCAGTCATAATGTGTTTCAAGCACCATATGTTGTCTTCAGAGTAAATTTACAGATTTTTGAAGGTTAGCAATTTGACCTGTTATTTGGGGTTCTCATCTATTACATGCAATCAGTTGCTTGAAGTAAGTTGTAAATGTATTTTTCAATCTTATTTTTACTTTCAAAAGAAGCAAGTCTTTCAGTGCTCTCCTTTTTCTTTTTTTTTTCTTTTTTTTTTTAACCTCAAATCAAGGAAAAATGGCTTAGCTTCTGTTATGACAGCATCTGTGCTAAGTGTGTTTAAATCTCACTCTGTTTTCTTTTTCTACAAGGAAGTGAGAAATGGGAGTAAGCAGAATTTTAAAATTATTCTATGACCAGATTTGTGTGAAGTAGAGAAAAAATAAGAGGATCTGAGTAGTGATAACTACTAGGAAGTGTGTGTAAACTAGAACATGAGAAAGTAACAATAGCTGCTTTAGGTCAGACAGAACCATTTCTCCAGTATCTTGTCTCAAAACACAGCTGAAAGTGGAAGACTTCAAAGCATAAAACAACAACACTAAACTTTATATGAAAGCCTCCCACTATCCCAAAATTCTGTCATTTGTTGCCTAGGATTTTCAGGGTCACATTTCAGTTTGAACTTGTCCAAGTTCCCCTTGGGTCCATGTAATCTCTCAGCATCCACCATTATCACCTCATGGCAATGCCAAAAGTTACTGACCCTTTGTTTTGACAAAAATGTACAATATACTGATATACAAAGGTTACATTAACAGGGAAAAGAAATAGACCACAGACCCTGAAAATACTTAACATTATCATATTATTTCATATTATCAGGTCATTTCACCTAAAATGTACTAAATTCGCAGAACACTGAAGGGAAGTCTTTCCTAGCCTGGTTTGCTCTGATTTATGTGTTAATTTGTAGGAGTGCTCCTATGGACAGTTCACCATTTTGAATCATCAGTGACTTCTGGTGAGGGACTGGGGAGGAACTCCAGTTTTGTTAAAAAACAGCTGTTTTCTCAGTCGGTCTGACACATTGTTGTTCAAATTTCTATCTATCTGCAAAATTAGGATAATAATTCCCTATTATGCATTATGAGGTTTTTAAATGCTACACAGCTCAGTCTTGCATAAGGACATAAATAATGCTTTCCTGCATTGTTGCCTTTTCTTATATTTGCTCTCTAAATAGAAGTCATCTCAGGAATCATCAGTGAATGTGTTCTCATCCATGTTATTTAACATACCTTTTTAAATTTTTTTTCTTATTATTATTGCATATAAATTACCATGAGAAACAAACAATACTTATACCACCTCCTGTGATATTTATGTGGAGAAGTCAACTCATTTTGTAGAATTTGCAGTTCTAATCAGTGCTGTCCTGCCATAAGAGTGAATTATCACAAGGCTCAATACTTGATGTAAATTTATCTTTACAAAGCATTATCAGTGACAAAATTGTAAAAGGAACAGAAAATGACACAAAACCATTTTGCTTTCTGCCAAAAATATAATGAGATCTGAAAATGGTAACAAAAATTAATCCATTTTCTGACAAATCTAAGATTTTAATCTCATGGAAGAACCTTCTTAGAGCCATATATAAATACTATTAAAATGTTGTTGAAAGGAACAGATGGCATTTTTTTCCAGAGGGTTATCTGCATGTGGATGAAGTGCTGTGTTATTAATGGTCATAAAATCATTTGCAAATATTTTAAACACAAGTATTAGCATACCTCAAGCTTGGCAAATGTCCTCCTTTGCAGGAAATTGGATTCTGGAAATGTGTTTTTCTTGATACTATATGTAATAATGTAATTAATGAATTGAATGCTTGCTCAATTCAATTAATGTTCAGGTAACATCAAATTGATGAAAAGTCAGGAAATGCAGAAAATTAATGATAAGATTTTAAGGGCATTGTGCCTTTCTAAATTGTACTTTAACATGCACACTATGCAGTGGGAATCCTGCATTGATGGTGTAAATAATGGATAATAAATTACAAACTAATAATGAAAAGGGATAGAAAATTTACGCACATTACCCTAACATTGATATCTTTTATCACTTTTTTTGTCAGTATTCCTTTCATAGGAATTGGACACTGATTGTACCAATGGACACTATTTAAGGTGTCAGGCAATGCTCAGCAACTACTGTTAAATTTAATTGGCATTAAGAAATAGAAATTTGTACAGCCTGTGTCCAGTTTCCCTTTACTGAGGGTAGCCACATACTACTGTTCCATCACAATGTTACTCCTGATGTTCCAGAGGAAGAGGAGCAGAATCAGTCCTTGTGATGACATTCTCAGAGGTCTTAAAGCAAAAATATACATATAAATACGCTTACTATTTTCAAAAGCTATCCAAGTTTAATTTCTAATTAATTTTCACACGAGGCCATTTCTACCTTATGGTAGATTTTTTGTATAAGTATTTTTTCTGACCTACTTTTACAATTAATGATGTTATCCAAGGGCAGCTAGATCTCAGTCTGTGTCCTGGTCAAAACTGTCCATGTGAAGTTGCTAATAGTTATCTTTTTTTCTTTCCCTAACTTTAGCAGTAAATCTCTAAACCTTTTGGAGGACTGATGGAAATTAATGAAGTGGCTAAAACTGGAACTTTACTCCTCCTTTTCCATCTAATTAACTGTTTTTTTTTTTTTTTCCCCTAACACTTAACAATTTTAACTAGCAGAATTTGCCAGTTAAAGCTCTTCCTCTCTGGTATCTTTTGCCTCCCCACACTTTACTTTTAAAATGTAACTTATTTCTAGCTAAAATCTCCTATTTTTATCTTCCTATTTTCAGTCTATCGCAACAAATCAATCAATGAGTGAGAAAACTGATTGAAGAAAACAGGCAGAGCAAAATCTCTGTAATTGTCTTGTGGCACAATTTAGGCATTTAATGGGTTGTCTTTTAGCTTTGCAGGATCTCATGGTCCCACAGCTGAAAAGGGGAGCTCCCAAAGCTTTCATTGTGAAGACAGAATTGTAGCTCTGAAGAGCTGCCCAAAACCTGTATCAGGATACTACAGACTTTTGCCTTTTTTTTTTTTTTTTTTTTCCTCTTAAACACTTTAACCATGAGCTACTTGGTACCACAGTGAACTTCTGCTGGCAACAGAGAAAAACTGCTACATAAACACGTACTGTAAAATATTTAAGAATTTGTATTAACTTCATTCAATATTCCCTTTGACACTTCAGCTATACATACATACGTATAGATAAGATAAAGATATGCACTGGTGTAATAAATTCATCCTTAGTTCTGCTCTGAAGAGAATAGGCATAGTGTGACAAGACTATCTACAAAAGTAAACAATGATTTTAAACTGACCCCTTGTGAAATGTATGGTCATCTTTGTACCTTTGTATCTTTCACAGATGCAGTTGGTACTAAAACCTAAGAAATTAGATAGCCCTGGTCATGGTTACATATCTGCAGGGACATCAGTAAATATTTATATGCACATACATAAAAGTAAAAAAAAATCAAGCATAACTTTCCTGGCAAGAGACTCATTCACCAAAATAGCATCAGTTACAAGAATAAGACAATGGACTCACCCAGGAATGTATTTGTACATTTGATCTTTTTCTTACTGTAATTGTAATAAATGGCTCATCACTTCTCTTTTCTGGCCTGTCTTGTCCTTTAGTTCCCACTCATAAATCACTGAACTCTAACACCAGTGTCTCTTGCACCCCTAGTATGCGCTTTTAGCACTTTACATATCTTTTGTGTTAATGACGAGTTTTACATCACTGAAATAATATTTATTTATTCGTTGCACTTCAGTAATCCACAATGTTGGGAGTGGGGAGTGGGGGAGAACTGAAAATAAAGCTGACTTTTGCTCTTGTGTACTTCCTGTTCAAATACATAATAAGCTAGATTTTGTCCTTACCCTGAATCAGAAAAACTCCTCTGATATTTAGCAAAAGTGCTCTTACCCATCTTGCATTGCTCAGGAAAAAAAAAAAAAAAAAAAAAAAGGAAGAAGAAAAAAGAACTGCTAATTAGTAAAGAAATGTTTCTGACTTTAAATCATTAAGCACTTGAAATCTAATTCAAATGTATTCAATAATTGCCCCAGTTTATAATACTTGAGGAAATGAAAGATCATAGGAAAAAGAAATTAAATAAAGCAGAAAGAAGCAAGGCTGCAGTCAGAGTCTCAGTGCTAAAGGTGAAAGCTTGTGTTTAAAGGACAGCAAGAAATCACAAGAGGCTTGACATAATACAGTTTGAACCATCATAAAATCTCCTCTCTGAAGGTTCTTATACACTTGTTTGTATGTGTTCAGCAACATTGCAGATGTTTGCAGGGAATCACAGCTGAATAATTCCCTCTTCCTTCTTGTGCCAATCATCCTCACAGACTAGGCTTACAGTATTGTTGCAAAAGTCTGAGAAAAGGACAAAGACGGGACAAGTACCTTGGCCAACTTGTCCAAGGCTTACTCATAAAACATCATAAATGACGAATTTCCTAAAGAGATAGATATTAGCATCCTACTTACTAATGTTATTAAGCCCTGATGGTTCTCTCAGGCTTCAGTTACTTCTCATGGCTTATTAACATGATTATACGCCATTTCATTATACTAAAGAGTGATGCCATGGGATTAAGTCATTGATTTTTACCTTATTCAGTGGGCTGGGACATGATACTGTGATATAAAACTACTTCCTGTCCAAAGGCAGCCGGAGATTATCATTTTGACAGCAAATCCCTCCTGTGTTGTTTGGGCTTCTTTAACAAGGTCTTTTGCCTGATTCTCTGTCTGACATCACCAAGAATTTGCGACAGGAATCAATTGATTAAGTGATCAAAAATTTCTGGACACTGCTTATATGACCATGTACCAAAGCTTAGCCAGGACACATTTATTTCTCAGTCCTAATGTCAGTATCTGAACTTGGACTTTCTCCTATACTGAGTTAAAATGAAGTAAACTTGTATTATAATATGTGAAATATAGGCTTGGGCCTATTCTCAAAACACAATTTATAGGTACCACTCTAAGTAACTTTTTTAACACAATGATAAGAATATTGTGGAGTATCCTTACATAATTTAATGTTCTATTCTAATTAATGTTACTCTGTTCATGTTGCATGATATAATTCCTGTTTTATTTTGTAATATGAATTTAATTTCTGATTTTCCAGGCTAAATTATGTAGTTTATAGCAGATGAACTAGTTATTCATGGTTTGTTTTTATTTTGTGCTCAGATAGCTTTTCCATTCCTTTTGGCATAACTCTTTGGCATGTAGGCATTTACAGAGAAACTATGGTTTCCATGGATTTTGTGTGTTGAGATTTAAAATTCAATTTCCACAAATGCACATATAATTAAAATTAGACAAATCAAATATTTGTGAAAAACAAAATAAAAGCAAACAATCAAACAAACCCCAAAACTGTAGGTAGTTACTATTTTATGCAATTTTAATTTTCTGTGAACTGGGCTGAAGAAGTTAATCATCACCTATGTGGGATAAAATATTTTGACCTTTCAGTAGATTCTGTGTAGCAGCACCTGAATATGCCAGGGCAGCTTTATTTAAATGCAAACTGTAGAAAACTATTGAGTTAATTAGAACCTTGAATCAGGGCCAGTTCTAAAAATATCTGAGCGAAGTATGTAGCTTGGGGTAGTAAGCCAGGAATGGAAAATGCCTAGAACTCTTCTGCCATTAGGGGCATAGCTTGGGAAAGGCAGATTTGCTCCTGCTGGTGGAAGAACCACTGTGTATTAATTCCTTCAGAGGGAAAGTATAGAGGATGATGGTTTCTTCCTTATAAGCAGCTTTTGCCACTCCCAGCTTGCCATGTTGCACCAGTACCAAGCCATAATTTGGCAAATTCTCCAACCATGGTTTTCCATCGCAGCTTTGTTTTCTCACCTCTTCAACCATGTGTATCTATGGTCAGAATACATTGATCATGGCTCCTTATTCTGAAGGCAACAAAAACTAACTTAGCCTACCCTTTGGGAAAGCCTTTAATTGAATGTTTCTGAATAACACAGTTAAGAAAGCTGTGTAATTTGTTAGAAAAAAATGCAAAGACTATGTGCTGACTAGTGAGGCATTACTGGCATAGCTACTTCTGTCAAGCTCAAAGACTCCTTGATATGAAAGAAATTTCAATTGCTTCTGTGCCATCTCCAGACTTGTAGAAAGGTTGTCTCCATGCTACTTTCTTTTGTACCAGCTACACTCAAAGCTGAAGTTGTCAGGAGAAGGTTAGATGGCTGGCAATTCAGGAAAAAGGGCGGAGGATAAAACTTGTGAGATTAGCACATTAGCTTAATGTTTCTGTTGAAGTGATTTGCAGTGAAATAGTTTACACCCTTGACAGTTAGGTTTTTATCTGTTTCTGCTGCCTTAGGATACATGTACCAGCTGAGGTACCTCAGCTTTAGATGACACATATTTGCTTTAGATGAACTACAGAAGAGGAATTTGCATTTGATCAGGGCATATGATAAGTAATTTAATGTGGAAAGCACTCAGTCAACATCCCTGATCAGAGGCGTGAAAAAAAAGAAAAAGAATTAACTGTTGAGATTGTGTTTTGTTTCATTTTCTTTCTGATTTTGAGGTAGTACTGCTGCCCTCCTTTTATTTGTCAGCAGTTGTCCACCAGTAAAACATTGGTTATAGTGTCTCAGGGTCTGTGACAATCTGAATCTAATTGGTATGGGGAGCAGAGTCCGCTGGTAAAAGTGATCACACAGTTGCCTGAGACTCCTCATACTTCTTTCCGAATCATTCAGTCTGGACACTTACAGAAATGGGAAATTGGGATTTGATTTACCATGGCAATACTTCCAAATAATCTATATTTTTAGGTATTCTTGTATGTGAGTAGCTCAGTAGTAATCATGAGAAGAGAATAAAGAAACACTTTTATTCTAATTATTGAAACATTATATGAACAATTCAGTCAATTCTATTAATCATTTTATGTTGTACATACAATTTTTTTTTCCCAGACAATATGTATGTAGATTGTCTCAGCTCCACAACCAAAAGCCTACTGAGCTTATAAATACTCAGTATTATAAGTTACTTTCAAAGACAAAGGTTTTGACAGTAAATTAATGTAGCATCAGGGAAATATCTGCACATTTTTTCTCTTCTCTTTCTTAGGTAACAGCTGCATTGTTTCACCACTATTTCACCCAGCTTTCAATTTTCACTCATATCTTAGTAAAAACTGTCTCACCAAAGAAATAAAAGGAAAATAAAAAGCAAATGAAAAATAAAATTCCCCCAGAACCAACTTCATTGCTGATCCTTTGTATGAGTTTGATCTAACTGCTTTCTGCTGAGAATAAAACAAAACTCCAAGTGATGAGGTCAGTAATCTAATTTTGCCTGAAGCAATCAGATAAACACAATGCCAAAAGCAAGGTGAATATTCTGCAAAGATAATAGGTAAGAGATGGAAGTTAGTCATTCAAGACTGGAACCAGCTCAACCAGGGACTTATTCAAACAGCTTTCAGATCTGTTGCTGGCTCTCTCCAACTCTTGAAATATCAATGATAATAATAAATACCAATATATCATTTTTCCTGTCATTAATTTTTCAATCCAATCTGGAACAGTCATTGCAATTACATTTTCTGCAAAAAGTCACAACTATATCTCCAAAGACAATGTGGATTGATTAAACATCAGGAATTAGAATGAAACATCTGCATGTAACAAATTCTCTTTTGGCAAAAAAATAATAATATTGATAATTCAAAGGGCGATATATGAAAGATGTACCTATTTATGTAGACTGTGTCTGTGAACAGGTTAAATACATCTGCATTTAAGTCTATGAGAGGAGTTATCAGAAAGTTGTTTTCTATTTTTAACAATGCTCTTCATGTGTTTTTTTTTCCCCCATAACTTTACCCAAATGAAGTGGACCCAGAGAGGGCATAGAGAGCATATTTCATTAGCTTAAAAGAATGTTAGGTAAAGAAAATAACAATATTCATAACACCTTATATTTCAGTAATGAGTATTTGCTATTTCAAGCAAAGAATATATATTCCTAACTGCATTATGCAGAAGTCTAGATATCATTTTTTAAAGTAAAAATGAACATAAATGTCACCAATTGATGTGAGTGACA